>NC_045445.1:75427518-75437929 GCF_002776525.5 Piliocolobus tephrosceles
CATTTGATCCTCCATCGCTGATACTCTTTCTTCCAGTTGATCGAGTCAGTTACTGAAGCTTGTGCATTTGTCATGTATTTCTCGTGTCATGGTTTTCATCTCTGTCAGTTAGTTCATGGCCTTCTCTGCATTAATTATTCTGGTTATCAATCCTTCCACTCTTTTTTCAAGATTTTTAGTTTCTTTGCGCTGGGTATGTAATTCCTCCTTTAGCTCTGAGAATTTTGATGGACTGAAGCCTTCTTCTCTCATCTCGTCAAAGTCATTCTCCGTCCAGCTTTCTTCCATTGCTGGTGATGAGCTGCGTTCCTTTGGTGGGGGAGATGCAGTCTTATTTTTTGAATTTCCAGCTTTTCTGCCCTGCTTTTTTCCCATCTTTGTGGTTTTATCTGCCTCTGGTCATTGATGATTGTGACGTACTGATGGGGTTTTGGTGTGGGTGTCCTTTCTGTTTGTTAGTTTTCCTTCTAACAATCAGGATCCTCAGCTGTAGGTCTGTTGGAGATTGCTTGAGGTCCACTCCAGACCCTGTTTGCCTCGGTGTCAGCAGCAGAGGCTGCAGAAAATAGAATACTGCTTAACAGTGAGTGTACCTGTCTGATTCTTGCTTTGGAATCTTCCTCTCAGGGGTGTACTCCACCGTGTGAGGTGTGGGGTGTCGGTCTGCCCCTAGTGGAGGATGTCTCCCAGTTAGGCTAGTCAGCGGCCAGGGACCCACTTGAGCAGGCAGTCTGTCCGTTCTCAGATCTCAACCTCCATGTTGGGAGATCCACTGCTCTCTTCAAAGCTGTCAGAAAGAGTCGTTTGCGTCTGCAGAGTTTTCTGCTGCTTTTTGCTGTTGTTGTTGTTGTTGTTTAGCTGTGCCCCGTCCCCAGAGGTGGAGTCTACAGAGACTGGCAGGCCTCTTTGAGCTGCTGTGAGCTCCACCCAGTTCGATCTTCCCAGGGCTTTGTTTACGTACTTAAGCCTGAGCAACGGCGGGTGCCCCTCCCCCAGCCTCACTGCTGCCTTGCAGTTAGATCGCAGACTGCTGTGCTAGCAATGAGGAAGGCTCTTTGGGCATGGGACCCTCCCAGCCAGGTGTGGGATATAATATCCTAGTGTGCCCGTTTGCTTAAAGCGCAGTATTGGGGTGGGAGTTACCCGATTTTCCAGGTGTTGTGTGTCTCAGTTCCCCTGGCTAGGAAAAGGGATTCCCTTCCCCCTTGTGCTTCCCAGGTGAGGCGATGCCTCGCCCTGCTTCAGCTCTTGCTGGTCAGGCTGCAACAGCTGACCAGTACTGATTGTCCAGCACTCCCTAGTGAGATAAACCCAGTACCTCAGTTGAAAATGCAGAAATCACCTGTCTTCTGTGTCACTGGCACTGGCAGCTGGAGACTGGAGCTGTTCCTATTCAGCCATCTTGCTCCGCCCCCGGAAATTATTTCCATGACATTTTAGAATACCTTGCTGAGTTTGTCCCTTCTTTTAAAAAGCACACTGAACATATATAATGTTTACTTTCTACAATTGAGTAGTTATAATAAAGCTAAACCCATACTAATCCTTTTCTTTTTACCAATTCCCAGAAAATGAGTTCATGTGGAGTTGGTTTTCTATAGAGACCAGGGTAGCTGTGCCTTCAGTCTGTCTCAAATGATCACAGCATAAGTTTATCTTTCCCAGGATTAGCCAAATACTTCGTGTTAAGTACTGAAAATCATGTACCTTTTGTATTTCATTTTTCTTTTCTACATCTCCATCTCATAAATCATTCTTCCTGGCAATCTTCCTTTACATTAAAAAAGGAGAACCACTTAACACTGTCTATTTCCTGGCTCTCCTCCTGGTTCTTTTTAATCTCTTAGTTAAGCTCTATGTTTAAGACCTTTCTGCCCTTTTGGCAGTAGCTGTGGTATTGGCAAGCACTGAGACAGTATTCCTGGCAAAGTAGATTTTTCTGGTACCCAAAATGGTGGAAAGTATCACCACTAACCCCTAATTTTACTTCCCCATATTCAGAGAGTAAGACTTTTAAATTTACATCCCCATTTTAGAAAGCAATAAACAAAATTAGAGACTGCTTTTGCCATTAAGCCAATTTAAGAAAGCACTTGCCTGAATTGAGCAGACCTCCTTTAGAGGTGCTGGAGGGATGTTTCCAGGTCCTTTCTTTGATCTTTAATGAACGAAAACATCATTTAGGAAGAAACTTCTGGAGTCTGTGGGCTGAGACCAATTCTGTTACTTCATTCTCATCCTCCGCAGTACCTAGAGAGGAAGGAAAGGAGGAGCAAGGAAAGGTATATTTTGGATTTTGCAACCAACAAAGTCATATAAGAAAGAGAAGCAAGGAAGGAAATAAAGTATTGGGAAAATTCCACTAAACATGAGTCAGTTTCCAAGATACCTGTTCTATGCCCCCTCCATTTCCAGCTCAAGTCCTGTCTTATTCCTCCTCTAGAACTTTTCAAAACCAAATCCTACAGTACACATTCTGCCTAGAAATATCTATACCCCGTTGTATCCTTTTTCCTCCTTTTCAACCCCCAAAAGTTCTTGTGCTCCATTTCAACGCTAGTGAGACAAATATGACAATTAAAAAGAGGTTCCTGTTCAAGAACTTGGTCCCAGTTATTTACTTATTAAGATAGGTCATTTGACACAAAACATGGACTAATTCTCCTACTCTGATTCACTATGTGATATGTAAATAATTGGTTAAAAAGAAGTACATCCACACAAAACGATATGCCTGAATATAGATCCCACTTAGTGTATCTGCTTAAGGCACCTCAAGCTTTAGTCACCAAAGTAATTGGAGTTGTTATTTGGGAAAACCAGATTCCCTTGAACCATGAAAGAGATGTATGAAAAAACAGTAAGTGTCCATACACTCATATCTAGGCCAAATTGCAAGTGTCCATTAGTTTGGAATTCAGAGTTTGGGGACATGGTAATAAGCTCAATATTTGTGACACAGCTAAAGCATCACACGATTAGCAAGACTTTTGCTAATGAACCCAGCACAAAATGTACTTTTCCTCTTGTAAACATTTACTTGATTATGGGTCACTTTTTATACAATGCTCATTTTTTTTACTTGTCTTATCTACTCATACATATTTAAGAGATGCCCTGTGCACAGTTCATCTTGATCTCTGCCACCATAATGCCTGGAAAGTTCTTCTCAAACCACAACTACTGCTTTGCCTATTGACTCACAGGTGTACAGAGTCCAAAGTGGCCAGGTAGTCATCTTAACTTTCAGCAGAGCATAAGGTCGCAGGCACAGAATGTACAAATTTTTCTAATGAATCACCAAAAGGTAACAGTGAGTTTTGCCACTCTCATTTTCACTCCTTGATTCCTGAACCCACACATCTCTGCTATAGAAGAAACAGCACCATAAATTGAACGTTAATTTACAGCATAACCACCCTTCTGGAGAACACTGCTCCCAGCCCTGCATGGTATTGCGATTTTGGTGGCACAATAACTGAGTCTTCAAAAGGCTGTCCCACTATTCTGTCATGCCATCAACTTTAGGAGGGTGGGGAAATAAAAACACCAGTGAATTCTGTGGGTGTGGGCTCATTGTCACCCTTCATTTGTTGTTAAGTGATTTCTTCATCAGAGGCAATACTGTGTGGAATTGCATATAGTAGAAAGGCATTCTGTAAGTCATGAATGATAGTTTTGGTAGAAGCAGTGCATGCAGGGAAAACAAATCCATATCCAAATTGTTTATTCTAATGTGGCATATATACAGCATGGAATACCATTCATCCATTACAAAGGAATGAAATAATGTCTTTTGCAGCAAGTTGGATGGAGCTGGAGGCCATTATTCTAAGTGAAGTAACATAGGAATGAAAAATCAAAAACTGTATGTTCTCACTTATGAGTGGGAGTTAAGCTACGAGTACACAAAGGCATACAGAGTGATATAAAGGACTTTAAAGACTCAAAAGGGGGAGGGTTGGAAGGCAGTTAGGGATAAAAAAAAAGTACACATTAGGTACAATGAACACTACTCAGGTGACAAGTACACTCAGAATTTACCACTACATAATCCATCCATGTAACAAAAATCCACTTGTACCACAAAAGCTATTGAAGCAAAAAATAATAAAAACAAAAACAATGTGTTTATTCCAGTAAGAACAAAACAAAACACTGCCCTTTCCATAATGAAAGTGGTCCACTGTAACCAACCTATCACTGGGTAGTTGGCTAATCACTCCAGTAAGTGGTGCCATATTGGGAATTCAGTGTTGTTCTCTGCTGCTGACAGATGAAGCACTCTGCAGTGACTGTAGCCATGTCAGCCTTGAGAGTGAAAGTTCATGTTGCTGACCCCATGCATAACCTCCATCCCTTCCACCTTAGTCATTTTCTTCATAAGTCCATTGGAAAATGAGAGCAGTGGCTGGGGAAAGAAGTTGACTCTTAGCCACAGATTGGGTCATCATATCCACCTTATTAAAATCCACGTCTGCTCAGGTCACCCTTTGGTGAGCACTCACATGGGATAACAATAATTTCATGTTTTCCAACGATTTAAAAAACTGTCTATTCAAGGGCCTTTTCCACAGATCCCCTTGTCACTAATTTTCTAATTATGCCCTTTCCAAATCCCTGACCATCCAGCCAAACCTTTGGTCACATCCCATGAATTGCTATATAATCATGTATCTGGTGATTTCTCTTTCCAAAAAAAAGTGAACAACCAAATGCACTGCTCAAAGTTTTGCCCACTGAGAGGATTTTCCCTTCACCAGTGTCCTTCAGGGACATCCCAGAAAGGGGCTGTAGTGCTGCAGCTGTCCACTTTCAGATGGTGTCCTCATATTGTACAGAAACATTTGTAAACCAGGACCAAGTCTTCTACTTTCATGTCAAGTGATCATATAGAACTTTCCATGTGGCCATAGGTATAGGCTGTGTAGAAGAAAAGGCAGTATAGCAGGAGTAGGGGCCATGGGCATTTAGGCCACTTTTTCATGTAAATTATCTCTGCCTTAAGGGCTTGTTGAAACCTAATATCATACATATCACATACATTTGATAATGGAGTATGGCTATGAATGCCCAATTTTCAGGCTTGATGGGTCAGGCAATACTCAGTTTATGGTGGGCAGCTAAAATTTCATGTAACTTGGTAGCTGACAGTTAAGCATTCAATTTCTTCTGAGGTCCAATAACAACCCAAAAGTTGTTTCTCAAAAAAGAATAGTTATCTGACAAAGATGGCCAAATTTTGTTTAAAATCTGAAAGGTCTGTGCTGCAATTCACCCCTACAGGCCTGCCCAAGGCTCCAAACAGCATGGCTATCTGCCACTGGATAGCATCATTGGATCTGCTGAATCTATGACCCAAAAGGCAGAGCAGCCTGGACTTGTTGCAGAGCTTTCTCTTCCTTTGGGTCTCACTCAAAACTAGGTTTTCAGGTCTCTCAGTAAATATTTCAAGTATCACATCCAAATGATGCATATATTGTCTCTAAAATCCAAAGAGACCCAGTAGGCATTGTACCAATTTTTGTTTGTAGAAGGGGCCAGGTGCAATATTTTCTTCACTCTAGAAAGGATATCTTGACATGTACCACATCACTAGACCCTTAGAAATTTCACTGAGGTGAAAGACCCCTGAATTTTAACTAGATTTAGTCCCCACCTTCTGAACATGCAAACGTCTTAACAATTAGTCTATAGTAGCTGCAGTCCTGGCTCACTGGATCCAAGGAGCACAATGTCTTCTATGTGATGTACCAGTGTGATGTCTCATGGAAGGGAAAGGCAATCAATGCCCTGTTGACTAAATTATGGCATAGAACTGGAGAGTCAAAATGCCCCTAAGGTAAGACAAGGAAGGTGTATTGCCAGCCTCACCAGCTGAAAACAAAATACTTCTGGTGTTTTTTACTGACAGATATGGAGAAAAAATGAAGATGAGTAGCTGCATATCAGTACCAAAGGATGACTTAATTTGCTCAAAGAATGAAACCACATCTGGAATTGCAACTGTAATTAGAGTCATCACCTGGTTCATTTTACAATAATTCACTACTGTATTCAAAGATCTGTTTTCTGAAATAACCAAATAGGTGAACTGAATTGGAATATGTTAGGAATCACCACCCCTGCATCCTTCAGTCCTTAATGATAGCATTAATCTCTGCAATCCCTCCAGGAATGCAATACTACTTTTTATTTACTATCTTCCTAAGTAGAGGCAGTTCTTTTGGCTTCCATTTAACCTTTCCTACCATAGTAGCCCTTACTCTGCAAGTTATGAAACCAATGTGTAAATTCTGCCAGTCACTGAGTATGTCTTTTACAATTATGCATTCTAGGACTGAAAAATAATGACAGGATAGGTTTGGTGACACACTGGACCCACTAAGATATACATGAGCTAAAACTCCATTGATCACCTGACCTCCATAAGCCCCTACTGTGACTAGTGGATCACAGTGGCATTTTTGATCTCCTCAAATTAGTGTCAGTTCAGACCCAGTGTCTCTTAATCCCCAAAGAGTCTGGTTATTTCCTTTTCTTCCAGGCATAATCACCTTAATAAAAGGCTGTAAGTCCCTTTGGGGAAGGCTGGGAGGAAGATTAATAGAATAATATTCTGGGAGTTTCCACTTCTTTTAAGGGCACATGTTCTCCCCTTTATGTAAGTAATTCTAGGTCTGAAAACTGGATTCGTCCAGGGAATTGATCAAAGAGCCACAATTCTATCTTTTGATAATTTATATTAGACTTCTGTGTACGTGACTTAGAACTCTTCTGCTTATACAGATCAAGTAAGAATTTGGTAGACCTACCATCTATTTCTCATCAGGGGACTCCATGGTCAACTAGCTAATGACTGACTGTGAGTCAGACTATTCTGAGTACTTCTTTGACCCAGCTGTACATTATGGTAGCCATGGCCACCTTGTCTTTGGTAATGAAGTGCCACCATTTGGCCCTTGCCACCCCGGGCTCCAGTACCCGATTGTATCTAAGGATCTCAGTTCAGTGGCAGCAGTTCCCACTGTAATTCTTGACCTACAAAGAGTGACCACAGAGCCCTTCAAGGATTCTGTGGCTTCTCTCATGAATTTACTTCTCACAGTCATGGTGACAGAGATGACTTCTGACCCTTCCTGTGTGGCTGAGCAGTACTTACATTAAAAAATCCACTATAATATTCCAACCTCTCTAAGCCTGATTCAGCCCTGACATAAATTATGTTCCTTTCATGTTTATCTGACACTCTTAATATCAATTACTACATATTTTCTCAGATTTCTGTCTCTATCAATTGGAAAATCATGCAGTTCTTTCTGAGCAACGCTTTATGTGTCATACTTTTTACCTCATCCTTTGAGACCTGCTGGGACTTGAGTCTGGGTAGATCTAAAAGAAAAAAGGGGTAATGGGGGTAGATCCAGAGGATAAATAGCAGTATTGCAAGGCAGCTACTATAGGGAAAGCTATTGCAGTTTCCTCGGGAATAGTAGATTTAACCTTCTCAGGTGAGCATGGAAAGTTGCTTCTACTGGCAAAGGAGACTTGACTGAATTTAGAGGCTCAATGTTCCCAGCTTCATCAGGACCTGTGCATATGTCCCCATGTGAGTTTTGCAGAGCCTATTTCTTCCCAATTGATGTCCTTATTTTAATAGCAGACATCCTGTGAGGTTAGGAATTCTATTTGTGTTGTAATTTAATCACTCACAGAATGAGACTCAGGGTTTGGTTTTCTGCTATCTCAGCCCTGCAGCTGCAAATAAGCATTTCTTTCAGAGCAGGCATAGAATTTTTTAGGTCATTTCTGCAGTGCTTGGCTGGAAATTTAAATTCCTAAGCTAGCTAATCCTTTTCTTTCTCCACAATTTCCAATGCAATTAAGAACTGACCACTTTCATTACACTCACTAGTTTTATAAGTATGTTCTAAGGTGTCAAAGTATGTGTTCATACTAAATCTTGCCTCTTTTAAATATTTCATTGAGAATATTCAATAGTGATTTTTTGCATATCTCTTTTGTCACATCACACCATGGACTACCTGTGCCCTTTATCCTATTGGAAGTAAAGTCATTATGCCCTTAAATCAAATCAGAATAGAGAACCAATTACAAAAATCCCACAGTCAATTCAAAAAACTTATCCCGAGGATTTCTTCTATTTCTCTATAATAATCCCCAATTCCAAAATCAATATCAGTTAGGGTTCTTCAAAGAAGTAGAACCAAGAGAATATACTTTTTAATATTTATCTCTTTTTAACTTTTATTTTAGGTTCCAAGGTACATGTGAAGGTTTGTTACATAGGTAAACTCATGTCATAGGGGCTTGTCGTACAGATTATTTCATCACCAGGAATTAAGCGCAGTGCCCAATAGTTATCTATTCTGCTCTTCTCCCTCCTTCCACTCTCCACCCTCAAGTAGACCCTAGTGTCTGTCATTTTCTGCTTTGTGTTCATAAGTTCTCATCATTTAGCTCCCACTTATAAGTTAGAACATGTGGTATTTGGTTTTCTGCTCCTACGTTAGTTTGCTGAGAATGATAGCCTCCAGTTCCATCCATGTTTCCACGAAAGACATGATCTTGTGTTTTTGTGGCTGCATAGTATTTCATGGTGTATATGTAGCGCATTTTCTTTATCCAATCCGTCACTGATGGGCATTTAGGTTGATTCCATTCCTTTGTTATTGTGAATAGTGCTGCAGTGAACATTCACATGTATGTGTCTTTATGGTAAAATGATTTATATTCCTCTGAGTATATACCCAGTAATGGGTTTGCTGGGTTGAATGGCAGTTCTGCTTTTAGCTCTTTGAGGAATCACCACACTGCTTTCCACAACCGTTGAACTAATTTATACTCTGACCAACAGTGCATAAGTGTTCCCTTTTCTCTACAACCTTGCCAGCATATGTCATTTTGTGACTTTTTGATAATGGTCATTCTAACTGGTATTAGATGGTATCTCATTGTGGTTTTGATTTGCATTTCTTTAATGATCAGTGATATTGAGCTTTTATTCATATGTTTGTTGGTCACATGTAGGTCTTCTTTTGACATGTGTCTGTTCCAGTCCTTTGCCCACTTTTTAATGGGATTGTTTGTTTTTTCTTGTAAATTTGTTTGAGTTCTTTATAGATGCTGGATATTAGGCCTTTGTCAGATGCATAGTTTGCAAATATTTTCTCCCATTCTGTACATTGTCTGTTTACTCTATTGATAGTTTCTTTTGCTTTGCAAGAAGCTCTTAAGTTTAATTAGATCCCACTTGTCAATTTTTGCTTTTGTTGTGATTTCTTTCGGTGTCTTCATGATGAAACCTTTGTCTGTTCCCACGTCCAGGATGGTATTGCATAGGTTGTCTTCCAGGATTTTTATATATTTGAGTTTTACACTTAAGTCTTTAATCAATCTAGAATTGATTTTTGTGTACGGCATAAGGAAGGGGTCCAGCTTTAGTCTTCTGCATATGGTTAGCCAGTTATCCTAACACAATTTATTGAGTAGGAAGTCTTTTTCCCATTGCTTGTTTTTATCAGGTTTGCCAAAGATCAGGTGGTCATACGTGTGAGGCCCTATTTCTGACCTCTTTATTCTGTTCCAATGGTCTATGTTCCTGGGTTTTTTTTCTACCAGTACTATGTTGTTTTGTTTACTCTAGCCCTTTAGTATAGTTTGAAGTCAGGTAATGTGAAACTTCCAGCTTTGTTATTTTTGCCTAGGATTTCCTTGGCTATTCAGACTCTTTTTTTGTTTCATATGAGTTTTAAAATACTTTCTCTAGTTCTGAGAAGAATGTTATTGGTAGTTTGATAGGAATAGCGTTAAATCTGTCAACCACTTTGGGCAGTATGACGATTTTAATGATATTGATTTTTCCTATCCATGAGCATGGAAGATTTTTTCATTTGTTTGTCTTCTCTGATTTTTTTGAACAGTATTTTGCAATTTTTATTGTAGAAATCATTTACCTCTTTGGCTACTTATATCCCTAGGTGTTTTATTGTTTTTGTACCTATTGTGAATGAGATTGCAGTTTTGATTTGGTTCATAGTGTGGATGTTGCTGGTATACAAAAATGCTACTGATTTTTTTTATTATTATTATTAGACTTTAAGTTCTAGGGTACATGTGCATAACGTGCAGGTTTGTTACATATGTATACATGTGCCATGTTGGTGTGCTGCACCCATCAACTCGTCAGCACCCATCAATTCATCATTTATATCATGTATAACTCCCCAATGCAATCCCTCCCCCCTCCCCCCTCCCCATGATAGGCCCCAGTGTGTGATGTTCCCCTTCCCGAGTCCAAGTGAGCTCATTGTTCAGTTCCCACCTATGAGTGAGAACATGCAGTGTTTGGTTTTCTCTTCTTGTGATAATTTGCTAAGAATGATGGTTT
>NC_045445.1:75437939-75455346 GCF_002776525.5 Piliocolobus tephrosceles
ATGTGCCACATTTTCTTAATCCAGTCTGTCACTGATGGACATTTGGGGTTGGGCTCTGGCATTTTTTTTCAGAGCAAGGTCAGATCAGCCATATATTATTAGCTATCCTCTAGAACTCAGTGGAGTTATCCAAAGCAGAGACTGACAGTTGCTGAGTAATGAAGAGCATGGAGTTAGGAAGAAAGCAAGTGACCTGAAGTTGGAGGATTAAGGAGGACTGATAAGGATCCCAGGAAAAGAGCACAAAGATACTACCAGGGGTTGGTGGGAATTGCTTCTCTATTCAATCTAAGACAGATAAATGCTCTATTATTACCTAAAAGTAGGATGACAGGGAGAAACCTGTGAAAATACCAATTTTCTAATAATAGTGAACATTATATTTATTCAAATTGAACTACTAGAGTTTTAATGCTCTTAGTGCAAGTTTCCTTTTAAAAGAGGACAAAGGAAGATACTGCTTAACACAGAGCCTCTACTCCAAATGATGAAATATCAGATATTATGGAAATATTGGTGTGAAGCAGACCATCTTGACCTATTCATCTATCACACTGACAATACCTTACATTCCCCATGACAAATGTCTGTCTTCTTTATAGCTTTATAGGTGTATAAAAGAATTTCCAATTTTAATCCACAGTCATATCCAAGCTCCCTTGAGGTTGATATGCTAAGCCAAATTGCCTATAGCTATGATGGAATTAGCACTTTAGAAGGTGTGAAAAACAAAAGTCTTGCTTTTCACATGGAATGCAATCTTAATTTCAGAAGCAGCACTGAAAGCTCCACAACAAAATTACCTAGTCAGAATAAGTTCTTGTTTTGATTTACCGTGCAGCCTATGTCTAGTAACCAGATCAAAGGTTATGAAATTAAAAATTTTAAAAAAGAACTATATTCACTGGGTCATAGCCATAAGATTTCAAATATATGATTTCCGTTTTCACAACTCAGTGAAAACACAATCTTGCTCTTCAGAGCTGACATTTGCAGCAAGTAAGAAACTTAGTCCCCAAAAATGTCTCTGAGAGTCAGATAGTCACTAATTGAAGAGTCACTTGAGAGCTCTGCCCATTGCCTGTTTATGTGCTATGTTGCTCAGCAGTTTTTTCTGGAAATTATGTTTCTCTAGAAATAATATGTATATAGAGGAATATAACATGCATAGAGCAATACAACTGAACTACAATAAACTGCCCATATTTAGAGTGCACAGTCTTACAAGACATACGTACACACCCACGAAACTACCACTACAACCAAGATAATGAACATATTCATCTTCCTCCCAAAGTTTCCTCATGGACCTTTGTAATAAGGAAAACCACTGACCTATTTTTTGTCACTACAGGTTAATTTTCATTTTCTAGTTTTCTGCCAATGGAATCATACAGAATGTATTCATTTTTGTCCAGCTTTTTTCATTCAGCATAGTTTGAGAGTTATTCATGTCATTGAGTGTATCAGTGGTTCATTCTTTTTAATTACACGGTAGCATTCCATTGCTGAGTAGTTTTATTTGAGGTCCCTACCTCTTCTTGCCCAATCTAAATGAAAGAATTCATGAGGGGCCCTCATTTAGTAGTATCTGCTCTATGACACTCACAGTGTAGTCATTAAGAATGCAAGCTGTTGTGTCAGACTGCCTGGCTCTGTCATTTTGTATCTGTGTAACCTTGGACAAGTGGCATAGATGCTCTGAGTCTCTGTTTCCACATAAGGTAAGAATGAAAACTACATGAGATAGTATAACTACATGAAAGCATATAACATGTTTAGCCCCGGGCTCATCACACTGTAAGAAATCAATAATGATAGCTATTAGCATTTCTTTGGGCAACTCAGGATCTATTCTACAATACCTCTACCCAGGCATGGCTCAAGTATAAAAACTACTCAGACTTTAACCCTACCCAAACTTTTCAGCCTTATGTCCTACGCCCTCAGTTCTATTGGACAATAGCAATCAAGATGCTTAGCCATTGTCCAAAGTTGATGTCAACTCTGACTGAAGCAAGAAATTGTTTCATTTGGTAATGCCTTAGCCTGACATCTGGGGCCTTCCATGAATTTGCCATGACCTACCTATCTGCTTTATCGACTGCCATTTTCCTACCTTTAGATTATTGTGTTTGTCCACTCGAATGTTTCTTCACCCTACCCCATCTCTGCCTGTCAAAATTCTGCCTATACATCAATGCAGGAAGTAAGGCTAGAAAGATTGACATATCATAAACAGCCAATAATTGATATGCCAAGGAGTTAGCGCTCTAGCCACTAGACATGCTCTTTTGGGATAAAGGCTGTATTTGATACTGCTACTCTGAATCCTTCATAATAGTGTCAGCATTGAAAAGTTCTAATATTTATTAACTGATGAATTTTTTTAATAGAAGGTCCTGAATTTTGGATCTAAGGCAAATTTCTTTAATATTGTTGTGACAAGACTTAAAACTAATACAAATAAAAAATATCTGTGCGATGAAAAATTTGCAAGTCAGTCAATGATCCCACATATTTTAAGCAATGGAGCAATGAAAATACAGGATAAAGGCAGATTAGTGCCAACTCCTTGAAATTCATTGCTAGGAGAACTCCAGGACTTCTATCTCCTTCCCACTCCTCTGTTAATTGAACTCTATATATTCACATATTTCTGAATCTTCCCACCCTTTGGCATTTCTTCGTCTTTCACTTGTATTTTCTTGTAAGTGACTAATATTCTTTAGTCATGATTGTTCAGCCTTTCTAATCCTGTCTATTCCTTCTTTCTTACAGACAAGCTTACCATTTAAAATATCCCTCCTTACTTTCTAGCTTTTTTCCTTGCTTTTATCCTCCTTTTCCTCTTCTTGGTCTATGATATTTTCCTCTGTTTATTTTTTTATTTGTCTGTTTGTTTTAAGTTTTTATTTTATAGATTTAGGAGTACAAGTGCAGCTTCATTACATGGATATATTGTGTAGTGATGAAGCCTAGGATTTTAGTGCACCAGTCAACAGAGTAGTATACATTGTCTCCAATAGGTAGTTTTTTATCCTTCACTCCCGTCCCACATTCCCACCTTTTGGAGTCTCCAATGCCAATTATTCCATTCTGTACGCCCATTTGTATTCATTATTTAGCTCCCACTTATAAATGAGAACGTGGTTTTTTTAATTTCTCTTTCTGTCATTTCACTAAAAACAATGACCTCCAGTTGATATCCTCCTATTGCTTCTAATTTTATATTCTGCAGTTGCTTTTTCTCCCTCCCCATCAATGCATCAGTTCCTCTTTTGGTCCCCTCACTTTTATTTCCCTTCTCTGTGGGTCCTGTATTATCTTCTTGTGTGATGCCTTTGCCTGCTCTTTGGAAGTTCTGCCTCTTTCCTTGTTTTCCTGACCTGCCTCATACTTGTTTCCCTCAAGGAGTGGCCCATACAATGCCTCCATTCTGCAAAGACAAAAACAGACACAATGAGGGAAAAATCACTTAGTATATTGCTTAATCTTCTTCAGAACAAAGGGAGACGTGTGCTCAAGGCATCTCTGATTATTGTCTTCTTCAGACTTTACCTGATAATCAACCTCTTTTCTCCTTTTCCCTTTTCCAGTTTCTATTAAATATAATCATTCCACTGCCCCTTCCCACCTTCACTAGCTCTTGTTATAGTAACTGATCCTTTCTTGTGAATTAGTTCACAATATAGGTCCCTTGTCTCCGCATCTTGGCCTGATCCTTCTTTGTGGAAGGAAAGATCATGACCCCTGAAAAAAGAAGAAAAGCTTCAGTCAATGAGGGTGAATGGAGATATACGATTGGGAGAGGTAAATTCTCTATCTGATAAATCCTATGAGGTAGGCATATACACAGCTGTACTTAGGAATGACAAAGAGTAGAGCAAGCATGAATGGAGGAGCTAAAAGATTATCTCCCAGTAGTCATGCCCTAGACAATTGCTACATGCCATTAGCTCAGACCTGCTAACACTTTGCTTTTTTTTTTTTTGCTTGCAATTTTTTCAAAGTAAAAATCATTTTCTAACATTTCTACTTATGGCTAGCCAATTTGCAGCACACCAACATGGCACATGTATACATATGTAACTTGCACGTTATGCACATGTACCCTAGAACTTAAAGTATAATAAAAAAGAAAAAAAAAAAAAGAAAAAAAAAATCATTTTCTGAGTTTCACCTTAACTTCTCAATGGCTTAGAAATGGTTTTCCTAGATGTTTTTGTCATGAGATTACTGACACTATACACAATATCTTGTCACCATCATCATCATTCAATCTTAACTGCATGTTAGTTTTTACCCAGGAGGAAATTTTAAAAATAGTCTTAGAGAAAACCTTTTTTTTTGAAATGGAGTCTCGCTGTGTCATCAGGCTGGAGTGCAGTGGTGCAATCTCGGCTCATGTAATTTCTTGGTTGCTTTCTATAACAGCCCCACAAAGTAGGAAAACCAGGTACTTACCAGCTTATGACTATCTCCAGGTATTTACCAGCTTATGACTATCTCCCAAATCTTCCTTGGAAGGATTTGGTTCTACTTACAAGTAGCTGCTCAGCATTTTCTTCAGGAGAGTGTTTTACAATCTTGGTTTTATCTCAAGGCTAATTCCTGAAATGTTTAAGCAAGTAAACAAGCCTTGCAACAGAAAGAATGACTGCTTCTAATAAGAATGACTGCTACAATAGGAGCAGGAAGTCAGTGTTGTATTGGAGTATCTCTGTCTGAGAAGTAAAGGAGAAATGGTAGCTAGTTGCCTAAGCCTGATCCAGGCTGACCAAAACAGATTAGTTTGTCTTCAGAGCCCTGTTATAACCCTAGCTTCATGTCAAACTGTTCACCTGCCCTTCTGCCAGAATTCTTTAAAGTACCCAAAAAATAGTATCCTCACAAAATTGGGACACCTCACCCCAAATGACCCTTAAATACTGAAAGCCTTCTCCTGCATGGATGTAGTTGCTGATTGTTTCAGGAGGCCTAGGACAAGGGACTACTATCTTCCCCTCTGTGGTTGCCTGGCCTAGCTTAAGAATTTGGAAGTACTAAAAACTCTTGTATTCTCACATTGTGATTATGGCATTAAAGCCATACCCAGAATCAGACCCCTGACTGTGAGGCTACCCCAAGGGATCCATTGAGGTAAATCCCTTGCTGGTGTTCTTTACCTGGGCCACTGGTAGCTTCTGGAAACAGTAGCTACAAGCTAAGTAGAAAAAAAATCAAAAAGTATCATTCAAAACAGCTTCCTCATTGTGGGTTTGATTTGGCTTTTCACTCTACCAAGAAGCCAACAAGGAAATGGAAGCAGAAAAGATAGCCCACTAATAGGCTGTATTTTCATCTGAAAAGGCCAAACACCACTACTGTCTTCGCCTTTTCCCACTTTCCAAACCTTCATTTGTTTATTTGTTTGACAAACATTTACTGAGCTAAGACCTTGTATTATACAAAGACGAATAAGAGACATAACATTTCGATACTTAAAATTAGTGAAGTCTATCTTTGGTAAAACCTCATGATAAGCTCCTATTTTATGTCCCATTCCCCAAAGTCTTTGGTTTCAGAGAGCTAACAAACAAATCTCCACCAGACTGTGGGCTTCTTGAAAGCACAGGGACTTTAAAAAAAATTTTTTTTAAGGATGGCATATCTGACTTTTATTTATTTATTTATTTAAATGAACACATAATAATTGTACATATTTATGGAGTACACAGTGATGTTTAAATGCGTATAATGTATAGTGATCAGCTCAGGGTACTTAACATATCTATAATCTCAAATATTTGTCATTTCTTTGTGTTGGGAACATTCAATATCCTCTTTTCCTCGTTAACTATAGTCATCCTACAGTGCTGTAGAACACTAGAAGTTATTCCCCCTATCTAGCTGTAATTTCATATCCTTTAATAAATCTCTCCCTTTCCTTTTCCCCTTCCCAGCCTCTAGTATCTCCTGTTCTACTTTTCATTTCTATGAGATAAACATTTTTTAACTTCCACATATGAGTGGGAATATGCCATGGTTGACTATTTGTTCCTGGTTTATTTCACTCAACATAATGTCCTCCAATTCCATCCATGTTGCCACAAATGACAAGGTTTCATTTGTTTTAATGGCTTAACAGTATTCCATTGTGAATATATATGCTACTTTCTTCATTTATCCATTGATGGACACTTAGGTTAATTCCATATCTTGGCTATTGTGAATAGGGTGGCAGTGAACATGGAGGTACAGCTATCTCTTCAATATCATGATTTTATTTCCTTTAGATAACCCCTTTAGTGGGATTGTTGAATCTGATTTCTTTTTTTAAAACTTTTATTTTATGTTCAGGGGTACATGTGCAGGGTTGTTATATAGGTAAACTCAAGTCATGAGGATTTGTTGTACAGATTATTTCATCATCCAGATATTTTTTGGTTTCCGCAACATGTAGGAGAGTGTGTATCTGGCTAATTTTGTACTAAAGAACTAAAGACATGTCTGTTCAATTAATAAATGAATATAAAATATTTTTTAATGAGAGGTATTATGTGAGATAATTTCTATATACTTTTTCTCATTTCACCCTCACAACAATTCAGAAGTTCTCCATGCATTTGCTGTCAAGAGTAAGAGACAGCAAAGCTACAAATTTGGTTGCTGCAGTTTTTAGACATCAGGATAAGTTACAGCAACTGCATAATCACCGCCTTTACAAATTTTACTTAGTAATGATACGGAAGTGCTGGGAAGGGAAGAGCATGGTCCCTTTAAATGATATGGAAATGGGGAAGGGAAAGGCTGGGTAGAGGAGGGTTGGTCCCTGCTAGGACTCAACCTCCATGGACCTAGGTGAGGACAGGCATTTTCATTTTCCTGCCCAAATGTTGCATTTCCCATGCCTACCCTCGCCTGCCACACCTCCAACCTGTGCCTATAAAAGAGGGAGACCCTAGCAAGGCAGAGATAGAAGTGGCTGGATGTTGAGACAAGCACGTTGGTGGAGGAACACACAAGGGGCTAGATGTCAAGAGAAATTCACCAACAGGCACCAGCATGCCAGCAGGCCACTGACTGGCAGAATGATGTGGAGTTTGGCTGGGGCAACTGGAGGAGCGCTTGGGCCACCAAGCGGCCTGACTCCAGGGAAAAACCATCTCTCTTCTGGCTCCCCCATCTGCTGAGAACTACCTCCACTCAATAAAACCTTGCACTGATTCTCCAAGCCCAAGTGTGATCCAATTCTTCCGGTACACCAAGGCAAGAACCCAGGATACAGAAAGCCCTCTGTCCTTGTGACAAAGTAGAGGGTCTAATTGAGCTGATTAACACAAGCCACCTATAGATAGCAAAATTAAAGAGCACCTTGTAACACAAACCCACTGGGACTTCAGGAGCTGTAAACATCCACCCCTAGATGCTGCTGTGGGGTCAGAGCCCCACAAACTGCCCATCTGTATGTTCCCCTAGAGGTTTGAGCAGCAGGGCACTAAAGAAGTGAGCCACTCCTCCTGTCATACATCCTGCAAGGAGAACAAGGGAACTTTTCCCATTTCACTAATAATTTTTCCATCAAATATGTAGAGTCTGATATATCTGAAAACTGAATGAGCATAAAAAGTTATCCCAATACCAATCTCAAATTAATAGTCCCTTATCTTTTATACAACGAATCAATCCATTGGTCCAAAATTTGCTTCACAGCAGCTGCAATTGTGTCTTACATTCGTGGTCCTTTTCAAGGTGATTTCACATACATAATCTCATTTGATCCTTGAAGCACCAGCTCTGTTATGTAGAGATAGGTGATATAATCATTGCTATTTTACAAAAGCAGTAAACTTAATTATAGAGGTGCATTAACTTGCTCAATGGCCCTCAAATCAAAAATGTGAGACTGTAACTTCAATGAAGTCCTTTTGGTTTTCTACATGTCAACAGGATGTTTTTCTCTGTGTATATTAAAGATAAAATAGACAGTAGATTGCAGCATTAGCTTACATTTTCTGAACTGTATATAGGAATAAATATTCTGCTTGGGTCTTTGTTTTAATTATAAATATCAATCATTTTAATGTTCATCGTATGAAAATATGATATTTGGAAAATATGGAGAAACCATGTACCTAATGTGTGTTAAATAGAATTTTTTCTTTTTAAATGGATAAAACAGAAAACTTATTCAATATCCAACCTTGGAAGACCCTTACTTTATAGAATTTCCCAGTCTCCTTTGTCTATATACTGTAGTATTCCTTAATTCTTGCTATGCTATGGTGTATGTGCTCCATTTCTGCATCTCCAGACAATCAACATGATCTAATAAAGAAATTCAGCAAATTTCACAAATTTCTAGTAGGTGAAGTCTGGATCAATTCAGGAAAAAAAAAAAAAAAAACCTCGTTCTGTTACCATGAAATAGTTGGAGGAATGAGTTACCTCTGAGTTCTCTATCAATATTTATTTCCACTCTTCATCTTGAAAGTATTGGGCTCAACCGGAGATACATTGTATGAATATTTTATTATTTACCTTGATCATTAACATCTTAACCAGCCTCTAAGTGCTATTAGCTCAACAGAAACCAAGACTCCAGTAATTCCAAAATCTGACCCTTTGAAGAAAGCCCAGAGAAAGAAAGCCCTGTGGTTGTCAAACTAACCAGAGTCTGGACCTGTAGCCAATAGGTATATGCCAAGCTGAGAGGACCAGTGACTTTACAGACATAGTATAGTATTGTACCTGGCCCTCATAGGGAGATAGAGGGTTTTTTTGTTGTTATTAGCAGGAGGTGGTATAGGCCATCTGTATGGAGAAAGGGCTCTAAACGGGGCCATATCTGGTGGTAAAGTTGGCTAGTAATCAGCTAAACTGATTTGACTGCTATACAATGGACACAGCAGTGATTGATATTTGGTCTAATAAAAGCTTCCAACTGTTCTGTAAAGGATAGTAAACTTGGAGAGAAATTGATCTTGGTTGGCTGGTCTATCAAGGACATGAGTTTTTCAATTTCTGGGTGGAAGCTCTAGCCAATAAACACATGACATCCCAAAAGTTAATCATGTCCTCTGAGGCTCAAAAGAATTAAAAGATAAACAGCTTTAAGTTTATTTGTTCATTGGCTTGACAAATATTTATTAATATTCAAATACATATAAAAGATATTATGCTTCTCACTTCCATTAATATATGAGAAAAGAGTCTCAATAACATGTAATGTAATGTGTCTCAATTATGCATGATGTAAGATTAGATTTAGAGAATTAACAAATGAATAAGAGATAACACCTCAAGGAGCCCTAGTGGAGAGATAGACCCATAAGTAAACAATGAAGATATAGTATAAAAAGAATGGTAATAGACACCTGATACGGTTTGGCTTTGTGTCCCCACACAAATATCACCTTGAATTGTAATAATCCCCATGTATCATGGGAGGGACCCAGTGGGAGTTAATGGAATTACTGGCATGGGTTTTTCATGTGCTGTTCTTGTGATAGTAAATAAGTCTCATGAGATCTGATGGTTTTATAAAGTGGAGTTCCCCTGCACATGCTCCCTCTTGCCTGCTGCCATGTAAGACATGACTTTGCTCCTCCTTTGCCTCCCACCATGATTGCGAGGCCTCCTCAGCCACGTGGAACTGTGAGTCTATTAAACCTCTTTTTCTTTATAAATTACCCAGTCTCGGGTATGTCTTTATTAACAGGATAAGAAAAAACTAATAGAGATAATTGGTACCAGTAGAGTGGGATGCTGCTGTAAAGATAACCAAAAATGTGAAAATGACTTTGAAATTGGGTAATAGGCAGAGGTTGGAACAGACTTGGAAGAATGGATGATATGAAAAATTTGGAACTTCCTAGAGACTTGTTGAATTGCTTTGACCAAATGCTTCTCATCTCAGATGGAGATGAGGAACTTGTTGGGAACTGGAATAAAGGCGACTCTAGCTATGCTTTAGCAAAGAGACTTGCAGCATTTTTCCCCTGCTCTAGAGATCTGTGAAACTTTGAACTTGAGGGAGATGATTTAAGGTATCTGGCAGAAGAAATTTCTAAGCAGCAAAACATTCAAGAGGTGACTTGGGTGCTGTTAAAAGTATTCAGTTTTAAAAGAGAAACAGCATAAAATTTTAGAAAATTTGCAGTCTGATGATGCAATAGAAAAGAAAAACCCATTTTCTGATGAGAAATTCAAGTTGGCTGCAGAAATTTGCATAAGTAACAAGGAGCCAAATGTTAATCACCAAGACAATGGGAAAAATTTCTCCAGGGAATGTCAGAGACCTTTACAGTGGCCCCTCTCATCACAGGCCCACAAGCCTAGGAAGAAAAAATGGTTTCATGGGCTGGGCCCAGGGACCCCCTGCTCTGTGCAGTCTAGGGACTTGGTGCCCTGCATTCCAGCCACTCCAGCAGAAGCTAAAAGGGGCCAAGGTACAGTTTGGGCCATGGTTTTAGAAGATGCAAACCCCAAGCCTTGGCAGCTTCCGTGTTGTATTGAGCCTGTGGGTGCACAGACATCAATAATTAAGGTTTGGAAACCTCCACCTAGATTTTAGAGGATGTATGGAAATGCCTGGATGTATAGGCAGAGATGTGTTGCAGGGGAAGAGCCCTCATGGAAAACTTCTGCTAGAGCAATGTGAAAGGGAAATGTAGAGTGTGAGCCCTCACAGAGTCCCCACTGGGGCACTGCCTAGTGAAACTGTGAGAAGAGGGCAAACG
Organism: Piliocolobus tephrosceles; assembly: GCF_002776525.5. Taxonomy (NCBI): domain Eukaryota; kingdom Metazoa; phylum Chordata; class Mammalia; order Primates; family Cercopithecidae; genus Piliocolobus; species Piliocolobus tephrosceles. The sequence goes on from NC_045445.1 coordinate 75,448,664, forward strand.
TCCTCCAGACCCCAGAAAAATAGATCCACCAACAGCTTGCACCATGTACTTGGAAAAGCCATAGACACTCAACACCAGCCCATGAAAGCAGGCAGGAGGGAGGGCTATATCCTACAAAGCCACAGGGGTGGAGCTTCCCAAGGCTGTAGGAGCCTACCTCTTGCATTAGCATGATGTGGATGTGAGACATGGAGTCAAAGGAGATCATTTTGGAGCTTTAAGATTTGACTGCCCTGCTGGATTTTGGACTTACATGGGGCCTGTAGCCCCTTCTTTTCGGCCTATTTCTCCCAGTTAGAATGGGTATATTTACTCAATGCCTGTACCCCCATTGTATCTAAGAAGTAACTAACTTGCTTGTGATTTTACAGGCTCTTAGGTGGAAGGGACTTGCCTTGTCCCAGATGAGACTTTGGACTGTGGACTTTTGAGTTAATGATAAAATAAGTTAAGACTTTGGGGAACTATTGGGAAAACATGGTTAGTTTTGAAATGTGAGGACACGAGATTTGAGGGGGACAGGGTTAGAATGATATGGTTTAGCTCCGTGTACCCACCCAAATCTGACTCAAAGTTTGTTTTATAGGCAGTGGTGACTCACTAAGGATATTATGCAGATTTTCAGTTGATTCAAGGGTAAATGTAAAGTGGGGCAAAATAAGAAGTTAACAAGATCATGTATAAACCTTAAGGCTATTTTATTATATCAAGTAAGAAATTTAAGGAGACTTCACTTGGACAATTAAGCTTAGATAGGAGCAAGTAGATTTGAGAGATATTCAGTGGCAAAAAACAAACTAACTAACTAACAAAACACTAGAAGTAAGGTGAGAAGGAGAGAACAGAATTAAGGATGATTCTCCCAGGCTTCTAACTTGGAAAATTGTGAATGGCAGTGGCTTTATTTGAGAGAGAGAATATAGGTAGTGGGGTAGGCAGAAGATAACAATAAATTGAGTTTAAGATGCCTGTAAGACATCTAGGAACAAGTATCCAGGAGGCAGTTACAAATAAAGCTTTAATTCTCAGGAGAGGGATCTGAGCTAGAGGCAAGAATGTGGGGATTCATCACCACACAAGTATTAGTTCAATCCATGGAAGTAAATCATTTCTTCACAGAAAGGGTGAAGAATGAGAAGAAATAAGGATGAAAAAAGAATCCTAGAGAACTCCTTCATTTATGGGGTAGTCAGAGGAAGAGAAATCAGCAAAGAGAAAGATAAGTCAGAAGGATAAGAAGAAAGTCTGGTGTGATGGAAAACCAAAGAATGGAGAATTTCAGGAAGGGAGAAGTTAAACTTCAAATGTCGCAGGGATGTCACATAAGATAAAGACCGATATAATATCAAAGTAACATAAATACTAAAATTTAAGAGATTTGTTAAACAACATGGTAAAAGTGATATTATTATATAATTATTAGAAATTATGACATACTTCTATATTTATTGATGTGGGAAAACACAATACAACCAAGTGAAAAAGTCATAAATATGGGATTATATTAAATAATAACAGTGGATTATATTAAATAATAATATATATTAAATAATAACAGTGATACCTAGGTATTTCTTTCTGGCTAATTTTTGTGCTTTTGTAGAGACAGGGTTTCACCATGTCACCCAGGCTGGTCTCAAACTCCAGACCTCAAGTGATACACCCACCTCAGCCTCCCAAAGCATTGGGATTACAGATGTCAGGCAGCACGCCTGACCTGATTGAATATTTTAATCTCTTCCAAAGCAAATTGCAGTTTATTGGAAGATAAATAGGAATGCATTTTATATTACTATTCTCTAATTGTGTGTGTGTATACATATATATATATATACACACATATATATATATATATGAGAAATAAAATTGGCCATTTAAACCATTTCCAAGTGTATGATTCAGTGGCATTAATCACATTCACATTGTTGTGTAACCATAACCACTATTTCTAAAACTTTCATCAACCCAAACAGAAACTCTGTATTCATTAAACCATAGCTCCCTATTCTCCTTTCCTCTCTCTACTGGTAACCTGTAATCTACATCCATTTCCAAGTATTTGCCTATTCTATGTATTTCAGATAAGTAAAATCATACAGTATTTGTGCTTTTATGTCTGGTTTGTTTCACTTAAGATAATGTTTTAAAAATTCATCCAATGGGGTGCAGTGGCTCATGCCTGTAATCCCAGCACTTTGGGAGGCTGAGGTGGGTGGGTCATTTGAGGTCAGGAGATTGAGACTAGCCTGGCCAACAGGTTGAAACCCTATCTCTACTAAAAATACAAAAATTATCCAGGCATAGTGGCAGGCGCCTGTAATCCCAGCTACTTGGGAGACTGAGGCAGGAGAATCGTTTGAACCCAGGAAGTGGAGGCTGCAGTGAGCTGAGATCGCACCACTGCGCTCCAGCCTGGGTGACAGAGCAAGACTTTGTCTCAAAAAAAAAAAAAAAAAAAAAAAAAAGTCATCCATGTTGTAGCATGTATCAGAACTTTACTCACTTTCATGGCTGAAAAATATTTTATTGCATGTATATATCACACTTTGTTTATCCATTTATCTGTTGATGGACACATGTTGTTTTCACTTTTTGGCTATTGTGAATAATGCTGCGATGAACATTGGTACACTTGCATCTGTCTGAATCCCTGTGTTTTAGTTCTTTTGGATATATACTTACGAGTGGAATTTCTGGGTCATATGCTAATTATATGTTTAATTTTTTGAGGAATTGCCAGATTGTTTCTACAGTGGCTGCATCATTTTATGTTCCCACCAGCAATGTATGAGGGTTCCAGTTTCTTCAGGGGTATGCATTTTTAATGATAAAATTTTAAAAATTAAAAACAATGGGTGAAGTCCTTCTGAAGGTTTCTCATTTTCATTAACATATTAGGAAAGAGTCTCAATAATATTGATTACAGTAGCAATATTTGTAGACTTCTCAATGTGAGGGAAGAAAAATTGTGTTTTTATGTCTGTATAGGCTTAAAAAGCATGAAAATATATATGGAGTGCTAATAAAGGAAAGGAGGAAGGCTGGTGGGACCAGGGAAGAATAAAGAGAAAACAGACAAGCTGTAAGTCTGTATTTCTTCATGGTCCAGAACACATAGCCCTCCTGTGCAAATAACTGACAATCTTTCTGTCCCTAACTATCACCAGACCCCTGCAAGTTAGCTCGCTGCAACTTGCTGGGGTCTGCAACTGCAAGTTGCAGGGGTCACTGCAACTTTGGCATATTCGGTACTAAACAAAACATGCAGTACACAGTATAAACACTATTCTATAAAATCCCCAGGAATCCTTTGTTTCTTTACAGTTAGCTTCTCTTCTGTTGATCCTGCTTGTTGCCTTTTTGAACTGCATTTTGCTACTTTTTCTAACAAATCCTCCTTTCTTTATCTAAAACTGTCTTTTAATTCATTTGTCCCATGTGCCACTGGCCCTGATAGTCATTGCTCCCTTGCAACAAGATATATATCAAAAACTAAAAGAGCAGTTTTTTTATTTAGAAAATCCCATTGTCTCAGCCCAAAATCTCCTTAAGCTGATAAGCAACTTCAGCAAAGTCTCAGGATACAAAATCAATGTGCAAAAATCACAAATATTCCTGTACACCATTAATAGAGAGAGCGCCAAATCATGAGTGAACTCCCATTCACAATAGTTACAAAGAGAATAAAATACCTAGGAATACAACTTACAAGAGAAGTGAAGGACCCCTTCAAAGAGGACTACAAACCACTGCTCAAAGAAATAAAAGAGGACACAAACAAATGGAAAAGCATTCCATGCTCATGGATAGGAAGAACCAATGTTGTAAAAATGGCCACACTGCCCAAACTAATTTATAGATTCAATGCTATCCCCAGCAAGCTACCATTGACTTTCTTCACAGAATCAGAAAAAATCTACTTTAAATTTTATATGTAACCATAAAGAGCCCATGTAGCCTAGACAATCCTAAGAAAAAAGAAGAAAGCTGGAGGCATCACACTACCTAACCTCAAATTCTACTACAAGGCTACAAATAAGCAAAACAGCGTGGTACTGGTACCAAAACGGATATATAGACCAATGGAACAGAACAGAGGCCCCAGAAATAATTTCACACATCTATGACCATCTGATCTTTGACAAACCTGACAAAAACAAGCAATAGGAAGAGGATTCCCTATTTAATACAAGGTGTTGGGAAAACTAGCTAACCATAGCATATGCAGAAAACTGAAATTGGATGCCTTCCTTACATCTTATATCAAAATTAACTAAAGATGGATTAAAAACTTAAGCATAAGACCTAAAACAATAAAAACCCTAGAATAAAATCTAGGCAATACCATTCAGGACATAGGCATGGGCAAAAGCCAAAATTGACAAATGGGATCTAAGTAAACTAAAGAGTTTCTCAAAGCAAAAGAAACTATCATCAGGGTGAAAAGGCAACCTACAGAATGGGAGAAAATTTTTGCAATGTATTCATTTGACAAAGGGCTAATATCCAGAATCTACAAGGAGCTTAATCAAATTTACAAGAATAAAACAACCCCATCAAAAAGTGGGCAAAGGATATGAACAGACACTTCTCAAGAGAAGACATTTATGTAGCCAACAAACATGTGAAAAAAGATCATCACCACTAGTCATTAGAGAAATGCAAATCAAAACCACAATGAGATACCATTTCATGCCAGTTAGAATGGCAATCATTGAAAAGTCAGGAAACAACAGATGCTGGAGAGGATGTGGAGAAATAGCAACGCTTTTACACTGTTGGTGGGAGTGTAAACTAGTTCAACCATTGTGGAAGATAGCGTGGCAATTCTTCAAGGATCTAGAACCAGAAATATCATTTGACCCAGCAATCCCACTACTGGGTATCTTTCCAAAGGATTATAAATCATTCTACTATAAAGATACTTGCACATGTATGTTTATTGCAGCACCGTTCACAATAGCAAAGACTTGCAGCCAACACAAATGCCTATCAATGATAGACTAGATAAAGAAAATGCGGTACATACACATCATGGAATACTATGCAGCCATAAAAATGATGAGTTCATGTCCTTTTAAGGGACATGGGTGAAGCTGGAAACCATCATTCTCTGCAAACCAAAACAGGAACAGAAAACCAAACACCATATGTTCTCTCATAAGTGGGAGCTGAACAATGAGAACACATGGACACAGAGAGGGGAACATCACACACCAGAGCCTATCAGGGGGTGGGGGGCTAGCAGAGGGATAGCATTAGGAGAAATACCTAACGTAAGTAACAGGTTGATGGGTGCAGCAAACCATCATGGCATGTGTATACTTATGTAACAAACCTGCACATTATGCACGTGTATCCCAGAATGTAAAGTATAATTTTTTAAAAAGGGTAGTTTTCTTCATGGTGAAATTGTAAATGCTTTTGTAATTTTCTTCTTTTTGTATTTATGTTTTTCTACAATGGAAATGATTTATTTGTGGGATATAAGAGAACTGAAAATTTTCTATTGGATTTGCAAGTAGTAAAACATCTGTAACCAAAATAAGAACAAAATCTCAGTTGACTTTTTTGTAATAATTGACAAGCTGATTCTGAAATTCATATAGAATAACAAGAAACATAGAATGGCTAAAACAATTCTTAAAGAGAGAATAAAATAGAGGATTTATACTTAATGACTTCAAACCTTACTGCAAAGCAAATGTAATCATCACAGTGTGGTTCTCACAGAAGTACAGACAGATAGATCAGTGAAATAGATTTGAGAGTCCAGAAATAAACCCATACATCTATGATCAGCTAATTTCAGAAAAGCATACCAAGACACTTTGTTATGGTATGAATTGTGTGCCCCAGAAATTCATATGTTGAAGTCAAACCCCCAGTGCATCAGAATGTGGCCTTATTTGGAAATACGGTTGTTTCCAATATATTTAGTTAAGATTAGGTTATACTGGAGTAGGGTGGACCTCTATTGCAAAATGACAGGTGTACTTATAAATAAATTTGGACACAAGCACACATACAGGGAGAATGCCGTGTGAACATTGAGTTATGCTGCCACAAGCAAAATAAAATAAAATAAAATAAAATAAAATAAAATAAAATAAACTACCAGAAACTATGAGAAAGTGAGGAAAAATCCTCCTACCAGAAGCTAGGGGAAGCCTGGAACAAATCCTCTCCTAGTCCCCTCAAAAGGAGTATGGCCCTGGCAGCACTTTAATGTGAAACATCTGGCCTCCAGAACTGTAAGACAATAAATTGTTTAAGCCATCTAGTGTGTGGTAATTTGTAACAGCAGACCTAGGAAATTAATATACCATTCAATGGGGAATAGTCTTATCAACAAATGGTGCTAAGACAACTAAACAGACATATGTAAAAAATTGAAACTGGACTCTTACCTCACACACAAACCAAGATGGTTCAATTGCCTAAATGTAAAAATAATATTAAATTATTAGAAAAAACACAAAAGGACACATCTTTATGATATAGGATTTGGTAAAAGACTCTTAGACATGATATCAAAAACATGAACAATAAAAAAATGAGCTTTATCAAAATCAGAAGATTTTGTGCATCGAAAGACACCATCAAGAAAGTAAAAAGAGGCCACTGACCACAGCTGTTTCTTTTTTTTTTTTTTTTTTTATACTTTAAGTTCTGGGGTACAT
>NC_045445.1:75465346-75465640 GCF_002776525.5 Piliocolobus tephrosceles
AGGTCTGTTGGAGATTGCTTGAGGTCCACTCCAGACCCTGTTTGCCTCAGTATCAGCAGCAGAGGTTGCAGAAGATAGAATATTGCTGAACAGCGAGTGCACCTGTCTGATTCTTGCTTTGGAAGCTTCCTCTCAGGGGTGTACTCCACCCTGTGAGGTGTGGGGTGTCAGACTGCCCCTAGTGGGGGATGTCTCCCAGTTAGGCTACTCAGGGGTCAGTGACCCACTTAAGCAGGCAGACTGCCCCTTCTCAGATCTCAACCTCCGTGTTGGGAGATCCACTGCTCTCTTCAA
>NC_045445.1:75465740-75467066 GCF_002776525.5 Piliocolobus tephrosceles
GTGCTTTGGAAGCTTCCTCTCAGGGGTGTACTCCACCCTGTGAGGTGTGGGGTGTCAGACTGCCCCTAGTGGGGGATGTCTCCCAGTTAGGCTACTCAGGGGTCAGGGACCCACTTGAGCAGGCAGACTGCCCCTTCTCAGATCTCAACCTCCGTGTTGGGAGATCCACTGCTCTCTTCAAAGCTGTCAGACAGAGTCCTTCGCGTCTGTACAGGCTTCTGCTCGTTTATCTGAGCCCTGTCCCCAGAGGCGCAGTCTACAGAGACAGGCAGGTTTCCTTGAGCTGCTGTGAGCTCCACCCAGTTCGAGCTTCCCAGCGGCTTTATTTACCTACTTAAGCCTCAGTGATGACGGGGGCCCCTCCCCCAGCCTCGCTGCTGCCTTGCGGTTAGATTGCAGCAGACTGCTGTGTTAGCAAGGAGGGAGGCTCCGTGGGCGTGGGACCCTCCCAGCCAGGTGTGGGATATAATCTCCGGTGTGCTGGTGTTACAGCGCAGTATTGGGGTGGGAGTTACCCGATTTTCCAGGTGTTGTGTGTCTCAGTTCCCCTGGCTAGGAAAAGGGACTCCCTTCCCCCTCGCGCTTCCCAGGTGAGGCGATGCCTCGCCCTGCTTCAGCTCTCGCTGGTCGGGCTGCAGCAGCTGACCAGCACCGATTGTCCGGCACCCCCGAGTGAGATGACCCCAGTACCTCAGTTGAAAATGCAGAAATCACCGGTCTTCTGTGTCGCTCGCCCTGGGAGATGGAGACTGAAGCTGTTCCTATTCGGCCATCCACAGCTGTTTCTTAAGAGACAGATACAGCTCATCAGACAACAACCATATTTGGGAAAATAATTGAAGAAAACTTCCTTGGGCTTGCTAGAGATCTAGACATTCTAATAAAAGGAGCTCAAAGAACACCTGGAAAATTCATTACAAAAAGAACATCACCTAGCCACATAGTCATCAGGTTATCTAAAGTCAAGATAAAGGAAAGAATTTTGAGATCTGTGAGCCAAAAGCATTGGGTAACCTATAAAGAAAAACCTCTCAGATTAACTGCAGATTTCTCAGCAGAAATCCTACAAGCTGGAAGAGATTCAGATTCTATCTTTAGTCTTCTTAAACAAAACAATTATCAGCCAGGAATTTTCTTTTTTTCTTTTTTTTTTTTTATTATACTTTAAGTTCTAGGGTACATGTGCATAACGTGCAGGTTTGTTACATATGTATACATGTGCCATGTTGGTGTGCTGCACCCATCAACTCGTCAGCACCCATCAATTCATCATTTATATCAGGTATAACTCCCCAATGCAATCCCTCCCCCCCCCCCCCCCCCCCC
>NC_045445.1:75467166-75467961 GCF_002776525.5 Piliocolobus tephrosceles
ACCTATGAGTGAGAACATGCGGTGTTTGGTTTTCTCTTCTTGTGATAGTTTGCTAAGAATGATGGTTTCCAGCTGCATCCATGTCTCTACAAAGGACGCAAACTCATCCTTTTTTATGGCTGCATAGTATTCCATGGTGTATATGTGCCACATTTTCTTAATCCAGTCTGTCACAGATGGACATTTGGGTTGATTCCAAGTCTTTGCTATTGTGAATAGTGCCGCAATAAACATACGTGTGCATGTGTCTTTGTAGTAGCATAATTTATAATCCTTTGGGTATATACCCAGTAGTGGGATGGCTGGATCATATGGTAGATCTAGTTCTAGATCCTTGAGGAATCGCCATACTGTTTTCCATAATGGTTGAACTAGTTTACAATCCAACCAACAGTGTAAAAGTGTTCCTATTTCTCCACATCCTCTCCAACATCAATTGTTTCCTGATTTTTTAATGATTGCCATTCTAACTGGTGTGAGATGGTATCTCATTGTGGTTTTGATTTGCATTTCTCTGATGGCCAGTGATGATGAGCATTTTTTCATGTGTCTGTTGGCTGTATGAATGTCTTCTTTTGAGAAATGTCTGTTCATATCCTTTCCCCAGTTTTGGATGGGGTTGTTTGTCTTTTTCTTGTATATTTGCTTGAGTTCTTTGTAGATTCTGGAAATTAGCCCTTTGTCAGATGAGTAGATTGCAAAAATTTTCTCCCATTCTGTAGGTTGCCTGTTCACTCTGATGGTAGTTTCTTTTGCTGTGCAGAAGCTCTTTAGTTTAATGAGATCCCATTTGTC
>NC_045445.1:75467971-75492363 GCF_002776525.5 Piliocolobus tephrosceles
TTCCTATCCATGAGCATGGTATGTTCTTCCATTTGTTTGTGTCCTCTTTGATTTCACTGAGCAGTGGTTTGTAGTTCTCCTTGAAGAGGTCCTTTACATCCCTTGTAAGTTGGATTCCTAGGTATTTTATTCTCTTTGAAGCAATTGTGAATGGAAGTTCATTCCTGATTTGGCTCTCTGCTTGTCTGTTACTGGTGTATAAGAATGCTTGTGATTTTTGCACATTAATTTTGTATCCTGAGACTTTGCTGAAGTTGCTTATCAGCTTAAGAAGATTTTGGGCTGAGACGATGGGGTTTTCTAAATACACAATCATGTCATCTGCAAACAGGGACAATTTGACTTCTTCTTTTCCTAACTGAATACCCTTGATTTCTTTCTCTTGCCTGATTGCCCTAGCCAGAACTTCCAACACTATGTTGAATAGGAGTGGTGAGAGAGGGCATCCCTGTCTTGTGCCAGTTTTCAAAGGGAATTTTTCCAGTTTTTGCCCATTCAGTATGATATTAGCTGTGGGTTTGTCATAAATAGCTCTTATTATTTTGAGGTACGTTCCATCAATACCGAATTTGTTGAGCGTTTTTAGCATGAAGGGCTGTTGAATTTTGTCAAAAGCCTTTTCTGCATCTATTGAGATAATCATGTGGTTCTTGTCTTTGGTTCTGTTTATATGCCGGATTACGTTTATTGATTTGTGTATGTTGAACCAGCCTTGCATCCCAGGGATGAAGCCCACTTGATCATGGTGGATAAGCTTTTTGATGTGCTGCTGAATCCGGTTTGCCAGTATTTTATTGAGGATTTTTGCATCGATGTTTATCAGGGAGATTGGTCTAAAATTCTCTTTTTTTGTTGTGTCTCTGCCAGACTTTGGTATCAGGCTGATGTTGGCCTCATAAAATGAGTTAGGGAGGATTCCCTCTTTTTCTATTGATTGGAATAACTTCAGAAGGAATGGTACCAGCTCCTCCTTGTACCTCTGGTAGAATTCAGCTGTGAATCCATCTGGTCCTGGGCTTTTTTTTGGTGGGTAGGCTATTAATTGTTGCCTCAATTTCAGAGCCTGCTATTGGTCTATTCAGGGATTCAACTTCTTCCTGGTTTAGTCTTGGAAGAGTTTACGTGTCCAGGAAATTATCCATTTCTTCTAGATTTTCTAGTTGATTTGCGTATGTTGAACCAGCCTTGCATCCCAGGGATGAAGCCCACTTGATCATGGTGGATAAGCTTTTTGATGTGCTGCTGAATCCGGTTTGCCAGTATTTTATTGAGGATTTTTGCATCGATGTTTATCAGGGAGATTGGTCTAAAATTCTCTTTTTTTGTTGTGTCTCTGCCAGACTTTGGTATCAGGATGATGTTGGCCTCATAAAATGAGTTAGGGAGGATTCCCTCTTTATCTATTGATTGGAATAGCTTCAGAAGGAATGGTACCAGCTCCTCCTTGTACCTCTGGTAGAATTCAGCTGTGAATCCATCTGGTCCTGGGCTTTTTTTGGTGGGTAGGCTATTAATTGTTGCCTCAATTTCAGAGCCTGCTATTGGTCTATTCAGGGATTCAACTTCTTCCTGGTTTAGTCTTGGAAGAGTTTACGTGTCCAGGAAATTATCCATTTCTTCTAGATTTTCTAGTTGATTTGCGTAGAGGTGTTTGTAGTATTCTCTGATGGTAGTTTGTATTTCTGTGGGGTCGGTGGTGATATCCCCTTTATCATTTTTTATTGCGTCTATTTGATTCCTCTCTCTTTTCTTCTTTATTAGCCTTGCTAGCGGTCTGTCAATTTTGTTGATCTTTTCAAAAAACCAACTCCTGGATTCATTGATTTTTTGGAGGGTTTTTTGTGTCTCTATATCCTTCAGTTCTGCTCTGATCTTAGTTATTTCTTGCCTTCTGCTAGCTTTTGAATGTGTTTGCTCTTGCCTCTCTAGTTCTTTTAATTGTGATGTTAGAGTGTCAATTTTAGATCTTTCCTGCTTTCTCTTGTGGGCACTTAGTGCTATAAATTTCCCTCTACACACTGCTTTAAATGTGTCCCAGAGATTCTGGTATGTTGTGTCTTTGTTCTCATTGGTTTCAAAGAACATCTTTATTTCTGCTTTCATTTCGTTATGTACCCAGTAGTCATTCAGGAGCAGGTTGTTCAGTTTCCATGTAGTTGAGCGGTTTTGATTGAGTTTCTTAGTCCTGAGTTCTAGTTTGATTGCACTGTGGTCTGAGAGACAGTTTGTTATAATTTCTGTTCTTTTACATTTGCTGAGGAGTGCTTTACTTCCAATTATGTGGTCAATTTTGGAATAAGTGCGATGTGGTGTTGAGAAGAATGTATATTCTGTTGATTTGGGATGGAGAGTTCTATAGATGTCTATTAGGTCCACTTGGTGCAGAGATGAGTTCAATTCCTGGATATCCTTGTTAACTTTCTGTCTCGTTGATCTGTCTAATGTTGACAGTGGAGTGTTGAAGTCTCCCACTATTATTGTATGGGAGTCTAAGTCTCTTTGTAAGTCTCTAAGGACTTGCTTTATGAATCTGGGTGCTCCTGTATTGGGTGCATATATATTTAGGATAGTTAGCTCTTCCTGTTGAATTGATCCCTTTACCATTATGTAATGGCCTTCTTTGTCTCTTTTGATCTCTGATGGTTTAAAGTCTGTTTTATCAGAGACTAGTCTTGCAACCCCTGCTTTTTTTTTTTTTGTTCTCCATTTGCTTGGTAGATCTTCCTCCATCCCTTTATTTTGAGCCTATGTATGTCTCTGCCTGTGAGATGGGTCTCGTGAATACAGCAGACTGATGGGTCTTGACTCTTTATCCAGTTTGCCAGGCTGTGTCTTTTAATTGGAGCATTTAGTCCATTTACACTTAAGGTTAATATTGTTATGTGTGAACTTGATCCTGCCATTGTGATATTAACTGGTTATTTTGCTCATTAGTTGATGCAGTTTCTTCCTAGCCTCGATGGTCTTTACATTTTGGCATGTTTTTGCAATGGCTGGTACCTGTTGTTCCTTTCCATGTTTAGGGCTTCCTTCAGGGTCTCTTGTAAGGCAGGCCTGGTGGTGACAAAATCTCTAAGCATTTGCTTATCTGTAAAGGATTTTATTTCCCCTTCACTTATGAAACTTAGTTTGGCTGGATATGAAATTCTGGGTTTAAAATTCTTTTCTTTAAGAACGTTGAATATTGGCCCCCACTCTCTTCTGGCTTGTAGAGTTTCTGCTGAGAGATCTACTGTCAGTCTGATGGGCTTCCCTTTATGGGTAACTCGACCTTTCTCTCTGGCTGCCCTTAAGATTTTTTCCTTCATTTCAACTTTGGTGAATCTGGCAATTATGTGTCTTGGAGTTGCTCTTCTGGAGGAATATCTTTGTGGCGTTCTCTGTATTTCCTGAATTTGAATGTTGGACTGCCCTACTAGGTTAGGGAAGTTCTCCTGGATGATATCCTGTAGAGTGTTTTCCAACTTGTTTCCTTTCTCCCCCTCACTTTCAGGCACCCCATCAGACGTAGATTTGGTCTTTTTACATAATCCCATACTTCTTGCAGTCTTTGTTCATTTCTTTTTCTTCTTTTTTTCTTTTGGTTTCTCTTCTCGCTTCATTTCATTCATTTGATCCTCCATCGCTGATGCTCTTTCTTCCAGTTGATCGAGTCGGTTACTGAAGCTTGTGCATTGTCACGTATTTCTCGTGTCATGGTTTTTATCTCTGTCATTTCATTTATGACCTTCTCTGCATTAATTAGTCTAGCTGTCAATTCTTCCACACTTTTTTCAAGATTTTTAGTGTCTTTGCGCTGGGTACATAATTCCTCCTTTAGCTCTGAGAAGTTTGATGGACTGAAGCCTTCTTCTTTCATTTCGTCAAAGTCATTCTCTGACCAGCTTTGATCCGTTGCTGGTGATGAGCTGCGCTCCTTTGCAGGGGGAGATGCTCTCTTATTTTTTGAATTTCCAGCTTTTCTGCCCTGCTTCTTCCCCATCTTCGTGGTTTTATCTGCCTCTGGTCTTTGATGATGGTGACATACTGATGGGGTTTTGGTATAGGTGTTCTTCCTGTTTGATAGTTTTCCTTCTAATAGTCAGGGCCTTCAGCTATAGGTCTGTTGGAGATTGTTTGAGGTCCACTCCAGACCCTGTTTGCCTGGGTATCAGCAGCAGAGGTTGCAGAAGATAGAATATTGCTGAACAGCGAGTGTACCTGTCTGATTCTTACTTTGGAAGCTTCCTCTCAGGGGTGTACTCCACCCTGTGAGGTGTGGGGTGTCAGACTGCCCCTAGTGGGGCATGTCTCCCAGTTAGGCTACTCAGGGTTCAGGGACCCACTTGAGCAGGCAGTCTGTCCGTTCTCAGATCTCAACCTCCGTGTTGGGAGATCCACTGCTCTCCTCAAAGCTGTCAGACAGAGTCGTTTGCGTCTGCACAGGCCTCTGCTGCTTCCCCTGTTATTTTTGTAGCTGTGCCCTGTCCCCAGAGGTGGAATCTACAGAGACTGGCAGGTTTCCTTGAGCTGCTGTGAACTCCACCCAGTTGGAGCTTCCCAGTGGCTTTGTTTACCTACTTAAGCCTCAGCAATGGCGGGCGCCCCTCCCCCAGCCTGGCTGCTGCCTTGCAGTTAGATAGCCGCAAACTGCTGTGTTAGCAAAGAGGGAGGCTCCGTGGGCGTGGGACCCTCCCGGCCAGGTATGGGGTATATTCTCTTGGTGTGCCCGTTTTCTTACAGCGCAGTATTGGGGTGGGAGTTACCCGATTTTCCAGGTGTTGTGTGTCTCAGTTCCCCTGGCTAGGAAAAGGGATTCCCTTCCCCCTTGCGCTTCCCAGGTGAGGCGATGCCTCGCCCTGCTTCAGCTCTCGCTGGTCTGGTCGGGCTGCAGCAGCTGACCAGCACTGATTGTCCGGCACTCCCTAGTGAGATGACCCCAGTACCTCAGTTGGAAATGCAGAAATCACCGGTCTTCTGAGTTGCTCGCGCTGGGAGGTGGAGACTGGAGCTGTTCCTATTGGGCCTTCTTGCTCCGCCCCCCTGATTTTTCATTCATGAGTTACTTTACTTAGAATATTAGTCTCTAGTCCCATCCAGGTTGTCATGAATACCATTATTTCATTCCTTTTTATTGCTGAGTAGTATTCTATTATATACATACATATATAAATTTCTTTATCTACTCATTGATTGAGGGACATATGGGCTGGTTCCATATTTTTGCAATTGCAAATTGTGCTGCTATAAATCTGTGGTGCAAGTATCCTTTCTGTACAACTTCTTTTTTTCTGTATAGATATCCAGTAGTGGGATTGGTGAATCAAATAGTAGTTCTACTTTTAGTTCTTTAAGGGATTTTCACACTGTTTTCATAGTGGTCGTACTAGTTTACATTCCCACTAGCAGTGTAGAAGTGTTCCTTTTTCACTACATCCACGACAAGATCTATTATTTTTTGATTTTTTGATTATGGCCATTCTTGCAGAAGTAAGGCGGCATTGCAATGTGGTTTTGATTTGCATTTCCCTGATCATTCGTGATGTTGAGCATTTTTTCATATGTTCATTGGCTATTTGTATTTATTCTTTTGAGAATTGTTTATTGATGTTCTTAGCCCACATTTTATGGGATTGTTTGCTTTTTTCTTGCTAATTTGTTTGATTTTCTTGAAGATTCTGAATATCAGTCCTTTGTTGCATGTATAGATTGTGAAGGTTTTCTCACTCTCTGTGGGTTGTCTATTTACTCTGCTGACTTTTTTTTTCTGTGCAAAAGCTCTTTAGTTTAATTAAGTTCCAGCTATTTATTTTTGTTTTTGTTGCATTTGCTTTTGGGTTCTTGGTCATAAAATTTTTGCCTAACTTAATATCTAGAAGGATTTTTTCTTTTTTTTTTTTTTTTATTTTATTATACTTTAAGTTCTAGGGTACATTTTCATAACGTGCAGGTTACATATGTATACATGTGCCATGTTGGTGTGCTGCACCCATCAACTCGTCAGCACCCATCAATTCATCATTTATATCAGGTATAACTCCCCAATGCAATCCCTCCCCCCTCCCCCGTTATTTTCTAAAATTTTTACATTTTCAGTTCTAGATTTAAGTTCTTGATCCATCCTGAGTTGATATTTGTATAAGGTTGGAGATGAGGATCCAGTTTCATTCTCCCACATGGGGCTTGCCAATTATCTCAGCACCATTTGTTGAAAAGGGTGTCCTTTCCCCACTTTGTGTTTCATTTGCTTTGTCGAAGATCAGTTGTCTATAAATATTTGACTTTATTTCTGGGTTCTCTCTTTGGGTCCATTGGTCTATGTGCCTATATTTATGCAAGTATTTATGCATGCTTTTTTTTTTTTTAAATGAATATGGCCTTATAGTATAGTTTGAAATCAGGTATTGTGATACTTCCAGATTTGTTCTTTTTGCTTAGTCTTGCTTTGGCTATGCAAGCTCTTTTTTGGTTTCATATAAATTTTAAGATTCTTTTTTCTAGTTCTGTGAAGAAATGATGGTGGTATTTTAACGGGAATTGCATTGAGTTTGTAAATTGCTTTTGGCAGTATGATCATTTTCACAATATTGATTCTACCAATCTGTGAACATGGAATGTGTTTTCATTTGTTTGCATTATCTATGATTTCCTTTGGCAGTGTTTTGTAGTTTTTCTTGTAGAGGTCTTTCACCTCCTTGGTAAGGTATATTCCTAAGTATTTTATTTTATTTTATTTGCAGTTATTGTAAAAGAGGTTAAGTTCTCGATTTGATTATCAGCTTGGTCACTGTTGCAGTATAGCAGAGCTACTGATTTGTGTACATTAATTTTGTATCCTAAACTTTTACTGAATTTATTTATGAGAGCTAGGAGCTTTTTGGATGAGTCTTTGGGTTTTCTGTGTATACAATCAGATAATTAACAAACAGAAACTGTTTGATTTTCGTTTTAGTTATTTGGATTCCCTTTATGTATTTCTTCCTCTTGTCTGATTGCTCTGGCTGGGAGTTCCAGTACTATGTTGAATAGAAGTGGTGAGAGTGAGAAGTATTGTCTTGTTCCACTTCTCAGAGGGAATGCTTTCAACCTTTCACCACTCAATATTATGTTGACTGTGTGTTTGTCATAGATAACTTTTATTACATTGAGATATGTCCCTTGTTTGCTGATTTTCCTGAGGGTTGTAATCATAAAATGATGCTGGTTTTTGTCAAATGTTTTTTCTCCATCTATTAAGATGATCATGTGATTTTTACTTATATTTCTCTTTATGTGGTGTGTCACATTTATTGAGTTGTGTATGTTAAAATATCCCTGCATCCCTGGTATAAAACCCACTTGGCTATGGGGGATTATCCTTTCCATATGCTGTTGGATTTTGTTAGCAAGTATTTCGTTAAGGCTTTTTGCATCTATGTTCATCAGAGATGTTGGTCTGTAGTTTTCTTTTTTTGTTATGTCCTTTTCTGGTTTTGGTATTAGGGTAATACTGGCTCTATAGAATGATTTAGGGAGGACTCCTTGTTGTATCTTGTGGAATAGTGTCAATAGGATTGGTACCAATTCTTCTTTGAATGTTTGATAGAATTCAGTTGTGAATCCATCTGGAAACTTTTTTGTTGGTAATTTTTTATTACCATTTCAATCTCACTGCTTGTTATTTGTCTGTTTAGGGTTTCTAATTCTTCCTGTTTTAAGCTAGGAGGGTTGTATATTTCCAGGAATTTATCCATCTCTTCCAGGTTATTTAGTTTGTGTGCATACAGGTGTGTTCATAGTAGCCTTGAGTGAACTTTTCTATTTCTGTGGTATCACTTGTAATATCTCCCATTTAATTTCTTTTTTTATGTATACTTTAAGTTCTAGGGTACATGTGCACAATGTGCAGGTTTGTTACATATGTATACATGTGCCACGTTGGTGTGCTGCACCCATTAACTCATCATTCACATTAGGTATATCTCCTAATGCTATCCCTCCTCCCTCCCCCCAGTCCATTTCATTTCTAATTGAGCTTATTTGGATCTTCTCTCTTCTTTTTATAGTTAATCTTGCTAATGGTCTATAAATTTTATTTATCTTTTCAAAGAGCCAGCTTTATGTTTCATGTATCTTTTGTATCTTTGTTTTCAATTTCATGTAATTCTGCTCTGATATTGGTTATTTCTTTTCTTCTCCTGGGTTTGGATTTTGTTTGCTCCTGTTTTTTCCAGTTCGTTGAGGTGTGACCTTGGATTGTCTGTTTGTGCTCCTTCAGACTTTTTGATGTAGGCATTGAAGGCTATGAATTTTCCTCTTTGCACCGCCTTTGCTGTATCCCAGAGGTTTTGATAGGCTGTGCCACTATTATTGTTAAGTTTGAAAAATTTTTAAATTTCCATCTTGATTTCACTGTTGACCAAATGATTATCCAGAAGCAGGTTATTTAATTTCCATGTAGTTGCATGGTTTTGAAGGTTTCTTTTGGAATTGGTTTTCAATTTTATTCCACTGTGTTTTGAGAAATTGCTTAATATAATTTAGCTTTTCTTAAATTTATTAAAACTTGTTTTGTGGCATATCATATGGTCTATCTTAGAGAAAGTTCCATGCACTGATGAATAGAATGTATATTCTGCAGCTGTTGGGTAGAATGGTCTGTAAATAACTGTTAAATTCGTTTGTTCTAGTGTATAGTTTAAATCCGTTGTTTCTTTGCTAACTTTTTGTCTTGGTGACTGATCTAGTGCTGTCAGTGGAGTATTGAAGTCCCCCACTATTATTGTGTTGCTGTATATCTCATTCCTTAGGTCTAGTAGTAATTGTTTTATAAATCTGGGAGCTCCAGTGTTAGGTGTATATATATTTAGGATTGTGATATTTTCCTCTTGGAAAAAGCCTTTCACAATTATATAATGTCACCCTTTTTCTTTTTAGACTGCTGTTGCTTTGATGTTTGTTTTGTTTAATATAAGAATAGCTACTCCTGCTCACTTTTGGTTACCATTTACATGGAATGTCTTTTTACACCTTTTTACCTTAAGTTTATGTGAGTCCTTATGTGTTAGGTGAGTCTCCTGAAGATAGCGGATACTTGATTGGTTCATTCTTATCCATTCTGCCATTCTTTATTTTTTAAGTGGAACATTTAGGTCATTTACATTCAATGTTACTATTGAGATGTGAGAAGCTATTCATTTTGCTAATTGTTGCCTGAATACCTTGGTTTCTTATTCATTGTGATTTTTTTATAGGCCCTGTGAGATTTATGCTTTAAGGAGGTTCTATTTTGGTGTATTTCAAGGATTTGTTTCAAGATTTAGAGCTGCTTTCAGCAGTTCTTGTAGTGCTGGCTTGGTAGTGGCAAATTCTCTGGGAATTTGTTTGTCTGAAAAAGTCTTTATCTTTTCTTCATTTGTGAAGCTTAATTTCAATGGATAGAAAATTCCTGGCTGAATCAGAGAAATGCAAATCAAAACCACAATGAGATACCATCTCACACCAGTTAGAATGGCAATCATTAAAAAATCAGGAAACAACAGGTGTTGGAGAGGATGTGGAGAAATAGGAACACTTTTACACTGTTGGTGGGATTGTAAACTAGTTCAACCATTATGGAAAACAGTATGGCAATTCCTCAAGGATCTAGAACTAGATGTACCATATGACCCAGCCATCCCACTACTGGGTATATACCCAAAGGATTATAAAGTATGCTACTACAAAGACACATGCACACGTATGTTTATTGTGGCACTATTCACAATAGCAAAGACTTGGAATCAACCCAAATGTCCATCGGTGACAGACTGGATTTAGAAAATGTGGCACATATACACCATGGAATACTACGCAGCCATAAAAAAGGATGAGTTTGCGTCCTTTGTAGGGACATGGATGCAGCTGGAAACCATCAATCTTAGCAAACTATCGCAAGAAGAGAAAACCAAACACTGCATGTTCTCACTCATAGGTGGGAACTGAACAATGAGCTCACTTGGACTCGGGAAGGGGAACATCACACACTGGGGCCTATCATGGGGAGGGGGGAGGGGGGAGGGATTTCATTGGGGAGTTATACCTGATATAAATGATGAATTGATGGGTGCTGACGAGTTGATGGGTGCAGCACACCGACATGGCACATGTATACATATGTAACAAACCTGCACGTTATGCACGTGTACCCTAGAACTTAACGTATAATAAAAATAAAAAAAATAAAATAAATGTGATACATTATAGCAACAGAATGAAGGACTAAACAATATGATCATTTCAATTGATGCTGAAAAAGCATTTGATAAAATTCAAAATCCCTTCATGATAAAAATCCTCAAAAAAGTGGAATAAAAGCTACATACCTCAACATAATATAACTCATATACAACAGATGCACAGCTAGTATCATAATAAATGGGGAAAAACTAAAGTCATTTCTTTAAGATCTGGAACATGACAAGGATGCCCACTGTTACCTGTGTTATGCAACATTGTACTGGAAGTCCTAGTTACAGCAATCAGAGAAGAGAAAGATAAGAAATGCATTCAACCTAGAAAGGAAGAACTCAAGTTATCTTTGTTTGCAGATTATATAATTTTATACTTGGAAAAACCTAAAGACTCCACAAGTAAACTATTAGAACTGAAAATTCAGTGAAGTTGCAGGATACAAAATCAAAATGCAAAAATCAGTAGCATTTCTATATGCCAACAGTGAACAATATGAAAAAAATAAAAACAGTAATCCCTTTTACAATAGCCACACACAAAATTAAATACCTAAGAATTAACAACCAAAGAAATGAAATACCTCTATAATAGAAACTATGAATCAATGATAAAAGACATTGAAGAAGACACAAAAAATGGAAAGACATTCTATGTTCATGGATTGGAGGAATCAATATTGTTAAAATGTTCATACTACCAAAAGAAATCTACATATTTAATGCAATCCCTATCAAAATATCAATGACATTCCTCACAGAAGCAGGAAAATATCCTAAAATTTATATGGAACCACAAAAGACCCAGAATAGTCAAAGCTATCCCAGGCAAAAAATAAATAAATAAATAAGTAAATAAATCTGAAGGAATTACATTACCTGACTTCAAATTATGCTAGAGATGTAGTAATCAAAACAGCATGGTACTGGCATTAAAACAGGCACATAGGCCAATAGAAAAGACTAGAGAACCCAGAAACAAACCCATACACTTACAGTAAATTTTCGACAAAGGTGTCAAGAATACACATTGGAGAAAAGATAGTCTCTACAATAAATGTTGCTAGGAAAACTTGGTATTTATGAGCGGAGGAATGAAACTAGACCCCTATCTCTCACCATATACAAAAATTAAATCAAAACCATTAAATACTTAAATCTAAGACATCAAATTATGAAAGTGCTACAAGAAAACTTTGTGGAAAATCTCCAGGACATTGACCTGTACAAAATTTTCTTGAGAAATATTCCAAAAGCACAGACAGCCAATGCAAAAATGTACAAATGGGATCACATTAAGGTAAAAATCATCTTCACAGCAAATAAAACAATGAACAAGGTAAAGAGACAACCCACAGAATGGGAGAAAATATTTTCAAACTACCTATCTGACAAGGGATTAATAACTAGAATATATAAGGAGATTGAACAACTCTATAGGAGAAAATCTAATAATGTAATCATAAGCTGGTCAAAAGATTTAAAGAGACATTTTCCCAAAAGACAACATACAAATGAAAAACAGGCATATGAAAAGGTGCTCAACATCATCAATCATCAGAGAAATGCAAATCTAAACTACAATGAGATATCATCTCACCCCAGTTAAAATAGCTTATATCCAAAAGAAACCAACAACAAATGCTGGTGAGGATCTGGAGAAAAGGAAACTATCATACACTGTTGGTAGGAATGTAAATTACTACAACCAGTATGGAAAGCAGTTTGGAGGTTCCTCAAAAAACTAAAAATAGAGCTACCATATGATCTAGCAGTCCCACTGCTGGATATATACATCAAAGAAAGAAAATCAGTATATTGAAGTGATAGTTGCACTACCATGTTTGTTGTAGCACTATTCACAACAGTCAGAATTTGGAAGCAACCTAAGTGTCTATCAACAGGTAAAGGGATAAAGAAAACATGATAAGTACACAGAATGTAGTACTATTTGGCAACAAAAATAATAATATTCTGTCATTTGCAACAACGTGGATGGTACTGAAGATTATTACGTTATGTGATATAATCCAGGCACAGAAAGATAAACATCATATGTTCTCATATGTTTGTGGGACCTAAAACTCAAAACAATTAAACTAACGGATGTAGAGAGTAGAAGAATGGCTACTAGAGACTGGGAAGTGTAGTGGGAGATGGAGAGAGGTGGTTATTGATAATGGAACAAAAAAATAGTTCAAAAGAATAAATAAGACTTACTATTTGATTGCATAACAGGGTGACTATATACAATCATAATTTAATTTGTACATTTTAAAATCACTAAAAGAGTGTAATTGGATTGTTTATAATACAAAAGATAGACGCGTGAGTGATAGATATCCCATTCTTTATTATGTGATTACTATGCATTTTATGCCTGTATCAAAACATCTCATGTACCCAATAAATATATGCATGTACTATATACCCACAAAAATTAAAATTTTATTTTTGGAAGACATAGATTGGCTTAATGAATTTTAAAAGTTACTGAAGTACATGCTACCTACAAGAAACACATTTCATCTCTAAAAACACATAGACTGATATAAATTGATGGAAAAATACATTCCATGTAAAAGGAAACCCAAAAAGTGGGAGTAGCTGTACTTATATTAGAAAAAAAAGATTTCAAGATAGAAACTCTAAGAAGAGATAATGTCATTATATATTGATAAGGGAATCAATTCAGTAAGAGGATATTACTATTATATATATATCAATATCCATATAACTATTATATCTCTATATAAAACTATTATATATGGAGGAAGTTATATTTTCTTGCTGAATCGACCCCATATATAATTATTTATATATTACAAATATTTGTATACATATGTAATAGTTATATACATGCATTTAAGACTTGAGCAAACACATATATAAAGCACTTATTAGTGCTAAAAAGAGAGATAGACCCCCAACACAATAATAGGAAGAGACCTCAATACCCCATTTTCCAACCTGAGCAGACCTTCTGCAAAGAAAATTAGCAAAGAAATATAGACCTTAATCTACATTATAGAATGACTGGGAGTAACAGCTATTTATAGAACATTTCTTCATCCAATGACTGCAGAATACACATTCTTTTCTTCAGTACATGAATCACTCTAAAGGACAAAACATGTGTTGTGTCACAAAAAAGGTTTAAAATACTCAAATTACTGAAATAATGTCAAGTATCTTCTCTGACATCAATGGATAAAACTAGAAATCAATAACAAGAGGAATTTTGAGAACCATACAAATGGATGGAAATTAAATAATATGCTCCTGAAAGACCAGTGGATCAATGAAGAAAATAAGATGTAAATTAAATATTTTTGGAAACAAATGATAGTGGAAACAAAACATACCAAAATATATGGGATACAGTAAAAGCAGTATTAGGAGGGACGTTTATAACTATAAACATCTACATCAAAAAGAAGAATAAAATCACATAAATAATCTAACGATGTATCTAAAAGAACAAGAAAAGCAGGAGAAAACCAACCCCAAATTTAGTAGAATAAAAAAAGTAAAGAGTTGAGATAAATAAAATTGAAACAAAGAAAACAATACAAAAGATCAACAATATAAAGAGTTGGCTTTTTTGAAAGGTAAACAAAATTGACAAACCTTTTGTCACAGAAACCAAGAAAAAAAAAGAGAAGACTCAAACAGAGCCAGAGATGAAAAAGAGAACAATACAACTATGCCACAGAAATACATAGGATCATTAGTGGCTACTACGAGCAACTGTATGGCAATTAATAGGAAAATCTAGAAGAAACAGATAAATTCCCAGACACATACAACCTACCAAGATTGAACATGAAGTAATCAAACCTGAAGAGACCAATAATAGGTAAGGAGATTGAAGTTGCAATAAAAATCTCCTAGCAAAGAAACACTCAGGAGCTAATGGCCTCACTGCTGATTTCCACCATACATTTAAATAAGAATATCAACACTGTTCAAACTATTCTGAAAAATAGAGGAGGAAGGAATGCTTCCAAATACATTTTATGAGGCCAGTGTTACCCTGATACCAAAACCAAAGACACATAAAAAGAGAAAACTATAGCCCAATAACACTGATGAATATTGATGCAAATATCGTCAAAAAATACTACCAAATTATATTCAGCAATATGTTAAAAAGATCATTTATCATGACCAAATGGGATTTACCTCAAGGATGGAATGATTGATAATTCAACATACACAAATCAATCAATGTAATATATCATATAAACACAATGAAGGACAATAATCATGATCATTTCAATTGATGCTGAAAAATTATTTGATGAAATTTAACATCCCTTCATGACAAAAACCCTCAAAAAACTGGATATAGAAGAAAAATACCTCATAATAAAAGACATATATGACAGACTCACAGCTAGTATTATAATGAATGAGAAAAAAATAAAAGTCTTCTCTCTAAGATCTGGAACACAACAAAGATGTTCACTTTCAACACCGTTATACAACATAATACTGGAAATTCTCACAAGAACAGTCAGACAACAGAAAGAAATAAGTGCATTCAAATAGGAAAGAAGTCAAATTATCCTTATTTGCAGATAATATGATCTTATATTTGTGAAAACCTAAAGACTCCAACAAAACACTTAGAACTGATAAATTCAGTAAAATTGCAAAAATCAATAGATTTACATTGCAACAGCAAGCAATCTGAAAAAACTCAAGAAAATAATTCTACTTACAATATCTACATGTAAAATCAAATTAAACACATTGGAAATAACTCAGTCAAACAAAAACTAGAAAACACTGATGAAAAAAATTGAATGTGATACCAAAAATTGGAAAGATATTTCATGGTCCTGGATTAGAAGAATCAATATTGTTATAATGTTCATACTACACACAACAGTTTATACATTTAATTCAATTGCTATCAAAATACCAATGACATTCTTCACAGAATTAGGAAAAAAAAATTCTAAAAAACACAAAAGTTAAAATAAGGAATTAAAAAAAACTTACAAAGAACAACAAAAGTTCCAGAATAGTGAAAATAATACCAAACTGGAAGAATTACATTATCTAATATAAAATTATACTACAGAGCTATAGTACACAAAATAGCATGGTACTGGAATAAAAACAGACGCATAGACCAATGAACTAGAACAGGGAACTTAGAAAAAAATACATCCACAGTGAACTTATTTTCAACAAATGCTGCCAGAACACCCGGGAAGGGGAACATCACACAATGGGGCCTATCATGGGGAGGGGGAAGGGGGGAGGGATTGCATTGGGGAGTTATACATGATATAAATGATGAATTGATGGGTGCTGACGAGTTGATGGGTGCAGCACACCAACATGGCACAAGTATACATATGTAACAAACCTGCACGTTATGCACATGTACCCTAGAACTTAAAGTATAATAAAAAAAAAAAAAAATGCTGCCAGAACATGCAATACAGCAAGTACAGTTTCTTCAATAAATGGTGCTGTGAAAACTGGATATCCTACAAACGACATGAACTCATTCTTTTTTATGGCTGCATAGTATTCCATGGTGTGTATGTGCCACATTTTCTTAATTCAGTCTGTCATTGATGGACATTTGGGTTGGTTCCAAGTCTTTGCTATTGTGAATAGTGCTGCAATAAACATACGTGTGCAGCTGGAAACCATCATTCTCAGCAAACCATCGCAAGAACAGAAAACCAAACACTGCATGTTCTCACTCAGAGGTGGGAACTGAACAATGAGATCACTTGGACACAGGGAGGGGAACATCACACACCGGGGCCTGTTGTGGGGTCGGGAGAAGGGGGAGGGATAGCATCAGGAGATATACCTAATGTAAATGATGAGTTAATGGGTGTGGCACACCAACATGGCACATGTATACATATGTAACAAACCCGCACATTGTGCACATGTACCCTAGAACATAAAGTATAATAAATAAATAAAAAAGAAAACTGGATATCCATATGCAAAAGAATAAAAGTAGACTTCTATATCTTGCCACATACAAAAAGCAATTCAAAATGGATTATAGACTTTAAGACTTCAAACTATGAAACTACTTAAAGAAAAACCTGGGAGAAACATTCCAAGATAATGTCTGGGCAAATTTTTTTTTGAGTAATACCCCACAAGCACAGGTAAACAAAGCAAAAATGGACAAATTTGATTCCATCAAGTTAAAATATTTCTGCATTGCAAAGATAACAATCAGGAAATTGAAAAGCAACCCACAGAATGGGAGAAAATGTTTGCAAATTATCCATCTGATGCAAATTATCCATCAGATGGATAGCCAGAATATATAAGTAGCTCAAATAACTCTATATGAAAAAATCTAATAATTCAACCAAAAAATGGGCAAAAGATTAGAATAGATATTTATCAAAAGAAGACATAAAAATAGCAAACAGGTATAAGAAAAGATGCCCAACCTCATTCATTATCAGATAAATGCAAGTCAAGACCACACAGTGACATATCATCTCACCCCAGTCAGAATGGGTTTTATTAAAAAGTCAAAAAATAACAGATGCTAGTAAGGTTTCAGAGAAAAAGGAATGCTTACATACTGCTTGTGAGAATGTAAATTAGTTCAGCCATTGGGAAAAGCAGTGTGATGATTCCTCAAAAAACTTGAAACAGAACTACCACTCTACCCAGCAATCCCATTATCGGGTATATATTCAAAAGAATATAAATCATTCTTCCATAAAGACACATGCATGTTTATGTTAATCACAGCACTATTTACTACAGCAAACTCATGGAATAAACCTATGTACCCATCAACAGTAGACCAGATAAAGAAAATGTGGTGCATATACACCATGGAATACTATATAGTAATAAAAAAGAATAAGCTAATATCCTTTGAAGCAATATGGATACATCTGGAGGGCATAATTCTAAGTTAACTAATTCAGGGGCAGAAAACCGAATACAACATGTTCTCATTTATAAGTGGGAGGTAAACATTAAATACACATGGACACAGAGAAGGAAATACAACAGACACCAAGGCCTACTTAAGGTTGGAGTGCAAGACAAGGGAGAGGGTGGAAAAACTACATATCAGGTATCATGCTTATTTCCTGAGATAGTAAATAATCTTTACCCCAAGCCCCTGTGACATACAACTTACCTATATAACAAACCTGTACATGTATCACTGAACCTCAAAAACAGAAAACCAAACACCGCATGTTCTCACTCATAGGTGGGAACTGAACAATGAGATCACTTGGACTCGGGAAGGAGAACATCACACACCAGGGCCTATCATGGGGAGGGGGTAGAGGGGAGGGATTGCATTGGGAGTTATACCTGATGTAAATGACGAGTTGATGGGTGCTGACGAATTGACGGGTGCAGCACACCAACATGGCACAAGTATACACATGTAACAAACCTGCACGTTATGCACATGTACCCTAGAACTTAAAGTATAAAAAAAAAAAAACAAAAGAAAGAAATGGAAAGATCAGCTTTTCAGTTTTATCTTCCAACTTATATTGACAAGATAATGAAATGGTTAAAAATGCATGATTGGAATAAGGGGCCAAGGTGACCAATTAGAAGCAGTTGCTTTTCACAGTTCTCACGGAGGGGAATGAAAATGGAGAGTGAATTCAGCACCTTCAACTGAAGTATCCAGGTTCTCACATTGGAACTGACTAGGCAGACAACTTGAACCATGGAGAAGGAAGAAAACTAGGTTGGGGAGATGGTCAACACAAGAGAGGCATGAAATCAAAGCAACCCCCAGCCTCAGCCAAGGGAAGTGGTGAGTGATCAGGCGACCCCACCTGAGAAACCATGCTTCTCTCACAAATCTTTGCAACCTGCATATCAGGAGATCCTCTTGTGAGCCCATGCCACTAGGGCCTTGGGTTTGATACACAGAGCTGTGCAGAATCTTGGCAAAGCAATAATTTGAGCTCACACAGAGACCCAGGAGCTTATAGACTCCAGTCCTGGGAATCTCGGCAGGGTGGGAGATCCATCCGTACATTCTCTTTGGAAGGGGGCTGAATCCAAGGATCCAAACAGCATCATTCTGTGGGCCTGCCTTCCACTGCACCTAACAAATTAAGACCCACTGGCGTGGAATTCCAGCCAACCAGCACAACAGGCTGAAGACTGCCTGAGATGGGTGAATTCCTGGTGGGAGGGGCAGACACCATTTCCACGGTTAGGTTGACTCAGACGTTCTAGTCCGCCAGCTCTGAGAAGTCCATGTTGTCCAAACAAGGAGTTCCCAACAATGCAGCACAGCTGATGTGTCAGATTCTGGCCAGACTGCTTCTTTAAGTGGGACCCTAATTCATCCCTCCTCACTGGACAGGGCTTCTCTGTGGGAATTTCAGCAACTCCAGTCAGGGTTATACGGACGGAACTCTGAACTCTCCCTGGGATGGAGCCCTTGGGAGGAGGGGTGGCCAATGTTTCTGCCTTTCAGTTGACACAGCCTTTCCAGCTTACTGGCTCTGAAGAGTCCACGTGGTCTGGACGAGGAAGGGTTCCTCACAATGCAGCACACCTGCTCTACCAAAGGACAGCTAGACTGCTTCTTTAAGCGGGTTTCTGATCCTATCCCTCCTGACTGGGTGTAACATCCCAACAGGGTCTCAAGACACTTCCTAGCGGAGTGTAAGGGCTGGCCACAGTTCAGAAACCTGGAATTGAGCTCCCAAAGGAAAAAGCTGTCTGCCACCTTTGCTGTTTCACAGTCGAAATCACTGATGATACCTCCAGGTAAGGGAAAAGCTGAGGCAAATAGGGTCTGGAGCCATCTCCCAGCAAGCTATTATGGAATAGTGGCCTGACTGTTAAAAGAAAAACAGCAGCAACAACAACAATGTCAACAGAAAAGATGCCACAAAACCCTATTAAAAGGTCAACAACCTCAAAAATTAAAGGTAGATAAACCCACAAAGATGAAAAAGAGTAAATGCAAAAATGCTGAAAACTAAAAAAGTCAGAGTGCTTCTCCTCCAAATGGCTGCAACACTTCTCCAGCAAGGGCATAGAACTGGGCTGAGGCTGAGATGGCTGAATTGACAGAAGTAGGCTTCAGCAGCTGAGTAATAACGAACTTGGCTGAGCTATGGGAGCATATTGTAACCCAGTGCAAAGAAGCTAAGAATCATGATAAAGCAATAAAGGAACTGAAAAACAGAATAGTCAATTTGGAGAGGAGCAAAACTGATCTGATGGAGCTGAAAAACACATGAGAAATTCACAATGCAATCACAAGTATCAATAGCAGAATAGATGAAGCAGAAGAATCTCAGAGCTTGAAGCCTGAGATTCTCCACTGAAAGCAATTAGAAATCAGTCACACTTTATATAAACCAGGCATTTAATTAATCAGTTAAAGAAGGTACAAATTAGGCAAAGTAAAAAAGGAGAGTCATGAGAACTTAATTTAGTAGGAATCCTTGTGAGGAGAATAATGAGATGTAAGGGAACATCGATCTCATTACGTTTGCAGATCTGAGGCCATAGACTTTCTAAGCAGCTTTCAATCTTGTGGATTGGATTTTGAAAACAATTTTTAATGACAGAAAGATATACTGGTAACCTTGGGACTTTTTCTGATCAAGTTGCTATCATTATAACAAACATGAGGGATGGCCCCTGTATGGAGCGCACAACAATTTACTTGGTCATAAAGTAAGAAATACTTGAGTCCAGCATTCATTCATCTATTACATAAAGTAACCTCAGTGACAAGGAAGAAAGCAGTCGTGATAATCAGTAGTTAAAGCCCTGTTCTTGTGAACTATACCTGCAAAAATGCCTAATAAGAGTGACATTAGCAAGATGGCAGACTAGGAAGATCCAGGCCCTCATTTCCCCATGGAAATATAAAATAAACAACTAGAAATTGGCTAAAACTATTTTATAGGAGTGCTGAAAAAAAGTCAAAGATATACAGCAATAAAGCAATAAAGTGAATGTGTATTAAAAAATTATACTAAAAACAGTAGAATATGTTGCAGTGTTTTTCCTTGCCATTGTCTCCCTAACCCTCACATTCCCAGGCTGTGGCACAGCGCAGTTTGGGAGAAGAATCAGCCAAATCCCCAGATCCCTATTCCCTTTACAATTATTGGAGAAAGAAGAGCAGACTGAATTTGCAACTTTCTAACCTGTCTATGGGTTGTCTAAGGGATTGGTCTCTGTGTCAGCTACTCAGAAATTAGAAAATATTTTTGAGACAAATGAAAATTAAAACACAGCATACCAAAACTTATGGGATGCAGTGAAATTAGTGATAAAAGAAACTTTTATAGCTGTAAATATCTACATTAAAAGAGAGGATCTCCAGTCAATAACCCATCTTTAGATCTTTTAGATCAAGAAGAACAAATTAAACCAAAAACTAACAGAAAAAAGGAATTAACAAAGATTAGAGCAGAGATAAACAAAGGGGAGACTAGGAAAACACTAGAGAAAATCTATGAAAAGTCAACAAAATTTACAAGACTTTAGCTATGCTGATGAAAAAAAGACAAGAGAGAAAACTCAAATAACTAAAATCACAAATGAAAGAGGGGACATTACTACTGATTTTACAGAAATAAAAGGGATTATACAAGAGTACTATGAATAATTGTATGCCAACAAGTTGAGTAGCCTAGATGAGATGGACACAATCCTAGAAAATCCTAGAAACATTCAACATACCAGGATTGAATCATGAAGAAACAAAATCTAAACAGATCTACAACTAGTAAGGAGACTGAAACAGTAATCAAAAATTTCCCAACAAAGGAAAACCTAGGACCAGATGGCTTCATGGGTGTCTTCTACCAAATATGTAAGGAAGAGTTAATACCAATCTTCCTCAAACTCTTCCAAAAAGTTGAAGGGAAAGCTTCCAAACTTGTTTTATAAGGCCATCATGACTGTGCTACCAATGCCAGACAAAGATGCTACAAAAACTTCAGACAAACGTACCTTATAAATATTGATACAGAAATGTTAAAAAAAAAAAAACCCAGCAAACTGAATTCAATAGTATATTAAAAGGGTTATACAACAATCCCTACTGGTATTTATCTCTGGATGCAAGGATGGTTCAGCATATGAAAATCAGTAGTTTTGATACATCATATTAACAGAATGAAGCAAAAAAGAGCCACATGATAGATGCAAAAAGAGTATTTGAAAAATACAACACCATTTATGACAAAACCCCCAATAAACTGGGAATAGAAGGAAACTACCTCAACATTACAAAGACCATATATGAAAAACCCACAGCTAATATTATACTGAAAGGTGAAAAACCAAAAACTTTTCCTTTAAGATCAGTAAGAATGCAAGTATACCTGGTATCACCACTTCCATTTAACATAGTATGGAAAGTAATAACCAGAGCAATTAGGTAAGAAAAATAAATTAAAAATATGCAAATTTGAAAGGATGAAGTAAAATGATCTTTTTTTTGAAGAACACATGACCTTAAATGTAAAAATCCCTAAAGGTTCCACGAAAAACTTGTTAGAAATGAAAATAGATTAAACAAAGTTGAGGATAGAAAATTAACATTTAAAAATCCGTGGTTTTATACAATAGCAATGAACAATGTGAAAAAGAAATTAAGAAAATTCCATCTACAATAGCATCCAAAAGTATAAAATACCTAGAAATAAAGTTAACCAAACACCTGCATACTGACGACTACAAAATGTTGCTGAAATAAATTAAAGAAGAAACAAATAAATGGAAGATATCCTGTGTTCATGGGTTGAAAGGTTTAATACTTTTACGATGTCAGTACTACCCAAAGCAATCCATAGATTCAATGCAGTCTCTATCAGAATACCAAAAACATTGTTTTAGAATTAGAAAAATCCATCCTAAATTTCATATGAAATCTGAAGGGACCACGAATGGTAAAAATACTCTACACGAGCAAAGTTGCATGTTTCACACTTCCTGATTTCAAGACATACTACATAGTTATAGTAATGAAAACAGTATGGCACTAGCATAAAGGCAGACATATAGCTCAATGAAAGGAATCGATATCTGAGATGTAAACCCTTACACATAAGGTCAAATGATTTTCTGGTTACATATATATATATGATGCTAAGGTGCTGTTTATAAGGGTGCTAACTTTATTCAGTGGGTAAAGAACAGTCTTTTCAATATAAGACATTGGCAAAACTAAATATCTATATAGAAAAGAATGAAGTTGACCCTTACCTTATGCCATATACCAAAGTTAACTAAAAATCGATTAAAAACTGAAAGATAATAACTAAAACTATAACAATCTTATAAAAGAACATGGAGAAAAAGCTGGATGGTATTAGATTTGGCAATAATTTTGGGGGGGATATGACATCAAAAATACAAGCAGTATAAGAAAAAATAGATTGGCCGGGCGCGGTGGCTCACGCCTGTAATCCCAGCACTTTCGGAGGCCGAGACGGGTGGATCACGAAGTCAGGAGATCGAGACCATCCTGGCAAACATGGTGAAACCCCGTCTCTACTAAAAATACAAAAAAATTAGCCGGGCGTGGTGGCGGGCGCCTGTAGTCCCAGCTTCTAGGGAGGCTGAGGCAAGAGAATGGTGTGAACCTGCGAGGCGGCGGAGCTTGCAGTGAGCGGAGATTGCGCCACTGCACACCAGCCTGGGTGACAGAGTGAGACTCCGTCTCAAAAAAAAAAAAAAAAAAAAAAAGTAGATTAAACCATATCAAAGTTAAAAAAAAAAAAAACACTTTTTTTTGCAAGAAGGACATTATTAGCCGAGTGAAAAGACAATCCATAAAATTGGAGAAAATATATGCAAATCATATATCTGATAAGGGGTTAATATCCAGAATACAAAAATAACTTTTACAACTCAAAAATAAAAGCAAATAATTTGATTTTTTAAATGGAAAAACAACTTGAATAGACACATCTCAAAAGAAGATGTACAAGCTGCCAATAAACACATGAGAAGATGCTTAACATCACTAATCATTAGGGAAATGAAAATTGAAACCACAATGTGATACTACTTCACACTTATTAGGATGGTTATTGTAAAACAACAACAGCAACAAACCCCAGAAAATACAGAAAATAATAGGTGTTGGTGAGCATGTGGAAAAATTGAAAGCCCTGTAACCACTAGTGGGAATGTAAAATGGTGCATTAAGAATTGTGTATTCAGCAATTCCATTCTGGGATATCTCCAAAATAATTGAAAGCAGAGGCTTGAACGAATATTTGTGCACACATGTTTATAGCAGCTTTAACAATAGCCAAGTGGTAAAATCAACCCAAGTGTCCTCTGATGGATGAATGGATAAACAGCATGTGGTACATAGATGCAATGGAATATTATTTGACCTTGGAAATGAAGGAAATTCTGATGCATGGATGGACCTTGAAGACATTTTGATAAGTGAAATAAACCAGTCACAAAAGAACAAATCTTGTATGATTTGAGTTTTATGAGTTACCTAGAGTAGTCAAATACAGAGAGAGAAATACTGAAGTGGTGGTCACCAGAAGCTGGGGTAAGGTAGAAATGGGGAATAATTGTTTAACTGGTGTGAAGTTTCATTTTGGGAAGATAAAAAAGTTGTGAAGATGGATGATGGTGATGGTTGCACAACAGTGTAATGTATTTAATACCACTGAAGTACACACATAAAATGGTTAAAATGGCAAATTTTCTGTCATGTATGTTTTACCACAAAATATATTTTAAAATAAAAAAACAAAATTATTCATTCTTTTTTTAGTTATGCTTTAAGTTCTGGGATACATGTGCAGAATATGCAGGTTTGTTACATAGGTATACACATGCCATGGTGGTTTGTTGCACCCATCAACTCGTCATCTACATTAGGTATTTTTCCTAATGCTATCCTTCCCTTAGTCTCCCACCCCCGACAGGCTCCAGTGTGTGATGTTCCCCTCCTGGTGTCCATGTATTCTTTTTTTTTTTTATTATTATACTTTAAGTTCTAGGGTACATGTGCATAACGTGCAGGTTTGTTACATATGTATATATGTGCCATGTTGGTGTGCTGCACCCATCAACTCGTCAGCACCCATCAATTCATCATTTATATCAGGTATAACTCCCCAATGAAATCCCTCCCCCCTCCCCCCTCCCCATGATAGGCCCCAGTGTGTGATGTTCCCCTTCCCGAGTCCAAGTGAG
>NC_045445.1:75502363-75524691 GCF_002776525.5 Piliocolobus tephrosceles
GTGTGGGGTGTCAGACTGCCCCTAGTGGGGGATGTCTCCCAGTTAGGCTACTCAGGGGTCAGTGACCCACTTGAGCAGGCAGACTGCCCCTTCTCAGATCTCAACCTCCGTGTTGGGAGATCCACTGCTCTCTTCAAAGCTGTCAGACAGAGTCGTTCCCGTCTGGACAGGCCTCTGCTGCTTTAGCTGAGCCCTGTCCCCAGAGGCGGAGTCTACAGAGACAGGCAGGTTTCCTTGAGCTGCTGTGAGCTCCACCCAGTTCGAGCTTCCCAGCGGCTTATTTACCTACTTAAGCCTCAGCGATGGCGGGCACCCCTCCCCCAGCCTCTCTGCTGCCTTGCGGTTAGATTGCCGCAGACTGCTGTGTTAGCAAGGAGGGAGGCTCCGTGGGCGTGGGACCCTCCCGGCCAGGTGTGGGATATAATCTCTGGTGTGCTGGAGTTACAGCGCAGTATTGGCGTGGGAGTTACCCGATTTTCCAGGTGTTGTGTGTCTCAGTTCCCCTGGCTAGGAAAAGGGACTCCCTTCCCCCTCGCGCTTCCCAGGTGAGGTGATGCCTCGCCCTGCTTCAGCTCTCGCTGGTCAGGCTGCAGCAGCTGACCAGCACCGATTGTCCGGCACTCCCGAGTGAGATGACCCCAGTACCTCAGTTGAAAATGCAGAAATCACCGGTCTTCTGTGTTGCTCGTGCTGGGAGATGGAGACTGAAGCTGTTCCTATTTGGCCATCTTGCTCCGCCCCCCCACATTTATTGATTTACGTATGTTGAACCATTCTTGCATCTCAGAGATAAATCACACTTGTTCATGATGAATGATCTTTCTAATGTATTGCTCAATCTGGTTTGCTAGCACTTCATTGAGAATTTTTGTATCAATGTTCATCAGAGATATGGGCCTGTAGTTTTTATTTTTTGATGTGTCTTTGGCTGACTGTGCTATCAGAGTAATACTGGCCCTATAGAATGAGTGTAGAAGTATTCTCTCCTCCTTGGTTTTTGGAATTATTTGAGTAGGATTGTTATTAATTCCCTTAAATGTTTGGTAGAATTCAGCAGTGAAGCCATCAGATCCTGGGCTCTTTTTAAATTATGGCTTCAATCTCATTACTTGTTATTGATCTGTTCAGGTTTTGGATCTTTTCCTAGTGCAGTCTTGGTAGGTCATATGTATCTAGGAATTTGTCCATTTCTTCTAAATTTTCCACTGTATTGGCCTATACTTGCTCCTGATAGCCACTAATGATCCTTTGAATTTCCACTGAATCAGTTATAATGTCTCATTTTTCATTTCTGATTTTATTTATTTGAATCTTCCCTCTTTTTTTCTTAGTCTGGCTAAAGGTTTGTTAATTTTGTTTAATATTTTAAAAAAATCTTTTGTTTCATTGATTTTTGTATTTTATTTTATTGCAACTTCATTTATGTTTGCTCTGACCTTTATGATTGTTTTTCTTCTTATAATTTTGAGTTTGGTTGGCTCTTGCTTTTATAGTTCTTTGACATGCATCTTTAATTGTACATTTAAAGTTTTTTCTTATTTTTGATGTAGGCACTTATAGCTATAAATTTCCCTCTTGGTATGGCTTTTGCTGTATCCCAAAAGTTTGCTATATTTAAAAACGTTTTTTATTTTTTTTATTTTGTGTGTGTACATAGTAGGTGTGTATATTTTGGGTGTACATGAAATCTTTTGGTACAGATATGCAATGTGAAATAAGCACATAGTAGAGAATGGGATATCTATCCCCTCAAGCATTTATCCTTTGAGTTACAATCCAATTACATTTTAAAAATTATTTTTAAATACACAAATATATCATTTTAGACTATAGTCACTCTACTGTGCTATCAAATAGTAGGTCTTATTCACTCTTTTTTTTTTGTACCCATTAATCATCCCCAACTACCCCTAACTCCCACACTACACTTCCCATCCTCTGGTAGTCATTCTTCTGCTCTTTAAGTCTCTGAATTTGATTTGTGTTATCCATTCATCTATTGATGAACACTTAAGTTGCTTCCAAATCTTAGCTATTGTAAACATTGTTGCAACAAATATAGGAGTGCAGATATCTCTTTGATATACTTATTTACTTTTGTTTGGGTATATACCCAGCAGTAGGATTGCTGAATCATATTGTAGCTCTATTTTTAGTTTTATGGCAGACCTCCAAACTGTTCTCTACAGCAATTGTACTAATTTACATTTCTGCCAACAGTGGACAAGTGTTCTCTTTTCTACACATCCTCGCCTGCATTGGTTATTGCCTGTCATTTGGATCTAAGCCATTTTTAATTAGGGTGAGATGATATCTCACTGTAGTTTTGTTTTGCACTTCTCTGGTGATCAGTGATGTTAAGCAACTTTTCATATGTCTGTTTGTTATTTGTAGGTGTTCTTTTCAAGAAATTTCTATTCAAATATTTTGCCCATTTTTTGATTGGGTTATTCTATTTTTTCCTGTGGAGTTGTTTAAGCTGATTATATCTGGTGATTAATCCCTTGTCAGAGTGGTAGTTTGGAAATATTTTCTTCCATTCTCTGTATTATCTCTTCACTATTTAGTGCAGGAGCTTTTTAATTTGATATAATTCAATTTTCACTTCTTTGATAATCAATGATGTTAAGCACCTTTTCATATGCCTGTTTGTTATTTGTGTGTGTTCTTTTGAGAAATGTCTATTCAACTCTTTTGCCCATTTTTTGATTGGGTTGTTCTATTTTTTTCCTGTGAAGTTGTTTAAGCTGCTTATATATTCTGGTGAGTAATCCCTCATCAGAGTGGTAGTTTGGAAATATTTTCTCCCATTCTGTGGGTTGTGCCTTCACTGTTGATTGTATTTTTTGTCGTGCAGAGGCTTTTTAATTTGATATAATCTGATTTGCCCATGTTTGCTTTGGTTGCCTGTGCTTGTGGAGGATTGCTCAAGAAATCCTTGCCCAGATCAGTGTCCTGCAGATTTCTCCCAATGTTCTGTTGTAGTAGTTTCAAATATTGAGGTCTCATATTTAAGTCTTTTATTCATTTTGATATAGTTTTTGTATATGGTGAGAGATAGGGGTCCTATATTATTTTATTTTCTCATAGTAGTTTCTTAGTTTGAGGTCTTAGATTTAAGACCTTTAGTCCATTTTGATATAATTTTTGTATATGGCAAGAGATAGGGGTCTAGGTTCATTCTTTTGCATATGGATATCCAGTTTTCCAACACCGTTTATTGAAGAAACTGTCTTCTCCCCAGTGTAGGTTCTTGGCACCTTTATCAAAAATAAGTTTACTGGAAGATGTGGATTCATTTCTGGGTTCTCTATTCTGTTCCATTGGTCTATGATATGGTTTGGTTCTATGTCCTGACCAAAATCTCATGTCAAATTGTAATTCCCAATGTTGGGGGAGGGACCTAGTGGGAAGAAATTGGATCATGAGTGTGGATTTCCTACTTGCTGTTGTTATAGTAGTCACTGAGTTCTCAGAAGATCTAGTTGTTTAACAGTGTGTAGAACTTCTCCCTTTCCTCTCTTTCTCCTTCTCTGCCATGTGAAGATTCTGCCTGCTTCCCTTTTGCCTTCTGCCATGATGGTAAGTTTCCTGAGGCCTCCCCAGCCATTCCTCCTGTACAGCCTGTGAAAATGTAAGTCAATTAAACCTCTTTTCTCCATAGCATAGATTACCCACTTTCAAGTATGTCTTTATAGTACTGTGAGAAAAAACAAATACAGAAAATTAATACCTAGAATGGGGTATTACTATAAAGATACATGAAAATGTGAAAGCAACTTTGGAACTGGGTAATGGGCAGAGGTTGGAACAGTTTGGAAGGCTCAGAAGAAGACAGGGAAATGTGGGCAAGTTTGGAACTTCCTAGAGACTTGTTGAATGGTTGTAACCAAAATGCTAATAGTGATATGGACAGTGAAGTCCAGGCTGAGGTGGTCTCATATGGATCTGAGGAACTTATTAGGAACTGGAGTAAAGGTCATTCTTGCTATGCTTCAGCGAAGAGACTGGTTGCATTGTGCCCTTGCTCTAGAAATCTGTAAAACTTTGAACTTGAGAGAGATAATTTAGGGTACCTAGTGGAAGAAATTTATAAGCAGCAAAGTATTCAAGATGTGGCCTGGCTGCTTCTAAAAGCCTATTCTCATTTGCACAAATAAAGAAATGACCTAAAACTGAAGCTTCTATTTATATATATATTTTTAAAAAAGAAGCAGAGCATGAAAGTGGACAAATTGCAGACTGACCATGTAGTGGAAAAGAAAAACCCATTTGTTGTGGAGAAATTAAAGCCAGTTACAGAAATTTGCAGAAGAAGGGCCAAGACAATGGGGAAAATGTCTCCAAGGCATTTTAGAGACCTTCATGGAAGCCCTTCTCATCACAGGCCTGGAGGCCTAGAAGGGAAAAATGGTTTTGTTGGCCAGGCCCAGGGCTCCACTGCTCTATGCAGCCTGGGGACATGGCGCCTTGTGTTCCAGCTGCTTCAACTTTAGCCATGGCTAAAAGGGGCCAAGGTGCAGCTTGAA
The DNA here is from genome assembly GCF_002776525.5 of Piliocolobus tephrosceles. Lineage (NCBI taxonomy): Eukaryota > Metazoa > Chordata > Mammalia > Primates > Cercopithecidae > Piliocolobus > Piliocolobus tephrosceles. The sequence goes on from NC_045445.1 coordinate 75,506,893, forward strand.
TCATTACTTTAGAAGGTGCAAGCCCCAAGCCTTGGTGGCTTCCATGTGGTGTTGGGCCTGTGGGTGCACAGAAGGTGAGAGTTGAGGATTGGGAGCCTCCACCTAGATTTCAAAGGATATATGGAAATGCCTGATGCTGGATGTCCAAGCAGAAGTCTTTTGCAGGGGCAGAGCCCTCATGGAGAACCTCCGCTATGGCATTGCAGAGGAGAAATGTATGATTGGAGCCCCCACACAGAGTCCCCACTATGGCACTGACTAGTGGATCTGTGAGAATAGAGCTACCATCCTCCCAACCCCAGAATGGTAGATCCACCTACAGCTTATGATGTATGCCTGGAAAAGCCACAGGCACTCAATGCCAGCCTGTGAAAGCAGCTGCAGGGGCTCTACCTTGCAGAGCCAAAGGGGCAGGGCTGCCCAAAGCCTTAGGAGTCCATCCCTTACATTAGTGTGTCCTGGATGTGATACATGGAGTGAAAGGAGATTATTTTGGAGATTTAAGATTTAATGACAACCTTTATGCGTTTTAGACTTGCATGGTGCCTGTAGTCCCATTGTTTTGACTGATTTATCCCTCTTGGAATAGGTCTATTTACCCAATGCCTGTACCTCCTTTGTATGCTGGAAGTAACTAATTTGTTTTTTATTTTATAGGCTGAAAGGTGGAAGGACTTGCCTTATCTCAGATCAGACTTTGGACTTAGACTTTAGAGTTAATGCTGGAATAAGTTAAGGCTTTGGTGGACTATTGGGAAGGCATGATTTTGTTTTGAAATGTGATAAGGACATGAGATACGGGAGAGGCCAGGGGCATAATGATATGATTTGGCTCTGTGTTCCTACCCAAATCTAATGTGAAATTGTAATTCCCAGTGTTGGGAGAGGGACCTAGTGGGAGGTGATTGGATCATGGAGGTAGATTTCTCCCTTTCTATATTCATAATAGTGAGTGAGTTTTCACAAGATCTGGTTGTTTAAAAGTTTGTAGCAATTCCCCATTTGTTCTCTCTCTCTCCCACTCTTCCATGTGAAGATTGTGCCTGCTTCCTCTTTGCATTCTACCATGACTGTGATTTTCATGATACCTCCCCAGCCATACCTCCTGTACATCCTGTGGAACTGTGAGTTAATTAAACCTCTTTTCTTTATAAATTACCCAGTCTCAGGAATGTCTTTATAAAAGTGTGAGAATGACTAATACAGTCTGTGTCTGTTTTTATGGCAGTTGCTCTTTGGTTACTATAGCTCTGTAGTATAATTTGAAGTCAGGTAATAGTTTTGGTATATTGTACTTTCATTATAATTTGTTTTAAGAAATTTTTCAATTTCCCTCTTAATTTGTTCATTGACATTGTCATTCAGGAAAATATTGCTTATTTCCTGGATATCTCTCTGTTTTCCAAAATTCCTCATTATTAATTTTTAGTTTTACTCCATTGTGATCAGAAAAGGTCGTTGATATTATTTCAGTTTTTTGAAAATTTTAAGACTTGTTTTGTACCTAACATATGGTCTTTCCCAGAGAATGATGCATGTGCTGAGGAAAAGGATATGTATTCTGCAGCTGTTGGATGGAGCATTCTGTGAATATCTATTACATCTATTTGTTCTATAGTGCAGATTAATGCTGATGTTTCTTTGTTGATTTTCTGTATGAAAGATCTATCTAATGCTGAAAGTGGAATGTTGAACTCTCAAGCTATTATTTTATTGGGGCTTTTCTCTCTCTTTAGCTCTAATAATATTTCTCTTATATATCTGTTTGCTCCAATGTTGGGTGCATATATGTTAAAAATTGTTATATCCTCTTGCTGAATCAACAACTTTATTATTATATAGTGACCTTTTTCTTTTCTTATAATTTTTGTCTTGAAATCTATTTTGTCTGATATAAGTTTAGTGAGTCCTGCTATTTTGTGGTTTCCATTAGCATGGAATGTTTTTTCCATTCCTTTATTTTCAATCTACGTGTGTCTTTATAGGTGAAGCATGTTTCTTTTAACCAACAGATCAATGAATCTTGTTTTGTTATTCATTCAGTCAATCTATGTCTTTTGATTGAAGAGTTTTTTTCTTTCAATGTTATTTCTTTCAATGTTATTATTAACTAAGTACTTAATCCTGCCATTTTCTTATTTGTTTTCTGGTTGTTTGATTTTTTTTTCTTCTTTCTTTACTTCTTGTCTTCCTCTAGTGAAAATAACTTTTTCTGGTGATGTAATTTAGTTTCTTTATTTGTTGCGTATCCATTGCATGTTGTTTGGTTTGAGGTTACCACGAGAATTGTAAATGCTATTTTATAAGCTATTATTTTAACGTGACAAAACCTTAACACTATTTTCATAAACAAACAAATAAAGGTGCAAGAAGAAAACAAAAACTCTTCACCTTATCTTTATCCTCCCCACTTTTTAACTTTCTGTTGTTTCTATTGATATCTTATTGTACTGACTATGTCTTCAAAAGCTGTTGTAGTTATTAATTTTGATTGGTTTTTTATTTAGTCTTCTACTTAGGATAAGAATATTTAAACATCAGAGTTACAGTATTATAATATTCTCTGGTTCTATCTCCTGTACCTTCAGGTGATAATTTATTGCTCATTAATGACCTTTTCTTTCTGATGAAATTATTCACTTTAGCATTTCTTGTAGGACAGTTCTTATACTGATGAAATCCCTCAGCTTTTGTTTTTCTAGGGAAGTCTTTTTCTTCTTCACATTTCAAAGAAAAAGTTACTTTCTTTGGATACACTAATCTAAGGTAAAAGATTTTTTCCTTCAGTTCTTTAAATAATCATGGAAGTCTCTCCCGGCCTGAAAAGCTTCCACTGAAAAGTCTGCTGCCAGACATATTCAAGCTCCATTGTATGTTAGTTCTTTATTTTCACTTGCTTCTTTTTAGATCCTTTCTTTCTTCCTGACTTTCAGGAGTTTGATTATTAAATGCCTTGCCGTAGACTTATTTGGGTTAAAACTGCTTGCTGTTCTATAACCTTGTACTTAGATACTAATATCTTTCTCTAGGTTTGGGAAGTTCTCTGTTATTATCCTTTTGAATAAACTTTCTACCCTTATCTTTTTCTCTACCTTCTCTTTAAGGCTAACAAATCTTAGATCTGACCTTTTGAAGCTATTTTCTATATGCTGTAGGCATGCTTCATTGTTTTCTATTCTTTTATCTTTATTTTTCTCCTCAGATTATGTTTTTATAAACAGCCTGTCTTCAAGTTCATAAATTCTTTTTTCTGCTTGACCAATTCTGCTATTAAATGACTGTTACATTCTTTAACAGGCCAATTTCATTTTTCAGCTTCATAATTTCTGCTTGATTCTTTTTCATTATTTCAATCTCTCTGTTAAATTTATCTGAGAGAATTCTAAATTCCTTCTCCGTGTTATCTTGAATTACTTTGAGTTTCCTCAACACAGCCATTTTGAACATATCTCTGTTTCTCCAGGATTGGTTTCTGTTGATATATTTAGTTTAATTGGTGAGATCACGTTTTTCTGAATGGTGTTGATGCTAGTAGGTTTTCTTCAGTGTCTAGGCATTGAAGAGAAGTCATTATTGCAGTCTTCACTGTCTGGGCTTGTTTGTACCCATCATTCTTGGGTCAGCTTTTTAGATATTTGAAAGGACTTGGGTGTTATGATCCAAGCTATATCTGCTTTAGGGGGCAACCCAAGCTCAGTATGCTGTGGTTCTTGCAGAGTCATAGAGATACCACCTTAATGGTCTTGGACCAGAGCTGGAAGAATTTTCTGGATTACCAGGCAGAGACCCTTGTTCTCTTCTGTTACTTTCTTTCAAGCATACAGAATCAGTCTCTCTATCTATCTATCTATCTCTATCTCTGTTCTGAGCCACCTAAAGCTGGGGGTGGAGTGACAGAAGCACCCTTGTGGCCATCACCACTATGACTGCACTGGGTCAGACCTGAAGCCAACATAGTGCTGGGTCTCACCCAAGGCAGGCTGTAACAATCCCTAGCTGCTGCCTATGTTTGCTTAAGACCCTGGGGCTCTAAAATCAGTGGTGGCAAATCCAGCTAGGTCTGTGTTTTTTCTTCAGGGCATCAAGTTCCCCCAGTTCCTGGGTGTGTCCAGTAATGCCATCCGGGAGTCAGGGATTAGAGTCAAAAGCCCTAGATATTTCCCTCAAGTTGTATCACATTGCAGCTGAGCTGACACTCAAACCACAAGATTCACTCTTTCCCACTCTTTTATCCCCTTTCCAAAGGCAGAGGAGCCTCACCACATTGCCACTGCCACCACAAGCCATAGGATTACTTTTAGCCTACCAGCCAATGTTCCTTTAAGGCCTAAGGTCTCTTAAATCAGTTTACGGTGAATGCTGCCTGGCGTGAGATCATTCTTCAGGGCAGTGGGTTCTCCTCTGGGTGAAGGAAGGCCCAGGAATTCCATCCAAGAGTCAAGTCCTGGAATTGAGGACCCCAAGAGCCCACTTGGTGCTCTGATCCCCTGTGGCCGTGCTGGTACCTAAGGTGTCAGACAAAGTCCCATTTACTTTTCTCTCTGCTCCTCTCAAGCAGATGGAGTTTTGCCCCATAGCCACCACAGCTAGTAATGTGCTGAATCTCACCTTAAGCCAGCAAGTCTCAGAGGCTCACCCAAGGCCCTCGATGTAGTACCTGGGTATTGCTGCTGATTATTCAGTGTACAAGGTCTCTTCAGTTAGCAGGTGATGAATGCTTCCACGACTGGCTCCTTTAGTTCAAGGCAGTGGGTTTTCTTCTGTCCTAAGGGGTGTCTAGAAATATCTGGGAGCTAGATCCTCCAACAGGGGACTTGAAATTCTGACTAGTGCCCTATCCTGCTGTGGCTGAGCTGATACCCAAGATGCAAAGCAGTGTTCTCTTCACTATTTCCTCTCCTCTCCTCAAGTGAAAGAAAGGGGTCTGTTTTGGAACCACAAACTGTGAAGCCTGAGGTTAGGAGAGGAGTGATGCTAGCATTCCCTTGGCTTCCCAGCTGGTGTCTCAGTATTTAACATCCCCAACTCCCACTCCTAATTCACTATCTCTGGGCCTACTTCAGCACTAGGACTTGCCTAAGAGTTGCAGTCCTTATGGCCTAGACTGACTTTCAAGAGTACTTGGAGACACAGGGTGCTGTAGCCCTTGGTGGAGAAGTTTGCAGGCACTCAACTTCAGACCTCTGGGATCAGATTGGTGATTCCCATCTGGCTAGGGCTTGTTTAGGTGCTTCCTCCATGGGCAGGCATCAGCTGAGTTTGGTCCAGTTTTCCTTTCTGCTCTAACAGGACAGCACTGAGTTCAGTGCCTCACAATTGCTGTATTCTCCCTACCCCAGTGCATACAGATGCTCTCCACATGATGCTGCAGCTGCGGTTTGGGTTAAGAATGACATTGGTAATTCAGAACTATTTTTTTCTATCTTTTCAGTGCCTCTTTTAGTGATATTAGGTTAAAACCAGGTACTATAAGTGCTCGCCGGATTTTTGGTGTGTTTTTTCTGAAGGTTTTTTGTGTGTGGAGAAGTTGTTAATTTGGTGTCCTTGCAGGCTGGTCAGTGGGTGGCAAGACAAAGCCTATTCTGCTATCTTTCTCCACCTTGTCTCCCCAGATGACTTTATTTTTTAATATTTACATCTGCTTTTTGTGTTTTTTTATGACTTTTTTCTTGCTTTCATTTCTCAAACCTCATTCATTGCTTATGTTGAGCATCCCTCATAACTTTTAATTTGGCATTATTAATTAGCTATAGGATTGTAAACCAGATACCCATGCTTGACATGAATTATGGCCCCTACTATGTTAAACAGAAGTGGTGAAAGTGGGCATCCTTGTCTCTTCCATTTTTCAGAGGGAATGCTTTCAACTTTTCTCATTCAGAATAATGTTAGCTGTGGGTTTTTCTCATAGATGGCTTTATCACCTTGAGGTATGTCTCTTCTATGCCAAATTTGCTGAGGGTTTCAATGGTGAAGAGATACTAAATTTTCTCAAGGGCTTTTTCTGCATCTAGCAAGATGATCATATAATTTTTGCTTTTAATTCTGTTTCTGTGACGTATCACATTTACTGACTTGTGTATGTTAAACCATCCCTACACCCCTGGTATGAAACCCACTTGATCATGGTGGATTATCCTTTTGATATGCTGCTGTTAGCTAGTATTTTGTGGAGGATTTTTGCAAATATGTTTATCAGGAATATTGGTCTGTAGCTTTGTTGTTGTTGTTGTTGTTGTTGTTACATCCTTTCCTGGTTTTGGTATTAGGGTGATACTAGCTTCATAAAATGATTTAGGGAGGATTTCCTCTTTCTGTCTTTTGGAATACTTTTGGCAGGATTGGCACCAATTCTCCTTTAAATGTCTGATAGAATTCAACTGTGAATCCATCTGGTTCTGAACTTTTTTAGTTGGCATTTTTTTTCCCTTTTCCTTTGTTTTATTATTATTATACTTTAAGTTCTAGGGTACATGTGCATAATGTGCAGGTTTGTTACATATGTATACTTGTGCCATGTTGGTGTGCTGCACCCATCAACTCGTCAGCACCCATCAATTTGTCATTTATATCAGGTATAACTCCCAGTGCAATCCCTCACCCCTCCCCCCTCCCCACCATAGGCCCCCGTGTGTGATGTTCCCCTTCCTGACTCCAAGTGATCTCATTGTTCAGTTCCCACCTATGAGTGAGAACATGCAGTGTTTGGTTTTCTGTTCTTGTGATAGTTTGCTAAGAATGATGGTTTCCAGCTGCATCCATGTCCCTACAAAGGACTCAAACTCATCCTTTTTTATGGCTGCATAGTATTCCATGGTGTATATGTGCCACATTTTCTTAATCCAGTCTGTCACAGATGGACATTTGGGTTGATTCCAAGTCTTTGCTATTGTGAATAGTGCCAAAATAAACATACATGTGCATGTGTCTTTATAGCAGCATGATTTATAATCCTTTGGGTATATGCCCAGTAGTGGGATGGCTGGGTCATATGATACATCTAGTTCTAGATCCTTGAGGAATTGCCATACTGTTTTCCATAATGGTTGAACTAGTTTACAATCCCACCAACAGTGTAAAAGTGTCCCTATTTCTCCACATCCTCTCCAGCACGTGTTGTTTCCTGACTTTTTAATGATTGCCATTCTAACTGGTGTGAGATGGTATCTCATTGTGGTTTTGATTTGCATTTCTCTGATGGCTATTGATGATGAGCATTTTTCATGTGTCTGTTGGCTGTATGAATGTCTTCTTTTGAGAAATGTCTATTCATATCCTTTGCCCACTTTTTGATGGGGTTGTTTGTTTTTTTCTTGTAAATTTGTTTGAGTTCTTTGTAGGTTCTGGAAATTAGCCCTTTGTCAGATGAGTAGATTGCAAAAACTTTCTCCCATTCTGTAGGTTGCCTGTTCACTCTGATGGTAGTTTCTTTTGCTGTGCAGAAGCTCTTTAGTTTAATGAGATCCCATTTGTCAATTTTGGCTTTTGCTGCCGTTGCTTTTGGTGTTTTAGACATGAAGTCCTTCCCATGCCTATGTCCTGAATGGTACTACTTATGTTTTCTTCTAGGGTTTTTATGGTATTAGGTCTAACATTTAAGTCTCTAATCCATCTTGAATTAATTTTCGTATAAGGAGTAAGGAAAGGATCCAGTTTCAGCTTTCTACTTATGGCTAGCCAATTTTCCCAGTACCATTTATTAAATAGGGAATCCTTTCCCTATTTCTTGTTTCTCTCAGGTTTGTCAAAGATCAGATGGCTGTAGATGTGTGGTATTATTTCTGAGGACTCTGTTCTGTTCCATTGGTCTATATCTCTGTTTTGGTACCAGTACCATGCTGTTTTGGTTACTGTAGCCTTGTAGTATAGTTTGAAGTCAGGTAGCGTGATGCCTCCAGCTTTGTTCTTTTGACTTAGGATTGTCTTGGCCCAAAATCTCCTTAAGCTGATAAGCAACTTCAGCAAAGTCTCAGGATACAAAATTAATGTGCAAAAATCACAAGCATTCTTATACTCCAGTAACAGACAAACAGAGAGCCAAATCATGAATGAACTTCCATTCACAATTGCTTCAATGAAAATAAAATACCTAGGAATCCAACTTACAAGGGATGTAAATGACCTCTTCAAGGAGAACTACAAACCACTGCTCAGTGAAATCAAAGAGGACACAAACAAATGGAAGAACATACCATGCTCATGGATAGGAAGAATCAATATTGTGAAAATGGCCATACTGCCCAAGGTTATTTATAGATTCAATGCCATCCCCATCAAGCTACCAACGAGTTTCTTCACAGAATTGGAAAAAAACTGCTTTAAAGTTCATATGGAACCAAAAAAGAGCCCACGTTGCCTAGTTGGCATTTTTTAAATTAATTTTTAAATCTCACTACTTGTTATTGCTTGTTCAGAGTTTCTGTTTCTTTATTATTTAATCTAGGAGTGTTGTATATTTCCAGGAATTTATCTATATCCTCTAGATTTTCCAGTTTGTGTGCATATGGGTGTTCCTAGTAGCCTTAAATAATTTTTGTATTTCTGTGGTATTATTGGTAATATCTCCCATTTTGTATCTAATTGAGCTTATTTTGATCTTCTCTATTTTTTCCTGGTTAATCTTGCTAATGGTCTATCAATTTTATTTATCTTTTCAAAGAACCAGCTTTTAGAGTGATCAGACAACAGAATGAAATAAAGGGCATCCAAACTGGTAAAGAAGAAGACAAACTGTCTCTATTCACCAATGACATGATTATTTACCTAGAAAACCCTAAAGACGCATTTAAAATGCTCCTAGATCTGATAAATAAATTTAGTAAAGTTTCAGTACAAAAAATTCAATGTACACAAATCAGTAGTACTGCTGTACACCAACAACGACCAAGCTGAGAATCAAATCAAGCACTCAATCACTTTTACAACAGCCACAAAATAATATAATAATAAAATACTTAGGAATATACCTAACCAAGGAGGTGATGAAAGATTTCTACAAGGAAAACTGCAAAACACCACTGAAAGAAACCATTTATGACACAAGCAAATTAAAACGTATCCCGTGCACATTAATAGGTAGAATCAATATTGTGAAAATGACCATACTGCCAAACACAATCTACAGATTTAATGCAATTCCCACCAAAGTACCTACCATTATCATTCTTCACAGAACTAGAAAAAAAAAATCCAAAAATTCATACGGAACCAAAAAAGAGCCTGCAGAACCAAGCAAGACTAAGTGAAAAGAACAATCTGGAGGCATCACATTGCCTGACTTCAAACTATACTACAAGGCTATAGTTACCCAAACAGCATGGTACTGGTATAAAAGTAGTCATGTAGACCAAAGGAACAGAATATAAAACTCAGAAATAAAGCGAAATGCTTACAGCCAATTGATTTTTATCAAAGCAAACAATAATATAAAGTGGGAAACGGATACCTTGTTCAACAAATGGTGCTGGGATAATTGGCAAGCCACATGTAAAAGAATGAAAATGGATCCTCATCTCTCACCTTATACAAAAATCAACCCAAGATGAATTAATACTTAAATCTAAGACATGAAAACATAAACATTCTAGAAGACAACATTTGAAAAGTACTTCTAGACATTGGCTTAGGCAAAGAGTTCATGATCAAGAATCCAAAAGCAAACACAACAAAAACAAATGTAAATAGATGGGACCTAATTAAATTAAAAGCTTCTACACAGCAAAAGAAATAATTAGAAGAGTAAACAGAAAGCCCACAGAATGGGAGAAAACATTTGCAAACTGTACATTACACAAAGGGCTAATATCCAGACTCTACAAGGAACTCAAATCAGCAGGAAAAAATAAATAATAATTCCATCACAATGAGGGCAAAAAACATGAATAGACAATTCTCAAAAGAAGATGTACAAATGACCAACAAACATATGAGAAAATGCTCAACATCACTAATTATCAGGAAAATGCAAATTAAAACCACAATAAATTACCACTTTGTTTCAGCAAGAATGGCCATAATCAAAAAATCAAAAAATAATAGATGTTAACATTGATGTGGTGGAAAGGGAACACTTTTACACTACTGGTGGAAATGTAAACTAGTACAATCACTATGGAAAACAATATGGCGGTTACTTAAATAACTAAAAGTAGAACTACCATTTGATCCAGCAATCCCACTACTGTGTATTTACCCAGAGAAAAATAAGTCATTATATGGAAAAGACACTTACACACACGTTTAGAGCATCACAATTCACAACTGCAAAAATATGGAACCATCCTAAATGCCCATCAACCAACGATTGTATAAAAAACATGTGTTATATGTACACCATGGAATACTACTCAGCCATAAAAAGGAATGAAATAATGGCATTCACAGGAACCTGGATGGAGTTGGAAACCATTACTCTATGTGAAGTAACTCACGAACGGAAAACCAAATATTGTTTGTTCTCACTTATAAGCGGGAGATAAGCTATGAGGTTGCAAAGGCATAAGGATGACATAATGGACTTTGAGGACTTTGGGGGAAGAAGGGGGATGAAAGATAAAAGACTACACATTGGGTAGAGTGTACACTGCTTGTGTAACAGGTGTACCAAAATCTCAGAAATTACCATAAAGAACTTATTCAAGTAACCAAAACCAACCTGTTCCCCAAAAGTTATTGAATAAAGTAAAATAAAATAGATGAAATAAAATAAAATAATTATGGCTCCTGCAAATTTCTCAGATCTTATCTACTTCTACTCTCTCCACACGGCACTGTGTTCTTGTAAAATTTTCAAATAGATTCATATATACATACATATGCAAATATATATTTCATATATGTATAATCCATATACATATCTCCATGTATTGTTACCCACTTGGCCTGGAACACTTCCTATCCTCTGCCTGACTAATGTTTCCTTTTTCAAGACTCTGATGCAGCATCACCTCCTTCAGGAACTAGTCCCTGATCATTCTGAGCTAAGTGCCTCATCTCTGCAGCCACAGCACTATATTTTAACATTCTCTACACTACTGTAATTGTCTACTCAGATGACTGTTTCCCACTCTGAACTGTGAGCTCCTAGACAACAAGAACCTGGTGCAGTGTTCTACATGTAATAATGAGAGGATCCTAAGAGCATTTCTACATTTGAGGTGCATATGTTTCAGTACATTGCATTTGTCTCTCCATCTTTTCTTGATGTTGTCTCCTAAGTCTATAGTTATTTCAGGACTATGCCAGAAGCTAAACATAGAATAATGACAGTGGAAGTGGTATGAAAAGAGAGGTGAATCAGAAAACTATTAAGATATTAGCTGATGGAAACCTTTTTACTTCTTTCCTGAGTCTTGTGTGTATACTGGAGGGGTAACATTGCTAGACAGTTGAGTTAGGCAAGTTAGAATCCATATCAAACTCTGTCTGATATTACAGTTAAGCTTATGGGAAAGAGCTTGTATCATATTCCCAATTGAAAATGAAAGAGATTAAAAATATGGTTAATAGTGTAGTGAGAATTGAAAGCAATGATTTGGTAACTACATAAAGGGATAGCTGAGATTATGAAAGCTGATAGGTCCTTGAGGGAGAAAAGAAAACTGGATATTGAACTTTAGGAGAATACCCACAGTTAGTCAGCAATGAAGGTAAAGAGCAATCAGAGACAGAAAAAAAAATGAGAGAATAACATGGTACAGAAAGCCAAGAAATTTTGCAAGTCTTACGGTATTTAAATATTATATAATCTTGATTAAGGTAAAAGGGCCAGTGGCAGCGTTCCAGCTTCCTCTCAGCACCATTTCCAAGAAACGTCAGCTTACCAGAAACACTTAATAAATTGTTTCTTGTAAGACAATAGCAAAGCCTTAACAGATTTGATTGCTTATTTCTAAGGTGTCTGAAAGACCACAGTGTGGGGTGGGGGAAGTTCCATTTGTCAGGTAGCCAAAGCACTTCTAAACTTGGTGGAGTTCTTAGAACACAGTTAAACACCAGACATCTGAAGGAGTTCTCAGCAAATATGAAAAAAACCTCCGCTGCAGGTTCTCAATAGCCTGTCTACCCTTTCACCCCAGTTGTACGTCAAAAGAGCATTCATTTGGCATAGGATCTAAAAGCACCACAGAGATTAAAACAGTTGTTAAATAATTGTACCTAGTCTCCACATGTCTTAATCCTCAGAAACAGAAAAATGCTGATAAAACATTTCCCAAATAAAATTTTGTCATATGTCCCTGGTGTAAAATACAACCCAGATTTCTCTGCCACTCAGCTACGTGGAGATTCTGCATTTTGGATAGATAATGCATTGCCAAGAGAAGTTGAGTATTTGGTACACAAGTCTACAGAAAGCAACCTATTTAACCATACAGACAGACTGCTCTCCAATTTTTTTCACCCTGATGATTTTTTGAGGATGCCCTTATGTATATTATTATGCACCCATCAAGGCATCTGGGCCAATAGCATAAAAATATGGCCAAAGATGGGCTGGGCAGAGTGGCTCACGCCTGTAATCCCAACACTTTGGGACGTCGAGGTGGGAGGATCATGAGGTCAGGAGATCGAGTCCATCCTGGCTAACACGGTGAAACCCTGTCTCTACTAAAAATACAAAAAATTAGCCAGGCATGGTGGCGGGTGCCTGTAGTCCCAGCTACTCAGGAGGCTGAGGCAGGAGAATGGTGTGAACCCAGGAGGCAGAACTTGCAGTGAGCTGAGATTGCACCACTGCACTCCAGCCTGGATGACAGAGCAAGACTCTGTCTCAAAAAAAAAAAAAAAGGGGGGGGGCGGAGCAAGATGGCCAAATAGGAACAGCTCCAGTCTCTATCTCCCAGCGTGAGCGACACAGAACACCGGTGATTTCTGCATTTCCAACTGAGGTACTGGGGTCATCTCACTCGGGAGTGCCGGACAATCGGTGCGGGTCAGCTGCTGCAGCCTGACCAGCCAGAGCTGAAGCAGGGTGAGGCATTGCCTCAACTGGGAAGCGCAAGGGGGAAGGGAGTCCCTTTTCCTAGCGAGGGGAACTGAGACACACACCTGGAAAATCGGGTAACTCCCACCCCAATACTGCTCTGTAACACCGGCACACCAGAAAATATACCCCACACCTGGCCGGGAGGGTCCCACGCCCATGGGGCCTCCCTCCTTGCTAACACAGCAGTCTGCCGCAATCTAACCACAAGGCAGCAGCGAGGCTGGGGGAGGGGTGCCCGCCATCGCTGAGGCTTAAGTAGGTAAATAAAGCCGCTGGGAAGCTCGAACTGGGTGGAGCTCACAGCAGCTCAAGGAAACCTGCCTGTCTCTGTAGACTCCGCCTCTGGGAACAGGGCTCAGCTAAAGGAGCAGAAGCCTGTGCAGACGCGAACGACTCTGTCTGACAGCTTTGAAGAGAGCAGTGGATCTCCCAACACGGAGGTTGAGATCTGAGAAGGGGCAGTCTGCCTGCTCAAGTGGGTCCCTGACCCCTGAGTAGCCTAACTGGGAGACATCCCCCACTAGGGGCAGTCTGACAACCAAAACCTCACAGGGTGGAGTACACCCCTGAGAGAAAGCTTCCAAAGCAAGAATCAGACAGGTGCACTCGCTGTTCAGCAATATTCTATCTTCCGCAAACTTTGCTGCTGATACCCAGGCAAACAGGGTCTGGAGTGGACCTCAAGCAATCTCCAACAGACCTATGGCTGAGGGTCCTGACTGTCAGAAGGAAAACTATCAATCAGGAAGGACACCTATACCAAAACCCCATCAGTACATCACCATCATCAAAGACCAGAGACAGATAAAACCACAAAGATGGGGAAAAAGCAGGGCAGAAAAGCTGGAAATTCAAAAAATAAGAGCGCATCTCCTCCTGCAAAGGAGCACAGCCCATCGCCAGCAATGGATCAAAGCTGGTCAGAGAATGATTTTGATGAGATGAGAGAAGAAGGCTTCAGTCCATCAAACCGCTCAGAGCTAAAGGAGGAATTACGTACCCAGCGCAAAGAAAATAAAAATCTTGAAAAAAGAGTGGAAGAGTTGACAGCTAGACTAATTAATGCAGAGAAGGTCATAAACAAAATGACAGAGATGAAAACCATGACACGAGAAATACGTGACAAATGCACAAGCTTCAGTAACCGACTCGATCAACTGGAAGAAAGAGTATCAGCGATGGAGGATCAAATGAATGAAATGAAGCGAGAAGAGAAACCAAAAGAAAAAAGAAGAAAAAGAAATGAACAAAGCCTGCAAGAAGTATGGGATTATGTAAAAAGACCAAATCTACGTCTGATTGGGGTGCCTGAAAGTGAGGGGGAAAATGGAACCAAATTGGAAAACACTCTACAGGATATCATCCAGGAGAACTTCCCCAACCTAGCAGGCCAGGCCAACATTCAAATTCAGGAAATACAGAGAACGCCACAAAGATACTCCTCCAGAAGAGCAACTCCAAGACACATAATTGCCAGATTCACCAAAGTTGAAATGAAGGAAAAAATCTTAAGGGCAGCCAGAGAGAAAGGTCGGGTTACCCACAAAGGGAAGCCCATCAGACTGACAGCAGATCTCTCGGCAGAAACTCTACAAGCCAGAAGAGAGTGGGGGCCAATATTCAACGTTCTTAAAGAAAAGAATTTTAAACCCAGAATTTCATATCCAGCCAAACTAAGTTTCATAAGTGAAGGAGAAATAAAATTCTTTACAGATAAGCAAATGCTTAGAGATTTTGTCACCACCAGACCTGCCTTACAAGAGACCCTGAATGAAGCCCTAATCATGGAAAGGAACAAGCGGTACCAGCCATTGCAAAAACATGCCAAAATGTAAAGACCATCGAGGCTAGGAAGAAACTGCATCAACTAATGAGCAAAATAACCAGTTAATATCATAATGGCATGATCAAGTTCACACATAACAATATTAACCTTAAATGTAAATGGAATAAATGCTCCAATTAAAAGACACAGACTGGCAAACTGGATAAAGAGTCAAGACCCGTCAGTCTGCTGTCTTCAGGAGACCCATCTCACATGCAGAGACATACATAGGCTGAAAATAAAGGGATGGAGGAAGATCTACCAAGCAAATGGAGAACAAAAAAAAGCAGGAGTTGCAATCCTAGTCTCTGATAAAACAGACTTTAAACCATCAAAGATCAAAAGAGACAAAGAAGGCCATTACATAATGGTAAAGGGATCAATTCAACAGGAAGAGCTAACTATCCTAAATATATATGCACCCAATACAGGAGCACCCAGATTCATAAAGCAAGTCCTTAGAGACTTACAAAGAGACTTAGACTCCCATACAATAATAATGGGAGACTTGAACACTCCACTGTCAACATTAGACAGATCAACGAGACAGAAATTTAACAAGGATATCCAGGAATTGAACTCATCTCTGCACCAAGCGGACCTAATAGACATCTATAGAACTCTCCACCCCAAGTCAACAGAATATACATTCTTCTCAGCACCACATCACACTTATTCCAAAATTGACCACATAATTGGAAGTAAAGCACTCCTCAGCAAATGTAAAAGAACAGAAATTATAACAAACTGTCTCTCTGACCACAGTGCAATCAAACTAGAGCTCAGGAATAAGAAACTTAATAAAAACCGCTCAACTACATGGAAACTGAACAACCTGCTCCTGAATGACTACTGGGTACATAACGAAATGAAAGCAGAAATAAAGATGTTCTTTGAATCCAATGAGAACAAAGATACAACATACCACAATCTCTGGGACACATTTAAAGCAGTGTGTAGAGGGAAATTTATAGCACTAAGTGCCCACAAGAGAAAGCAGGAAAGATCTAAAATTGACACTCTAACATCACAATTAAACGAACTAGAGAGGCAAGAGCAAACACATTCAAAAGCTAGCAGAAGGCAAGAAATAACTAAGATCAGAGCAGAACTGAAGGAGATAGAGACACAAAAAACCCTCCAACAAATCAATGAATGCAGGAGTTGGTTTTTTGAAAAGATCAACAAAATTGACAGACCGTTAGCAGGGCTAATAAAGAAGAAAATAGAGAGGAATCAAATAGACGCAATAAAAAATGATAAAGGGGATATCACCACCGACCCCACAGAAATACAAACTACCATCAGAGAATACTATAAACATATAAACACCTCTACGCAAATCAACTAGAAAATCTAGAAGAAATGGATAATTTCCTGGACACGTACACTCTCCCAAGACTAAACCAGGAAGAAGTTGAATCCCTGAATAGACCAATAGCAGCCTCTGAAATTCAGGCAACAATTAATAGCCTACCCACCAAAAAAAACCCAGGACCAGATGGATTCACAGCTGAATTCTACCAAAGGTACAAGGAGGAGCTGGTACCATTCCTTCTGAAACTCTTCCAATCAATAGAAAAAGAGGGAATCCTCCCTAACTCATTTTATGAGGCCAACATCAGCCTGATACCAAAGCCTGGCAGAGACACAACAAAAAAAGAGAATTTTAGACCAATATCCCTGATGAACATTGATGCAAAAATCCTCAATAAAATACTGGCCAACCGGATTCAGCAGCACATCAAAAAGCTTATCCACCATGATCAAGTGGGCTTCATCCCTGGGATGCAAGGCTGGTTCAACATTCGCAAATCAATCAACGTAATCCAGCATATAAACAGAACCAAAGACAAGAACCACATGATTATCTCAATAGATGCAGAAAAGGCTTTTGACAAAATTAAACAGTGCTTCATGCTAAAAACGCTCAACAAATTCGGTATTGATGGAACGTACCTCAAAATAATAAGAGCTATTTATGACAAACCCACAGCTAATATCATACTGAATGGGCAAAAACTGGAAAAATTCCCTTTGAAAACTGGCACAAGACAGGGATGCCCTCTCTCACCACTCCTATTCAACATAGTGTTGTAAGTTCTGGCTAGGGCAATCAGGCAAGTGAAAGAAATCAAGGGTATTCAGTTAGGAAAAGAAGAAGTCAAATTGTCCCTGTTTGCAGATGACATGATTGTATATTTAGAAAACCCCATCGTCTCAGCCCAAAATCTCCTTAAGCTGATAAGCAACTTCAGCAAAGTCTCAGGATACAAAATTAATGTGCAAAAATCACAAGCATTCTTATACACCAGTAACAGACAAGCAGAGAGCCAAATCAGGAATGAACTTCCATTCACAATTGCTTCAAAGAGAATAAAATACCTAGGAATCCAACTTACAAGGGATGTCAAGGACCTCTTCAAGGAGAACTACAGACCACTGCTCAGTGAAATCAAAGAGGACACAAACAAATGGAAGAACATACCATGCTCATGGATAGGAAGAATCAATATCGTGAAAATGGCCATACTGCCCAAGGTTATTTATAGATTCAATGCCATCTCATTAAGTTATCAAAGCCTTTCTTAACAGAATTGGATAAAACTGCTTTAAAGTTCATATGGAACCAAAAAAGAGCTCGCATTGCCAAGACAATCCTAAGTCAAAAGGACAAAGCGGGAGGCGTCACGCTACCTGACTTCAAACTATACTACAAGGCTACAGTAACCAAAACAGCATGGTACTGGTACCAAAACAGAGATATAGACCAATGGAACAGAACAGAGTCCTTAGAAATAAAGCCACACATCTACAACCATCTGATCTTTTACAAACCTGACAAAAACAAGAAATGGGGAAAGGATTCCCTATTTAATAAATGGTGCTGGGAAAATTGGCTAGCCATAAGTAGAAAGCTGAAACTGGATCCTTTCCTTACACCTTATACGAAGATTAATTCAAGATGGATTAGAGACTTAAATGTTAG
>NC_045445.1:75549691-75584446 GCF_002776525.5 Piliocolobus tephrosceles
GCAGCCTTGCTATAAGTGCAAGGCATCGGGACATTAGGCCAGTGAATATCCTAACCCTCGTCCACCAGCAACCCCCTGCCCTGCTTGCCAGCAGGGAGGAAACTGGAAGTCTGATTGCCCCACCCTGAGAACAGGTGCCGCGCCTCTACGTGACCCCCTTTCCCAGGATCCTGGGAGCTCCTTCCAGCTCCTACATCTGGACGATGACAACTGAAGGTGCCGAGACTCAGGGACCCCCATCACCCTCGCCAAGCCGTGGGTAACTCTCCTGGTAGCGGGTAAGACAATTGCTTTTTTAATCAACAGCGAGGCTACCTATTCTGTTTTGCCGTCCTTCTCTGGACCTAGCCTTCCATCCAATATCTCTGTAGTAGGAGTAAGTGGAAAGCCATCCACTCTACGAAAAACTCCAATCCTTAATTGCTGCCTGGCCAACAAGTACTTGCGCACTCATTCCTCATTCCCAACTGAAAAGGGCCCCTACCGAAAGCAACCAGTGGAAATCAGTTTGGCTTTCCCCACTCGCCTCAAACTTACTAAATTTTCTTAACTATCTCATACTCCCCAACCTTGCCACGACTATCCTTCTGGGTTTTGCCCATATTCCAACAAATGCTTCCATTCCTCATTCCTATACTAATACTGTGCCTTATTTTATTTTTCATCCGTGCGTCCAAATACCAACCATGGGCCCTGACCTTAACGACGCCCCTTAACAGCAGGAAGTAGCCAGACAGACCACGGCGCCCCTTTATCACTATTATCAATAAAAGGTTGGACTCTTTGGACGAACGGAGGCAAGATGGTGCACTTCCGGGTTCTTCTTCACCACCAACTCTTCCCACCCGCGCAAAAATGCAGCCGGCGCCCAGGGAGGGTGCAGACCAACTGGGCATGCGCCAGGTGACATCAATCTGAAGAGACCAAGATTTACCTGGTCGCACCTGCGGAATGCCCCTGACACGCCCATGCCCCACCTATTACCCTCCCACTCCTAGAAAAGCTGCTCTCCGCCATTGAGCCACGTGGCCTTCTCACAGCCCGGGGGACTTCCCAGCTTCCCAGTCCTGTCGGGATGTCGGAACTCCGTCGGAGAGCTTGGAGGAGGGGAACTCTGCCGGCCTTCTTTGCCAGAGGCCGACAGACTTCTTCTCCACACCTTAGGTTACTAAAATAAACTTGCAGTTTTGCACCTGACCTTTGCCTACTTGCTGGTTCTTTTGTGCTCGCTCTGGTGGTCTTAGAAAAACAAGACATCTTCCACAACAGCTGAACTAATTTGCACTCCCATCAACAGTGCATTCCTTCTTTTCCACAAACTCACCAGCATCAGTTTTGGGGGCTTTTTTTTTTACCTTTTAATAATAGCCATTCCTACTTGCATGAGATGGTATCTCATTGTGGCTTTCATTTGCATTTCTCTAGTGATCGGTGATGAGCTTTTTTTCATGTTTGTTAGCCACATGCGTGTCTTCTTTGAGAAGTATGTTTATATCCTTTGCCCACTTTTTAATGGAGTTGCTTTGTTTTTTTTCTTGTAAATTGGTTTAAATTTCTTATAGAGGTGGACATTGGGCCTTTGTCAGATGGATAAATTGCAAAAATTTTCTCCCATTCTGTATGTTATATGTTTACTCTATAGTTCCTTTTTATGTGCAGAAGCTCTTTATTTTAATTAGATTCCATTTGTCAATTTTTGCTTTTCTTGAAATTGCTTTTGGCATTTTTAATCATAAATTTTTTGCCCATGCCTATGTCCTGAATATTGCCCAGGTTTTCTTCTAGAGCTTTATAGTTTCAGGTTTTACATTTAAATTTTTAATCTACCTTGAGATGATTTTTGTATGTGGTGTAAGGAAGGCGTCCAGTTTTAATCTTCTGCATATAGCTAGCCAGTTCTCCCAGCACCATTTATTAAATAGAAAATATTTCTGTTCCATTGGTCTATGTGTCTGTCCTTGTACCAGTACTATGCTGTTTTGATTACTGTAGCCCTGTAGTATAGTTTGAAGTTGGGTAGCGTGATGTCTCCAGGTTTGTTCTTTTTGCTTAGGATTGCCTTGACTATTCAGGCTCTTTTCTGGTTCCATATGAATTTTAAAATAGTTTCATTTAGTTCTGTGATGAATGTCAATGTTAATTTAATAGGAGTAGCATTGAATTTATAAATTGCTTTGGGCAATATGGCCGTTTTCATGATATTGATTCTTTCTACCCGTGGGCATGGAATGTTTTTCCATTTGTTTGTGTCCTCTCTGATTTCTTTGAGTAGTAGTTTGTAGTACTCCTTGAAGAGGTCCTTCACTTCCCTTGTTAGCTGTATTCCTAGGTATTTTATTCTTTTTGTGGCAATTGTGAATGGAAGTTCATTCATGATTTGGCTGTTGGCTTGCCTGTTGTTGATGTATAAGAATGCTAGCAATTTTTGCACGTTGACTTTGTATCCAGAGACTTTCATAAAGTTGCTTCTCAGATTAAGAACCTTTTGGGCTGAGATGATGGGGTTTTCTAGATATAGGATCTTCAAACAAAGAGAATTTGACTTCCTCTCTGCCAATTTGAATAGCCTTTATTTCTTTCTCTTGCCTGATTGCCCTAGCCAGAATTATTAATACTATGTTGAATAGAGTGGTGTGAGAGGGCATGCTTGTCTTGTCCCAGTTTTCAAGGGGAATGCTTCCAGTTTTGTCTCATTCAGTATGATATTGGCTATGGGTTTGTCATGAAATGCTCTTATTATTTTGAAGTATGTTTCTTCAATACCTAGTTTATTGAAAGTTTTCAACATGAAGGGATGTTGAATTATATCAAGGGTTTGTCTGCATCTATTGAGATAATCATGTGGTTTTTGTCTTTAGTTCTATTTGTGTGATAAATCACTTTTAGTGATTTGCATGTATTGAGCCAGCCTTGCATGCCGGAGATGAAGCCTACTTGATTGTGGTGGATAAACGTTTTGATGTGCTGCTGGATTCAGTTTGCCAGTATTTTGTTGAGGATTTTTGTACTAATGTTTATCAAGTATATTGGCCTGAAGATTTTTTTCTTTTGTATCTCTGCCATGTTTTTATATCAGGATGATGCTGGCCTCATGGAGTGAGTTAGGGAGTCCCTCCTCCTGAATTTTTTGGAATACTTTCAGTAGAAATGCTACCAGCCCTTCTGTGTACCTCTGGTAGAATTCAGCTATGAATTCATCTGGTTCATGGCCTTTTTTATGGTTGGTAGGTTATTTATTACTGCCTCAATTTCATAACTCATTATTGATCTATTCTGGGATTTAATTTATTGCTGATTCAGTCTTGAGAGTGTGTATGTGTCCAGGAATTTATCCATTTCTTCTATATTCTCTAGTTTATGTGCCTAAACGTGTTTGTAGTACTCTCTGGAGGTTGTTGTGTTTCTGTGGGGTCAATGGTAATATCCCCCTAGTCATTTCTAATTGTGTTTATTTGGATCTTCTTTCTTCTTCATTATTAGTCTAGCTAGTAGCCTATTTTATTAATTTTCTAAAAAAAAAAAAAAAACAGTTCCTGGATTTGCTGACTTTTTGAAGAATTTTTGTGTCTCTACTTCCTTCAGTTCCACTCTGATCTTGGCTATTTCTTGTCTTCTGCTAGCTTTGGGGTTCATTTGCTTTTGGTTCT
Organism: Piliocolobus tephrosceles; assembly: GCF_002776525.5. Taxonomy (NCBI): domain Eukaryota; kingdom Metazoa; phylum Chordata; class Mammalia; order Primates; family Cercopithecidae; genus Piliocolobus; species Piliocolobus tephrosceles. Next base: position 75,553,339 of record NC_045445.1, read on the forward strand.
CTTGTTCTTTTAGTTGTGATGTTAGGTGGTTAGCTTGAGATCATTGTAGCTTTTTGATATGGGCATTTAGTGCTACAAGTTTCCCTCTTTACACTGTTATAGCTACATCCCTGAAATTCTGGTATGTTGTTTTTTTGTTCTCAAGAGTTTCAAAGAACTTCTTGAATTCTGCCTTAATTTCACTCTTTACCCAGATGTTATTCAGGAGCAAGTTGTTTAGTTTCCTTGTAGTTTTATGGTTTTGAGTGAATGTCTTAATCCTGAATACTGATTTAATTCTGCTGTGGTTCAAGATACTGTTTGTTATGATTTCAGTTATTTCACATTTGCTGAGGAGTGTTTGCCTTCCGATTATGTGATCAATTTTAGAGTAAGTGCTAATCTTGTAGTAACAAATTCCCTCAGCATTTGCTTCTCTGAAAAAGACATTTTTTTCCTCCTTCACTTATGTAGCTTAGTTTGGCCAGATATAAAATTCTAAGCTGGAATTTCTTTTCTATAATAATGTCGAATATTGACCCCAATCTCTTCTGGCTCATAGGATTTCTGCTGAGAGATCCACTGTTAGTTTATTGGGCTTCCCTTCATAGGTGATCTGAACTTTCTCTTGCTGCCCTTAACATTTTTCCTTCATTTCAGCCTTAGAGAATCTGATGATTATGTATCTTGGGGGTGATCTTCTCATGAAGTATCTTACTGGGTTTCTCTGCATTTCCTGAATTGGAATGTTGGCCTGTCTTGCTAGGTTGGGGATGTTCTCCTGGATGTATCCCAAAGTATGTTTTCCAAATTGGTTCCATTCTTCCCATCTCTTTCAGGTACCCCAGTCAGACATAGATTTGGTCTCTTTACATAATCCCATATTTCTGGGGATATTTTTATTCTTTTTTTATTTTTTTCTCTATTCTTGTCTGCCTGTCTTATTATAGGAATATAGTTTTCAAGCTCTGGGACTTTTTTCTCTGCTTGATCTATTCTGCTATTAATACTTGTGAGTGTATTTTGTTCTTGTAATGTGTTTTTCAGCTGTATCGTCTGGGTTATATTCCTCTCTACACTGGTTGTTTTGAGTGTCAGCTCCTGCATTGTTTTATCATGATTCTTAGCTTCTCTGCATTGGGTTACAACATGCTACTTTAGCTCAGCGAAGTTCGAATTTTTCCACATTCTAAAGCCTACTGTTGTCATTTCAACGATCTCAGCCTCAGCCCAGTTCTGAGCCCTTGCTGGAGAGGTATTGCAGTCATTTGGAGTAAAAGGGGCACTCTGGCTGTTTGAGCTTTCAGGGTTTTTGTGTTGATCTGTCTCATCTTTGTGGGTTTATTGACTTGAAATCTTTGAGGTTGCTGACTTTTGGATGACTTTTGCCATCGCACATGGCATTTTTGTGGGGTTTCTTGTTGTTGCTGTTTTGTTTTCTGTTTGTTTATTTTTCTTAAAACTGGCCACTCTTGGGCTGCTGCAATTTGCTGAGGGACGACTCCAGACTGTAGTCACCTCAGTTTTTCCTGTACCTAAAGGTATCAGCAGTGAAGGCTGTGAAACAGCAAAGATGGCTGACTGTCCCTACCTCTAGACCCTCCATTCTGGGGGAATATTGATGTGTTACCTGTCTGAATGCACCTGTAGTAGGTGACTGGAGACCCTGGTTGGGAGGTCCCACTCAATGGGATCAGAAACTCACTTAAAGAAGCAGTGTGGCTGCTTTTTGGTAGAGCAATTATGCAGGATTGGGGATTATTTCAGCACCTGTTCAGTTTGGGCTCTCCAAGGCCCACAGGCTAGACAGGTTGAGATGCCTGAACAGCCAAGGTGGTGGCCTGCCTCACCCCCAACCCCCAAGCACTCCATTCCAAGAAAAAAATAGAATTTTGTCAGTTGTAGAACACTGGGCGGGGTAACCAGAGACCCTGGTTGGGAGGACCCACTCCACAAAGAGGTGTGGTTTAGGGTCCTGCTTAAAGAAGCAGTCTTGCCACACCTCAACAAAACAGCCAGGTTTTGCTGGGGAACTGCCTCTGCCCCTGTTGGCTTGGACTCTCCAAAGCCTGCAGGATGGAATGGCTGAGTCATTCAACCAAAGTGACAGCCTGCCCCTCCCTACAGGCACTCTATCCCAGGGAGAGATCAGAGCTCTGTCCATAGAATACGAGCAGGGGTGCCTGGAGGCCCTGGCTGGGAGGTCCCAACCAGTGAGGAGGAATGGATTGGGGTTCCACTTAAATCAGCAGACTTACTACGTTCTGGCAAAGCAGCTGTGCTGCACTGAGGGGACCCTTCTTTATTCAGAACATTTGGACTCTCCAAAGCCCACAGGCTAGAACAGCTAAGTTGTCCAAACAACCAAGTTGGTGGCCTGTTCCTCCCACAGGCACTCTGTCCCAGGGAGACATCAAAGCTCTGTCTGTAGAATATAGGAGGTTGTTGGAGGGCCCAGCGGGGAAGTCATGCCCAGTGAGGAGAAATAGATTAGGGTCCTGCTTAAACAAATAGGCCACATTCTGGCAAAGCAACTGTGCTGTGCTGGAAAGACCCTTCCTCATCTGAACCATTTGGACTCGCCAAAGCCCACAGGTTGGAATAGCTGACTCAACCAAACAGCAGAGATGGCAGCCCATCCCTCCCACAGATGTCCATCACATCTCAGACAGGCTCCACCCTGTTGCTGGTGGCTGGCTGGAATTCCAAGCCAGTGGGTCTTATCTTGTGAGATGTCATGGAAGTAGAGCCTGCAGACCAACACTGCTCAGCTCTCCAGACTCAGTCTCCTTCCTAGGGGTGTGTAGGGACTTCTTGCCTTGCCTGAGTTGCAGATAACTTTGTTGGGGATCCTGGGGCCAGAGTATGTAAAGATCCTGGGTCTCTGTGCATGCCTGAGCAGCTCCTCTGCTGAGACTACATACAACTCTGTGTGTCAAACCCAAGGCCCTGGTGGTGTGGGCTCATGAGGGGATCTCCTGATCCATGGGTTGCCAAGATCCATGGGAGAAGTGTGGTTTTGCAGGGTTGTACACTCACCGCTTCCTTTAGCTGGGGATGGGGCTTTCCTTGGCTCCGTGTCACTCCCAGTTGGGCCGTCGTCCCACTTTTCTTTTCTTCATTCTCTGAGGGTCGAATTGTTTCCCTGATCTGTCCCAATGTGAGTACATGGATATTACAATTGAAGGTGTTGTATTCACTTGCCCATTTCATTCCTCTCCATGAATGCCATGGACCACAGCTGCTTCTAATTGACCATCTTGGCCCCCTCCAATATTGATTCTTCCTATCCACGAGCATGGAATGTTTTTACATTGGTTTGTGTCATCTCTCACTTATTTCAGCAGTGTTTTGTAATTCTCATTTTAGAAATGTTTCACCTCCCTAACTAGCTGTATTTCCAGGTATTTTACTCTTTCTGTGGCAATTGTGATAGGACTGTATTCCAATATGCCGTTCAGCTTGGCTGATGTTGGTGTACAGGAAGGATTTGTAGACATTAATTTTGTATCCTGAAACTTTGCTGAAGTTGTTTATCAGGTAGAGGAGATTTAAGCTAATACTGTGGGGTTATCTACATATAGAATCATGTCATCTGCAAGTAGGAATGGTTTGACTTCCTCTCTTTCTGCTTGGATGCCCTTTATTTCTTTCTCTTGCCTGATGGCTCTGGCCAAGACTTCCAATAATATGTTGAATAGAAGGGGTAAGAGAGAGCATCCTCATCTTGTGCTGGTTTTCAACGGGAATGCTGCTAGCTTTTCCCCATTCAGTATGATATTGACTGTGAGTTTGTCATGGAATGTTCTCATTATTTTGAGGTATGTTCCTTCAATACCTAGTTCATGGAGGGTTTTCAACATAAAAGGATGTTGAATTTTATTGAAAGCTGTTTCTGCATCTATTGAGATAATCATGTGGGTTTTGTCTTTAGTTCTGTTTATGTGGTGAATCACATGTTGATTTGCATACGTTAAACCAACCTCGAATCCCAAGGATGAAGCCTACTTGATAGTGGTAGATTAGCTTTTTAATGTGCTGCTCCATTCAGTATGCAAGTGTTTTGTTGAGAATTTTGACATCAGTGTTCATCAAGGATATTGGTCTGAAGTTTTCTTTTTCTGCTGTGTCTTTGCCAGGCTTTGGTAGCAGGATGATGCGGGCCTCAGAGTAAGTTAGAGAGAAGTCCCCCATCCTGAATTTTTTGGAATAGTTTCCGTAGGAATTGTACCAACTCTTCTTTGTACACCAGGTAGAATTCAGCTGTGAATTCATCTGGTCCTGGGCATTTTTTTGTTGTTTTTGGTTGGTAGGCTCTTTGTTACTAACTCAATTTTGAAGCTTGTTATTGTTATTTATATTTTCAGGTAATTGATTTCTTTCTGGTTCAATATTAAGGGGTGTGTATGTATCCAGGAATTTATTAGTCTCTCCTAGGTTTTCTATTTGTGTGCATAGAGGTGTTTGTAGTAGTTTCTGATTGTTGTTATTATTACTGTGGGATCAATGGTAACATCCCCTTTGTAATTTCCAATTGTCTTTATTTGAATTTTCTCTCTTCTTTAATAGTCTAGCTAGCAGCCTATTTATGCTTTTTTTTTTTTTCCCCAAAAAACCACTCTTGGACTCATTTATCTTTTGGACGGTTTTCTGTGTCTCAATATCCCTCCGTTCAAGTCTGATTTTGATTATTTCTTCTTTTCTGCTAGCTTTGGGACTGGTTTGCTCTTGCTTCTGTAATTCTTTTAGTTGTGATGTTAGCTTGTTAATTTGACATCTTCCTTACTTTTTGATGTGGACATTTAGTGCTATAAATTTCCCTCTTAACACTTCCTTAGCTGTGTCCCAGAGATTCTGGTATGTTGTATCTTTGTTCTCATTAGTTTCAAAGAACTTCTTAATTTCTGTCTTAATTTCATTATTTACCCATAAGTCATTCAGGAGCATGTTGATTAATTTCCATGTAATTGCATGGTTTTGCAGATTTTTTTAGCCTTGCCTTCTATTTTTATTTCACTGTAGTCCAAGAATGTGTTTGCTGTAATTTTGTTTTTTTTTTTTTAATTTGCTGAGGATTGATTTATGTATTGTTGTGTGGTCAATTTTAGAGTATGTGCCATGATGCAATGAGAGGAACATATAATCTGTTGTTTTAGGGTGGAGAGTTATGTAGAGGTGTATCAAACCCATTTGGTTTAATGTTGAGTTAAGGTCTTGAATATCTCTAATTTTCTGCCTTGATGATCCGTCTAATACTGTCAATGCAGTGTTGAAGATTCCCACTATTATTGTGTGGGAACCTATATCTCTTTGTAAAATCGGGCACCAGAGTTGTGAGGCACCTTTCCAAGTCCTACCTCTGAAACAAAATTTCTAGACACACCCTGGGCCAGAAGAACATTCACTGCATTGAAGGAAAGGATCCAGTTTTAGCAGCAGTCATTACATGCTAATTGAACAGCTCTTGGACACTGAATAACAAGCAACACTACCCAGGTACTCCATCAAGGGTCTTGGATGAATCTCTGAGAATTCCTAGCTTCAGGTGAGACTAAGCACATTACCAGCTGTACTGGCAATAGAATAAAACCTCTTCTGTTTGAGAAAAGCAGAGGGAAACGTGAAGGAAACATTGTCTTGCACATGAGGTACCAGCACAGCCACAGTGGGTAGGGCACCAAGTAGGTTCTTGGGATTACTGATTCCAGGACTTGACCCTTGGATGGCATTTCTGGACCTGTTTGGGACTAGAAGGGAGCCCATTGACCTGAAGAGTGGATGCCGGCTAGGCCAGGAAGCATTCACCACAAGCTGACATAAGAACCTTTGGACATCAGGGAACATCAGTGGTAGTCTGACATTACTCCCTGTTGCCTGTGATGGCAGTGGCTATGAGGTGAGGCTCCACTGCCTTTGGAAATGGGAGGAAAGAGGAAGAAAGATAATGTCTTGTGGTTTGGGTGGCAGCTCAGCACCCAAACACCAGTACCATACGAGGCAAACCTCTATGGATTTTTACTCTAGTTCCTGACTCCCAAACAGCACCTCTGGATTCATGCACAGCCTGTGGAAACTTGCAACCCTGAAGGAAAGGACAGAAACCTGACTGGTTTTGCCACTTTCTGATTGTAGAGCCCCAGGGCCTTGAACAAACATGGGCAATAGCCAGGGAGTGGTTATGGTAGGCACTGGGTGACACCCAGGACTGTGCTGGATTTAGGTGATTCAGTGCAGTCCTAATGGTAGTGGCCCCAAGGGTGCTTGTGTCACTTCACCCCCATCTTTAGGTGAATGAGAACAGAGAGAGACTCTGTATGTTTGGCAAAGGTAATACAAAATAATAAGAGTATCTGCCTGGTAATCCAGAAAAGTCTCCCAGGTCTTTTCTAAGAACATCTAAGCAGTACCTCTACGAGTCTGTAAGAACCACAGCATTACTGGACATGGGATGCCTCCTAATGCAAATGTAGCTTAGATCGTAACACCGAAGTCCTTTCAAATATCTGGAAAACCTTGCCAAAAAGGACAGGTACAGACAAGCTCAGGCTGTGAAGACTACAATAAATAACTAACCTAACTCAATGCCCAGACACTGGAGAACATCTACAAGTATCAAGACCATCCAGGAAAACATTACCTCACTATATGACCTAAATAAGGTGCCAGGAACCAATCATAAAGAAACAGATATATGTGACCTTTTAGATACAGAATTCAAAATAGCTGTGTTGAGGAAACTCAAAAAAATTCAAGTTAACACACAGAAGAAATGCAAAATTCCATCAGGTAAGTTCAACAAGATTTTGAGATAACTTAAAAAAATCAAATGGAAGGCCAGGCACAGTGGCTCACTCCTGGCCTGTAATCCCAGCACTTTGGGAGGCTGATGCAGGTGGATTGCTAGAGCTCAGTTGTTTGAGACCAGCATGGACAACATGGTGAAACTCCGCCTCTACCAAAAATATAAAAACGTAGCCATGTGTGGTGGCATGCGTCTGTGGTCCCAGCTACTTGGGAGGTTGAGCTGGAAGGATTGCATGAGCCCAGAGGGGAAAAGTTTACAGTAAGCCAAGATCACACCACTGCACTCCAGCCTGAATGACAGAGTGAGATTCAGGCAAAAAAAAAAAAAATGCAGAAATTTGGGGGCTGAAAAATGCAATAGGCATACTGAAGAGTGCATCAATCTTTTAATAACAGAATTGATTAAGCAGAAGAAAGAATTGCTGAGTTCGACGAAAGGTTATTTGAAAGTACATCAGAAGTGGAGATTTTTAACAAAGAATAAAAAACAATAAAGCATGCCTACAGGACCTAGAAAATAGCCTCAAAAGGGCAACTTAAGAGTTAATGTGACCAGGCACATTGGCTCATGCTTTAATACCAGCACTTTGGGAGGCTGAAGCAGGCAGATCACCTGAGATCAGGAGTTACAGACCAGCCTGACCAACATGGAGAAACCATGTCTCTACTAAAAATACAAAATTAGCCAGGTGTGATGGTACATGCCTGTAATCCCAGCTACTCAGGAGGCTGAGGCAGGAGAATCACTTTGATCTGGGAGGTGGAGGCTGCAATGAGCTGAGATTGCGCCATTGCACTACAGCCTGGGAAACAAGAGGAAACTCCGTCAAAAAAAAAAAAAAAGCAATGACGTTCTAGAGGAGGTAGAGAAATAGGTAGGGGTAGAAAGTTTATTCAAAGGAATAATAACAGAGAACTTCAAAAACCTAGAGTAAGATATTAATATCTGAGTACAAGAGGGTTATAGAACACTACGCAGATTTAACCTAGAGAAGAATACCTCAAGGCGTTTAATAATCAAACTCCAAAAGGTCAAGGATAAAGAAAGGATCCTAAAGGTACAAAACTCACTAGTAATAGTAAATACGCAGAAAAACGCAGAATGTTATAATACTGTAACCCTTGCATGTAAACTACCCTTATCCTAAGTAGAAAGACTAAATGATGAACCAATCAAAATAATGACAACAACTTTTCAAGACATAATAAATACGATAAAATATAAAAGGAAACAGAAAAAGAATAAAAAGAGAAGAGATGAAGTTAAGGCATAGAGTTTTTATTTTCTTTGTTTTCCAATAAATTGGAAAATATTTTAAAAAATGGATAAATTCCTAGATACATAAAACCTACCAAGAGTGAACCAGGAAGAAATTCACAACCTGATCAGACAAATAACAGGTAACAGGAATGAAGCTGTAATAAAAAGTCTGCTAGTAAAGAAAAGCACAAGACCTGATGGCTTCGCTGTTGAATTCTACCAAACATTTAAAAAAGAACTAATCCCAATTCTATTCAGACTACTCCAAAAAGTAGAAAAGGGACAAATATTTCCACTCATTCTCTGAGGCCAGTATTACCCTTATACCAAAACCAGACAAAGATATATCAAAAAAAAAAAAAAAAAAAAAAAAAACTGCAGGTCAATATCTCTACTGAATATTGACACAAAAATCCTTAACCAAAACAACAAAAAAACAAGCAATCCAAATTCAACAGTACATTAGAAAGATCATTTATCATGACCAAGTGGGATTTACCCCAGCGATGCAAAATGATTCAACATGCTCAAGTCAATCAATGTGATACATCATATCAAGAAAATGAAAGATAAAACTATATGATTGTTTCAAATGATGCTGAAACCTTCTCAAAAGAAGACATACAAATGGCAAACAGGCATATGAAAAGATGCTCAACATCACTGATCATCAGAGAAATGCAAATCAAAAATACAATGAGATATCATCTCAACCCATTTAATATTACTGTTATCCAAAAGACAGGTAATAACAAATGCTGGTGAGAACATGGAGAAGAGGGATCCCTCATATGCTGGTGGTGGGAATGTGAACTAGTATAACTATAAGGAACAGTTTCAAAAACAAAAAATAAAACTACCATATAGTCCAGCAATCCCACTGCTGGGTAAATACACAAAAGTAGCTGCACTGCTCACAATAGTCAAGATTTTGAAGCAACCCACATGTCTATCAACAGATTAATGGATTAAAAAAATTGGTACTTATACACAAAATGGAGTACTATTTAGCCATAAAAAAGAATGAGACCCTGTCATTTGCAACAACATGGATGGAACTAGAGACCATTACATTAAGTGAAATAAGCCAGGCACAGAAAGACAAACATTTTATATGCTCACTTACCTGTGTTATCTAAAAATTAAAACAATTGAACTCATGGACATAGAGAGTAGAACGATAGTTTCCAAGGATGGAAAGAGTAGTAAGAGGAATTCAGGTGAGGTGTAGATGGTTAATGGGTCCAAAAATAATAGAAAGAATGAATAAGACCTACACTTTTATAGCACAATAAGGTGACTACAGTCAATAATAACTTAATTGTACATTTTTAGGTAACTAAAAGAGTGTAATTAGATAATTTGTAACATAAAGACTAAATGCTTGAGGAAATGAATACCCCATTCCTCATGATGTGCTTATTTCACATTGCATGGTTGTATCAAAACATCTCATGTATCCTATAAATATATACACCTAGTATATACCCACAAGAATTAAAAATAATTTTTTCAAACTTTTACAAGAATATCCAATAAATTATGAAAATAAATAATAGGTCAAGACTTGTATTGCCATTTATTTACATATTAATCAAAATGCATCATGTACCTGCATCATGACAGGCCCTGTGCTATGTGATGGAATATGATAAACAAGACAGACATGGAGACTGCCCTCATGGGGCTTATATTTCAATGTGAGGAAAGCTATAACTAGCAACTAAACAAATTAAAAGATAATTAGAGATCATGGCATGTACTACAAAGGAAATGCAGAATGATGACACAGAGCATAACTGGATAAGTCACTTTGGATATTACAACATAGAATCAAGTTATGATAATCAAAAGAGGGTACTACAGAGTAGACAAATTAATTAAGAAAAATATAAAGTTCAAGAAGAGAGACTCAGAGTGAAATCAGCAAAGTGGCATTGTAGACAGCTCCAAATGCACAATATCTTTATAAAAACATCCCCCCCAAACATACAAATAAAGCAGAAACTGTCAGAAAAAACTTCATTAGACCTCTGGACACTACTTAAAACTACAACAACCAAATGAATGCTGAAGCAAGAAATAGATAAAAGCAGTAGGAAAAATACTTTTGCATTTTTTTACTTGCCCTTGCTCCAACCAGTCTCCAGCTAAATGACAGTCTTAAAGATGAATGTCTTATTCTGAGTATGGGACCCTGTTACCTGCCTCTGGAAGAAACATAGCAGACCTTATTCATAAATTATTTGAATCTTCTAACCTATTTGTGAACTACCTTAAAGACTGACAAAAGATATTCATCTTTGTTTCACCTAACTCAGAATTTACTCAGGGCAGAAAAAGAAGCATACATTTATGGAATAAAAGGCATATAAAAACCTGAACCTACCTGGAGAAAAATAATGCAGTTAAGACATATAACAGAGCACATAAAACATAGAAGGAAAAGCTGGAAAGACAGCTTCACTGGGAAATTTAGAGTATTCAAAAGTATCCTTGAATACTTAGAAAGCCATGTATGTGCCCAAGGTAGAATATGTAATCAGAAAAGTCCCAAGAAGACCCTAAGTTTTCACTGCTTGCTGATTTCTTTCCTCATATGCAAACAGAAAGTAAAGTCTAAGGGATAGTTGTAAACACTTTAGCTAAGTGTTAAACAAATGTCTGAGTAACACGCAAAGCCTGAGAGAGAAATTTTTGGTCTGTTTTCTTTTGCTTTTGTTATCCAAGGATGTCTACCAAAACACTAACTGAACATAACTTAAAGGAACAGAAACTTCAGTGACCTCAGGGAACACAATCTCTACAAAATCAGTTGGAAAATGTCACAAACAAGTGGATGATTGCAGACTTTAGCCATTTAAAAGAGAAAATCTTGGGGAGAATAATCTGATTTACAGAGTCACCATATTATAATATTGAAACAACCACTTCTCAACAAAAAGAATCACAAAGTATATGAAGAAAAAGAAAGTATAATCTATACAAAGAAAAAATAAATTCATAAAAGCTATTACTAAGGAAGCCCAGACATTGGTTTACTCTACAAAGATCTTAATTCTATTGTCTTAAGACAATATATATCAAAGAACTGAAACAAACTGTGCAGAAAGAACAAAAGAAAACCAGGAAACCAATATATGAAAATTAAGACTATAAATAAAAGAATGTAAATTAGTTTTCTGAATAAAATAAATATTTAAAGCAGTGTGAAGAGGGAAATTTATAGCACTAAATGCCCACAAGAGAAAGCTGGAAAGATCTAAAATTGACACTCTAACATCACAATTAAAAGAACTAGAGAAGCAAGAGCAAACACATTCAAAAGCTAGCAGAAGGCAAGAAATAACTAAGATCAGAGCAGAACTGAAGGAGATAGAGACACAAAAACCCCTCCAAAAAATCAATGAATCGAGGATCTGGTTTTTTAAATAGATCAACAAAATTGATAGATTGCTAGCAAGACTAATAAAGAAGAAAAGAGAGAAGAATCAAATAGATGCAATAAAAAATGATAAATGGGATATCACCACTGACGCCACAGAAATACAAACTACCATCAGAGAATGCTATAAACACCTCTACATAAATAAACTAGAAAACCAAGAAGAAATGGATAATTTCCTGGACACTTACAGTCTCCAACTACTAAACCAGGAAGAAGTTGAATCCCTGAATAGACCAATAGCAGGCTCTGAAATCGAGGCAATAATTAATAGACTACCAATGAAAAAACGTCCTGGACCAGACGATTCACAGCCGAATTCTACCACAGGTACAAGGAGGAGTTGCTACCATGCCTTCTGAAACTATTCCAATCAATGGAAGAAGAGGGAATCCTCCCTAACTCATTTTATGAGGCCAACATCATCCTGATACCAAAGCCAGACAGTGATACAAACAAAAAAGGGAATTTTAGACCAATATCCCTGATGAACATCGATGCAAAAAACCTCAATAAAGTACTGGCAAACCGGATTCAGCAGCACATCAAAAAGCTTATCCACCATGATCAAGTGGGCTTCATCCCTGGGATGCAAGGCTGGTTCAACATACACAAATCAATAAACGTAATCCGGCATATAAACAGAACCAAAGACAAAAACCACATGATTATCTCAATAGATGCAGAAAAGGCCTTCAACAAAATTCAACAGCCCTTCATGCTAAAAACTCTCAATAAATTCGGTATTGATGAAACGTATCTCAAAATAATAAGAGCTATTTATGACAAACCGACAGCCAATATCATACTGAAGGGGCAAAAACTGGACGGATTCTCTTTGAAAACTGCCGCAAGACACAGATGCCCTCTCTCACCACTCCTATTCAACATAGTGTTGGAAGTTCTGGCTAGGGCAATCAGGCAAGAGAAAGAAACAAAGATAATCAGTTAGGAAAAGAAGAAGTCAAATTGTCCCTATTTGCAGATGATATGATTGTATATTTAGAAACCTCATTGTCTCAACCCAAAATCTCCTCAAGCTGATAAACAACTTCAGCAAAGTCTCAGAATGCAAAATCAATGTGCAAAAATCACAAGCATTCTTATACACCAGTAACAGACAAACGGAGAGCCATATCATGAATGAAATTCCATTCACAATTGCTTCAAAGAGAATAAAATACCTGGAATCCAACTTACAAGGGATGTGAGGGACCTCTTCAAGGAGAACTACAAACCACTGCTCAGTGAAACAGAAGAGGACACAAACAAATGCAAGAACATACCATGCTCAGGGATAGGAAGAATCAATATCGTGAAAATGGCCATACTGCCCAAGGTAATGTATAGATTCAATGCCATCCCCATTAAGCTACCAATGACTTTCTTCACAGAATTGGAAAAAAAACTGCTGTAAAGTTCATATGGAACCAAAAAAGAGCCCACATTGCCAAGACAATCCTAAGTCAAAAGAACAAAGCTGGAGGCATCACGCTACCTGACTTCAAACTATACTACAAGGCTACAGTAACCAAAACAGCATGGTACTGGTACCAAAACAGAGATATAGACCAATGGAACAGAACAGAGTCCTCAGAAATAATACCACACATCTACAGCCATCTGATCTTTGACAAACCTGAGAGAAACAAGAAATGGGGAAAGGATTCCCTATTTAATAAATGGTGCTGGGAAAATTGGCTAGCCATAAGTAGAAAGCTGAAACTGAATCGTTTCCTTACTCTTTATACAAAAATTAGTTCAACATGGATTAGAGACTTAAATGTTAGACCTAAAACCATAAAAATCCTAGAAGAAAACTTAGGTAATACCATTCAGGACATAGGCATGGGCACGGACTTCATGTCTAAAACACCAAAAACAGTGGCAACAAAAGCAAAAATTGACAAATGGGATCTAATTAAACTAAAGAGCTTCTGCTCAGCAAAAGAAACTACCATCAGAGTGAACAGGCAACCTACAGAATGGGAGAAAATTTTTGCAATCTAATCATCTGACAAAGGGCTAATATCCAGAACCTACAAAGAACTCAAACAAATTTACAAGAAAAAAGCAAACAACCCTATCAAAAAATGGGCAAAGCATATGAACAAACACTTCTCAAAAGAAGACATTCATACAGCCAACAGACACATGAAAAAATGCTCATCATCCATGGCCATTAGAGAAATGCAAATCAAAACCACAATGAGATACCATCTCACACCAGTTAGAATGGCAATCATTGAAAAGTCAGGAAACAACAGGTGCTGGAGAGGATGTGGAGAAATAGGAACACTTTTACACTGTTAGTGGGACTGTAAACTAGTTCAACCATTATGGAAAACAGTGTGGCGATTCCTCAAGGATCTAGAACTAGAAATACCTTTTGACCTCGCCATCCCATTACTGGGGATATACCCAAAGGATTATAAGTCATGCTGCTATAAAGACACATGCACACATATGTTTATTGCGGCACTATTCACAGTACCAAAGACTTGGAATCAACCCAAATGTCCATCTGTGACAGACTGGATTAAGAAAATGTGGCACATATACACTGTGGAATACTATGCAGCTATAAAAAAGGATGAGTTCGTGTCCTTTGTAGGGACATGGATGCAGCTGGAAACCATCATTCTCAGCAAACTATCCCAAGAACAGAAAACCAAATACCACGTATTCTCACTCATAGGTGAGAAGTGAACAATGAGATCACTTGGACACAGGAAGGGGAACATCATACACCGGGTCCTATTGTGTGGAGGGGGGAGGGGAGAGGGATAGCATTAGCAGATATACCTAATGTAAATGACGAGTTAATGGGTGCAGCATACCAACATGGCACATGTATACATATGTAACAAACCTGCACATTGTGCACATGTACCCTAGAACTTAAATTATAATTTTTTTTAAAAAAAGAGAGAGAAGCCAAAAAAAATTAAAAATAAAATAAATAAATAAAATAAACAGAGACTAAAAGACTTTTGGGACACCATCAAGCAGAGCAACTTAGGAGATTGAGACCATCCTGGCTAACACAGTAAAACCCTGTCTCTAGTAAAAAATACAAAAAATTAGCCAGGCGTGGTGGCAGGCAACTGTAGTCCCAGCTGCTTGGGAGGCTGAGGCAGGAGAATAGTGTGAACCCAGGAGGCAGAGCTTGCAGTGAGCCGAGATTGTGCCACTGAACTCCAGCCTGGGCAACAGAGCAAAGACACTGTCTAAAAAAAAAAAAAAAAAAAAAGTGTAACTTACACATTACACTCTAGAAAGAGAAGAGATAGAGAAAGGAACAAATAGATAATGTAAAAAAAAAAAAAAGTGAAACTTTCCTAAATTTGATGAAACACATGAATCTACACATTCAAGAAGCTCAATTAACTCCAAGTAGGATAAACACAAAAATATTAACATGAAGAAACATTATAATCATACTGCCAAAAGAAAAAGACAAAAGAAAACTTGGAATCAGCAAGAGAGAAGTGAATTGTCACATCCATGGAATCATTAGTAAGGCAAACTGCTAATTTATCATCAGTAACCCTTGAAGCCAGAGACAGTGAAATGACACCTCTAAAATGCTGAAAGAAAAAAAACTGTCAACCAAGAATTCTGTATCTGTAAAAATTATTCTTCAAGAATAAAGGAGAAATTAAGACTTTCTCAGATAAACAATGGTTGAGAAATTTGCATCAACCAGAGCCTTACAGATTGAACTGAAAGGACACTAGACATTAACTCAAAGCTATTCAAAGATATAAATATCACTAATAAAGATACTACATAAATAAATAACAAAAGCCTATATTATCGTATCTGGGGTTGGAAAAATCACTTTTTATTTCCAACATAAATTAAAAGACAAGTGCATAAGGAATATTTACAAATATATTTTATTGGGCTTACAGTATATAAAGATGCAAATAATGACTGAATAACTTAAAGGGGATAATGAAGATGTATAGGTGCAAA
Organism: Piliocolobus tephrosceles; assembly: GCF_002776525.5. NCBI lineage: Eukaryota > Metazoa > Chordata > Mammalia > Primates > Cercopithecidae > Piliocolobus > Piliocolobus tephrosceles. Next base: position 75,568,809 of record NC_045445.1, read on the forward strand.
GTAATTGTATTCTACTGGTGATAAGTTGGTGTCTATTCAAACTAGGTTGTAATAAATTTAAGATGTAAAATGTAATCCCCATGTAACAACTAAACATATTTAGAAAATATTTCCATAATAAAGTGAGGAGAAAATTTTAAAAGTACAGTGAAAAAGTCAACTAAATACAAAAAGGGCAGTGATAAAAAATATGACCAAAAATTATGAGATCATAAAAATAAATATCAAAATGAGATAAATATTTTCCTATCAGTAAATGGAAGTAAATTACACTCTCCAATTAAAATGTATAGATGGGCAGAACAGACAAAAAGAAATACTCCAACTATACCCTATCTTAAAGTGATTTACTAATCCATAAATATATACACCTATGTACTCAAAAAAATTAAAATATTTTTAATTTAAAAAATACAAATAATGTGATATACTTTATAGATCCAAACATACAAACAGGTTGAAACTGAAAGGTTGGAAAAAAGAAATCTCATTCAAATAGCAGCTAATTAGAAAACCTAGAAATAAATTCACATGTTTACAAGCAGCTAATTTTCAACAAAGGCGCCAAGAACATAATTTGGGAAAAGGACAGTTTCTTCAATGAATGATTCTGAGAAAACTGGATATCCATATGTAGAAGAATAAAATTATACCCCTTATTACTCATCATTCCAATGTTAAACTCAAAATTGATTTAAAACTCAAACATAAGACCCAAAATATAAAACTACTAAAAGAAAACGTGGGAGAAATCCTTCATAGTATTAGTCTGGGCAAAAGTTTATCAATAGAACCTTAAAAGTGCAGGCAACAGGGCAACCCCCTTTGGGTCCCCTCCCATTTTATGGAAGCTCTGTTTTCATTCTATTAAATCTTGCAACTGCACATTCTTCTGGTCCATGTTTGTTATGGCTCAAGCTGAGCTTTCACTCGCCATTCACCACTGCTGTTTGTCGCCATTGCAGACCCGCTGCTGATTCCCACCCCTCTGGATCCAGAAGGGTGTCCACTGTGCTCCTGATCCAGCAAGGTGCCCATTGCCACTCCCAATCTCGCTAAAGGCTTGCTATTGTTACTGCATGGCTAAGTGTCCGGTTTCATCTTAATCGAGCTGAAAACTAGTTGCTAGGTTCCATGGTTCTCTTCTGTGACCCACAGCTTCTAAGAGAGCTATAACACTCACCACATGACCCAATATTCCATTCCTTGGAATCTATGAGACCAAGAACTCCAGGTCAGACAACAAGAGGCTTGCCACCATCTTGGAAGTGGCCTGCCACCATCTTGGGAGCTCTAAGAACAAGGATCCCCCCAACCCGGTAACATTTTGGTGACCACAAAGGGACCTCCAAACCGGTGAGTAATATTGGATAACTTTTGCTTGCTATTCTGTCCTATCCTTCCTTAGAATTGGAAGAAAATACCAGACACCTGTCAGCCGGTTAAAAACAATTAGCATGGCCACTGGGCTTAAGACTCAGGTGTGAGACTGTTTGGGAAAGGGCTTTCAACAACCCCAACCTTTCTGGGTTGGGAGCACTGGTCTGCCTGGAACCAGTTTCCACTCTCAGTTTTCCTGTAGAAGCTGAGGGCTGACTAGAGGCAGAAAGCTGTCATCCCAAACTCCCAGCATTAGCTGCTTGAGATCATGGCACAGCCAGAAGTCTCTACTCAACAGTCACCCATGCGTGTGCCCCTACCTTCCCTTCTGACCCATACATCCTGGGTCCTGACCACAAATTTCTTGAAAGTGTAGCCCCAAAATTCTCCTTACCTCTGAATCTGCTTCCTCAGATCCCTGCCTCCCAGATACTAATGCTTCAGACTTTCACTTCCTCTCCCAAGTATTAGAGCAGGTTGTATCTCCAAAGGGATCTAAGGAAGCTCTATGCTGCATCCTTAGGCCCTTAGGCTATGAACCCAGGGAGTCTCACCCCTGGTGTCCCTCCCACTTTAGGCATACAGCTCTCCATATGGGAAGTTATGTGGGACCCATTCCCCACCACTCTTGCCAGGGCCTTAGAACTGATAGCCCAGTACTTTAACAATTGGAACTGGGTCTACAACAACATAATAGATCAGGATGAAAGCAAATTGAGTAAATAAAAGGGAGGCACATATTCCTATAGTGGCAAATGGGGGCAATGAGCAAACATCCTTCCACTGTATTTCCAAAATCCATCTACAAAGACAGAAAGGAGAAAGAAAGAGAGAAAGAGAAAGATAGAAGTAGTAAAGAAAAAGCAGGGTACCCTATTTATTTAAAAGCTAGGGTAAATTTAAAACCTATAATTGATAACTGAAGATTTTCTCCGTGACCTTATAACACTCCAATACCACTTTGTTGTCAGTGTAAACAATGTCGTAGCCCGAAAGCACTGAGGCCACTGACAACCAGTAGCCTTTCTATCAAAAATCCTTAACCCAGGAACCCACAGATGGCCCAAATGCATTCAATCTGTAGCAGCAACTGCTTTGCTAACAGAAGAAAGTAGAAAATTAGCCTTTAGAGGAAACCTGTTTCTGAGCACACCTCACCAGTTCAGAATTATCCTAAGTCAAAAAAGCTAAATGGTAGCTTACTAACTTAAAAATCTTAAAGTATGGGGCTATTCTGTTAGCAAAAGATAATTTAATATTGACCACTGAAAATTCCCTTAACCCAGCAGATTTCCTAACAGAGGATTTAAATCTTAATTACCATACAAAGGTCCGACCAGACCTAGGAGGAACTCCCTTCAGGACAGGACAATAGATGGTTCCTCCCAGGTGATTGAGAAAAACAACACAATGGATATTCAATAATTGAGGGAAACTCTTGTAGAAACAGAGTTAAGAAAATTGCCTAATAATTGGTCTGCTCAAACATGTAAGCTGTTTGCACTCAGCCAAGCCTTAAAGTACTTACAGAATCAAAAAAAACTCTCTCATTCCTGACTCAAAATGTTACCTACACCCTCTCTGAAATGAATTTGCTTAATAACTGTTGTTTATCAGAATGCATCTTGATGGGGCAACTGGGTTATTATGAAATACTCAGGAACCCAGCTCAGCTCTAGAACTCACCCCTGAGCCAAAGGCAATGTTGGGCACACTGGTAAAGGACCACTAGAATCCAGCAGTCCAGACCCCTTTCTTTGTGGTCAAGAAAGGCAGGAAAACAGGTACAGGACTGCTAGATTGGTGAGCATAACTAATCCAATAAGCGGAGGTCCATGGGTGGTTATGCACCCTGGAAAGGAATAAGCATTAGGACCATAGAGGACACTCTAGGACTAATGTTCATTGGAAAGTGATTAGGGGTGCTGGCATCCCTATTTTTTTTCAGATGGGAAACCTTCCCCCCAAGGCAAAAATGCCCCTAAGATGTATTCTGGAGAATTCAGCCCAGTCAGAGTGCATGTACCTTTTTCCCTGTCAGACTTGAAGCAAATTAAAATAGACCTAGGTAAATTCTCAGATAACCCTGATGACTATACTGATGTTTTACAAGGATTAGGACAATCCTTTGATCTGACATGGAGAAGTATAATGTTACTGCTAGATCAGACACTAACACCAAATGAGAGAAGTGCCGCCATAACTGCAGCCCGAGAGTTTGACGATCTCTTGTATCTCAGTCAGGTCAATGATAGGATGAAAACAGAGGAAAGAGAACAATTCCCCATAAGCCAGCAGGCAGTTCCCAGTGTAGACCCTCACTGGGACACAGAATCAGAACATGGAGATTGGTGCCGCAGACATTTGCTAACTTGTGTGCTAAAAGGACTAAGGAAAACTAGGAAGAAGCCTATGAATTATTCAGTGATGTCCATTATAACACAGGGAAAGGAAGAAAATCCTACTGCCTTTCTGGAGAGACTAAGGGAGGCATTGAGGAAGCACACCTCTCTGTCACCTGACTCTATTGAAGGCGAACTAATCTTAAAGAATAAGTTTATCACTTAGCTGCAGACATTAGAAAAAACCTCAAAAGTCTGCCTTAGGCTCAGAGCAAAACTTAGAAATTGTATTGAACTTGGCAACCTCGGTTTTTTAAAATAGAGATCAGAAGGAGTAGATGGAATGGGACAAATGATATAAGAAGAGGGCGGAGCAAGATGGCCGAATAGGAACAGCTCCAGTCTCCAACTCCCGGCGCGAGTGACACAGAAGACCGGCGATTTCTGCATTTTCAACGGAGGTACTGGGGTCATCTCACTGGGGAGTGCCGGACAATCGGTGCTGGTCAGCTGCTGCAGCCCAACCAGCAAGAGCTGAAGCAGGGCGAGGCATTGCCTCACCTGGGAAGTGCAAGGGGGAAGGGAATCCCTTTTCCTAGCCAGGCAAACTGAGACACATAACACCTGGAAAATCGGGTAATTCCCACCCCAATACTGTGCTTTAAGGAAATGAGCATACCAGGAGACTATACCCACACCTGGCCGGGAGGGTCCCACAGCCAAGGAGCCACCCTCATTGCTAGCACAGCAGTGTGCGATCTAACCACAAGGAAGCAGCGAGGCTGGGAGAGGGGCGCCTGCCATTACTGAGGCTTAAGTAGGTAAACAAAGCTGCTGGGAAGCTCGAAATGGGTGGAGCTCACAGCAGCTCAAGGAAACCTGCCTGTCTCTGTAGACTCCACCTCTGGGGACAGGGCACAGCTAAAAAAACAACAGGGGAAGCAGCAGAGGCCTGTGCAGACCTGAACGACTCTGTCTGACAGCTTTGAAGAGAGCAGTGGATCTCCCAACATGGAGGTTGAGATCTGAGAATGGAGAGACTGCCTGCTCAAGTGGGTCCCTGACCCCTGAGTAGCCTAACTGGGAGACATCCCCCACTAGGGGCAGTCTGACGCCCCACACCTCACAGGGTGGAGTACACCCCTGAGAGGAAGCTTCCAAAGAAAGAATCAGAGAGGTACACTCGCTGTTGTTTTTCTCAGGTTTGTCAAAGATCAGATGGCTGTAGATGTGTGGTATTATTTCTGAGGACTCTGTTCTGTTCCATTGGTCTATATCTCTGTTTTGGTACCAGTCCCATGCTGTTTTGGTTACTGTAGCCTTGTAGTATAGTTTGAAGTCAGGTAGCATGATGCCTCCAGCTTTGTCCTTTTGACTTAGGATTGTCCTGGCAATGTGGGCTCTTTTTTGGTTCCATATGAACTTTAAAGCCGTTTTTTCCAATTCTGTGAAGAAACTCATTGGTAGCTTGATGGGGATGGCATTGAATCTATAAATAACCTTGGGCAGTATGGCCATTTTCACGATATTGATTCTTCCTATCCATGAGCATGGTATGTTCTTCCATTGGTTTGTGTCCTCTTTTATTTCACTGAGCAGTGGTTTGTAATTCTCCTTGAAGAGGTCCTTTACATCCCTTGTAAGTTGGATTCCTAGGTATTTTATTCTCTTTGAAGCAATTGTGAATGGAAGTTCATTCATGATATGGCTCTCCGTTTGTCTGTTACTGGTGTATAAGAATGCTTGTGATTTTTGCACATTAATTTTGTATCCTGAGACTTTGCTGAAGCTGCTTATCAGCTTAAGGAGATTTTGGGCTGAGACAATGGGGTTTTCTAAATATACAATCATGTCATCTGCAAACAGGGACAATTTGACTTCTTCTTTTCCTAACTGAATACCCTTTATTTCTTTCTCTTGCCTGATTGCCCTAGCCAGAACTTCCATGCTCATCATCACTCACCATCAGAGAAATGCAAATCAAAACCACAATGAGATACCATCTCACACTAGTTAGAATGGCAATCATTTAAAAGTCAGGAAACAACAGGTGTTGGAGAGGATGTGGAGAAATAGGAACACTTTTACACTGTTGGTGGGATTGTAAACTAGTTCAACCATTATGGAAAACAGTATGGCGATTCCTCAAGGATCTGGAACTAGAGGTACCATATGACCCAGACATCCCACTACTGGGTATATACCCACAGGATTATAAATCATGCTGCTATAAAGACACATGCATACGTATGTTTATTGCGGCACTATTCACAATAGCAAAGACTTGGAATCAACCCACATGTCCATCTGTGACAGACTGGATTAAGAAAATGTGGCACATATACACCATGGAATACTATGCAGCCATAAAAAACGATGAGTTTGCGTCCTTTGTAGTGACATGGATGCAGCTGGAAACCATCATTCTTAGCAAACTATCACAAGAACAGAAAACCAAACACCGCATGTTCTCACTCATAGGTGGGAACTGAACAATGAGATCACTTGGACTCGGGAAGGGGAACATCACACACCGGAGCCTATCATGAGGAGGGAGAAGGGGGGAGGGATTGCATTGCGAGTTATACCTGATATAAATGATGAATTGATGGGTGCTGACGAGTTGATGGGTGCAGCACACCAACATGGCACAAGTATACATTTGTAACAAACCTGCATTCTGTGCACATGTACCCTAGAACTTAAAGTATAATAAAAAAAAAAAAAGAAATGCTTATAGAAGGACCCCTAGTATGGGGTAATCCCCTCCAGGAAACCAAGCCCCAGTACTCAGCAGGAGAAATAGAATGGGGAACCTCATGAAGACACAGTTTCTTCCCCTCAGGATGGCTAGCAACCGAAGGAGGAAGAATGCTTTTGCCTGCAACTAGCCAATGGAAGTTACTTAAAACACTTCACCAAACCTTTCACTTAGGCATTGTTAGCACCTATCAGATGGAAAAATTATTATGTACTGGAGCAGCCCTTTTCAAAAGTATCAAGCAGGTAGTCAGGGCCTGTGAAGTGTGCCGAAGAAATAATCCTCTGCACTGCAAGCCATACATTTCAATCCCTGTATCTTTAACCTCCTTTTTAAGTTTGTGTCTTCCAGAATCGAAGCTGTAAAACTACAAATCATTCTGCAAATGGAGCCCCAGACTTGGGACCTTGACTTGAGTCCATGACTTGGGTCCCAGACTTGAGTCCATGACTGAGATCTACCCTGGACCCCTGAACCAGCCTGCTAGCCCATGCTCTGACACTGATGAGATCGAAGGCACCCCTCCTGAGGAAATATCAATTGCATGACCCCTACTATGCCCTAATTCAGCAAGAAGCATTTAGAGTGGTCATCGCTCAACCTCCCCAACAGCACCTGCGTTTTCCTGTTGGGGGTGGGGGGCTGAGAGACAGGACTAGCTGGATTTCCTAGGCTGACTAAGAATCCCTAAGCCTAGCTGGGAAGGTGACCACATCCACCTTTAAACGCAGAGCTTGCAACTTACCTCACACCCGACCAATCAGGTAGTAAGGGGAGCTCACTGAAATGTTAATTAGGCTAAAACAGGAGGTAAAGAAATAGCCAATCATCTATCACCTGAGAGCACAGGGGAAGGAACAATGACCAGGATATAAATCCAGGCATTTGAGCCAGCAACAGCAATCCCCTGTAGCTCCCCTCCCATTTTATGGAAGCTTTGTTTTCACTGTATTAAACCTTGCAACTGCAAAAAAATAAAAAAATAAAAAAAAATTGCAGGCAACAAAAGCAAAAATAGACAAATGCAATTACATTAATCTAAAAAGCTTCTCCACAGCAAAGGAAACAATCAACAGAATAAAGAAAACACCTGCAGAATGGGAGAACATATTTGCAAACTATTAATCTGACAAAGGATTAATAAACAGAGGTCACAATACTGCAAGATGTCCAAACAGGAACAGCTCTGGTCTGCAGCTCCCATGATCAACCCAGAAGATGGGTGATTTCTGCATTTTCAACTGAGGTACCTGGTTCATCTCATGAGGATTGGTTAGACAGTGGGTGCAGCCCACAGAGAGTGAGTCAAATCAGGATGGGGCATTGCCTCACCTGGGAAGTGTAAGGAGTCAGGGGATTTCCCTTTCCTAGCCAAGAGAAGAAATGACAGACTGTACCTGGAAAAATGGTACACTCTTGCCCAAATACAGAGCTTTTCCCATGATCTTAGCAACTGGCAGACCAGGAGATTCTCTCCCTTGCCTGGATCGGCAGGTCCCATGCCCACAGAGACTTGCTTACTGTTAATGCAGCAGTCCAAGGTCTACCTGCAATGCTGCAGCATGGCTGGGGGAGGGGTGTCCACGATTGCCGAGACTTGAGTAGGTAAACAAAGCAGCCATGAAGCTCAAACTGGGCGGAGCCCACTGCAGCTCAGCAAGGCCTACTGCCTCTCTGGACTCCACCTCTGTGGGCAGGGAATAGCTGAACAAAAGGCAACAGAAACTTCTGCAGACTTAAATGTCCCTGTCCAACAGATCTGAAGAGAGCAGTGTTTCTCACAGCATGGTGTTTGACCTCTCAGAATGGGCAGACTGCCTCCTCAAGTGGGTATCTGACCCCTGTGTAAGCTAACTGGGAGACACCTCAAAGTAGGGACCAACAAACACCTCAAACAGGCAGGTGCCACTCTGGGAGGAAGCTTCCAGAGGAAGGATCAGGCAGCAGTATTTACTATTCTGCAATATTTGCTGTTCAGCAGCCACTGCTGGTAATACTCAGGCAAACAGGGTCTGGAGTGGACCTCCTGCAAACTCCAACAGACCTGCAGCTGAGCGACCTGACTGTTAAAAGGAAAACTAACAAACAGAAAGAAATAGCATCAACATCAACAAAAAAGACATCCACACCAAAACCCCATCTGTAGGTCACCAACATCAAAGACCAAATGTAGATAAAACCACAAAGATGAGAAGAAACCAGAGCAGAAAAACTAAAATTTCTAAAAACCAGAGCACATCTTCTTCTACAAAGGATTGCAGCTCCTTGCCAGAAATGGAACAAAGCTGAATGAAGAATGACTGACGAGTTGACAGAAGAGGCTTCGGAAGGTTGGTAATAACAAACTTTTCTGAGCTAAAGAGCATGTTCCAAACCACCTCTAGGAAGCCAAAAACCTTGAAAAAAGGTTAGATGAATGGATAACTAGAAAAAAACAGTGTAGAGAAGACCTTAAATGACCTGATGGAGTTGAAAACCACACCACAAGAACTTCGTGATGCATGCACAAGCTTAAATAGCTGATTCAATCAAGGTGAAGAAAGGATATCAGTGATTGAAGATCAAATTACTGAAATAAAGTGAGAACACAAGTTAAGAGAAAAAAGAGTAAAGAGAAACAAACAAAGCCTTCAAGAAAAATGAGACTATGTGAGAAGACCAAATCTACGTCTGATTGGGGTACCTGAAAGTGACAGAAAGAATGGAACCAAGTTGGAAAACACTCTTCAGGATATTATCTGGGAGAACTTCCCCAACCTAGCAAGGCAGGCCAACATTCAAACTCAGAAAATACAAAGAACACCACAAACATACTCCTTGAGAAAGCAACCCCAAGTCACATAATTGTCAGATTCACCAAGGTTGAAATGAAGAAAAAAATATTAAGTGCAGCCGAAGAGAAAGGTCACATTACACACAAAGGGAAGCCCATCAGACTAACCATGGATCTCTTTGCAGAAACCCTACAAGCCACAATAGAGTGGGGACCAATATTCAACATTCTTAAAGAAAGGAATTTTCAACCCAGAATTTCATATCCAGCCAAACTAAGCTTCATAAGTGAAGGAGAAATAAAATCCTTTATAAACGAGCAAATGCTAAGAGATTTTGTCACCACCAGGCCTACCCTACAAGACCTCCTGAAGGAAGCACTAAACATGGAAAGGAATAACCAGTACCAGCCACTGGAAAAACACGTCAAATTGCAAAGATCCTCAATGCTAGGAAGAAACCTCATCAATCAATGGGCAAAATAACCAGCTAACATCATAATGAAAGGATCAAATTAACATATAAAAATATTCATCTTAAATGTAAATGGGCAAAATTTCGCAATTAAAAGACACAGACTGTCAAATTGGATAAAGAGTCAAGACCCATCAGTTTGCTGTATTCGGGAGACCCATCTCACATGCAGAGACACACATAGGCTCAAAATAAATGGATGGAGGAAGACGTACCAAGCAAATGAAAAGCAAAATAAAAGCATGGCTTGCAATCCTAGTCTCTGATAAAACAAACTTTAAAAGAACAAAGATCAAAAGAGACAAAGAAGGTCATTACATAATGGTAAAGGGATCAATTCAACAAGAATCACTAACTATCCTAAATATATATGCCCCCAAAACAGGAACACCCAGATTCATAAAGCAAGTCCTTGGAGACATACAAAGAGACTTAGACTCCCACGCAATCATAATGGGAGACTTTAACACCCCACCATCAATATTAGACAGATCAATAAGACAGTTTAACAAGGATATCCAGGACTTGAACTCAGCTGTGCACAAGCAGACCTAATAGACATCTACAGAACTCTCCACCCCAAATCAACAGAATATACATTCTTCTTAGCAATACATCACAATAATTCTAAAATTGGTCACATAATTGGAAGTAAAGCACTCCTCAGCAAATGTAAAAGAACAGAAATCACAACAAACTGTCTTTCAGACCACAGTGCAATCAAGTTAGAACTCAGAATTAAGAAACTCATTCAAAATCACACAACTACATGGAAACTGAACAACCTGCTCCTGAATGAACACTGGATAAATAACGAAGTGAAGGCAGAAATAAAGATGTTCTTTGAAGCCAATGAGAACAAAGACGCAATGTACCAGAATCTCTGGGACACATTTAAAGCAATGTGTAGAGGGAAATGCCCACAGGACAAAGCAGGAAATATCTAAAATCAACACCTTAATATCACAATTGAAAGAACTAGAGAAGAAAGAGCAAATTCAAAAGTTAGCAGAGGGCAAGAAATAACTAAGATCAGAGCAGAACTGAAGGAGACAGAGACAAATAAAATCCTCCAAAAAAAGTCAATGAATCCAGGAGCTGATTTTTTGAAAAGATCAACAAAATCAATAGACCACTAGCAAGACTAATAAAGAAGAAAAGAGAAGAATCAAATAAATGCAATAAAAAATGATAAAGGGGATATTATCACCAATCCCAGAGAAATAGAAACTACCAACAGAGAATACTATAAATATGTCTATGCAAATAAACTAGAAAATCTAGAAGAAATGGATAAATTCCTGGACACATACACCCTCCCATGACCAAACCAGGAAGGAGTGGAATCTCTGAATAGAAAAATAACAGGCTCTGAAATGGAGGCAATAACTAATAGCCTACCAACCAAAAAAGTTCAGGGTCAGACAGATTCACAGCCGAATTCTACCAGAGGTAGAAAGAGGAGCTGGTACTATTTCTTCTGAAACTATTCCAATCAATAGAAAAAGAGTGTATCCTCCCTAACTCATTTGGTGAGGCCAGCAGCATCCTGATACCAAAGCCTGGCAGACACACAACAAAAAAAGAGAATTTTAGACCAATATTGCTGATGAACATTGATGCAAAAATCCTCAATAAAATACTGGCAAACCCAATCCAGCAGCACATCAAAAAGCTTATCCACCACAATCAAGTTAGCTTCATCCCTGGGTGTAAGCATTGTTCAACATACCTAAATCAATAAATGAAATTTATCACGTAAACAGACCCAATGACAAAAACCACATGATTATCTCAATAGATGCAGAAAAGGCGTTCGACAATATTCAACAGCATTTCATGCTAAAAACTCTCAATAAACTAGGTGTTGATGGAACATGTCTCAAAATAATAAGAGCTATTTAGGACAAACCCACAGCCAATATCATACTGAATGGGCAAAAACTGGAAGCCTTCCCTTTGAAAACAGGCACAAGACAAGGATGCCCTCTCTCATCACTCCTATTCAATATAATGTGGGAAGTTCTGGCCAGGGCAATCAGTCAAGAGAAAGAAATAAAGGATATTCGATTAGGAAAAGAGAAAGTCAATTTGTCCCTGTTTACAGATGACATGATTGTATATTTAGAAAACCACATCAACTCAGCCCAATATCTCCTTACACTGATAAGCAACTTCAGAAAAGTCTCAAGATACAAAATCAATGTGCAAAAATCACAAGCATTCCTATACACAAATAATACACAAACAGAGAGCCAAATCATGAGTGAACTCCCATTCACAATTGCTACGAAGAGAATAAAATGCCTAGGAATCGACCTGACAAGGCATGTGAAGGACCTCTTCAAGGAGAAATACAAACCACTGCTCATTGAAATAAAACAGGACACAAACAAATGGAAGAAAATTCCATGCTCATGGATAGGAAGAATCAATATCAATCAATCAATAAAAATGGCCATACTGCCCAAGGTAATTTATAGATTCAATGCCATCCCCATCAAACTACCAATGACTTTCTTCACAGAATTAGAAAAAAACTACTTTAAATTTCATATGGAACCAAAAAAGAGCCCGCATTGCCAAGAAAATCCTAAGCAAAAAGAATAAAGCTGGAGGCATCACACTACCTGACTTCAAACTATACTACAAGGCTACAGTAACCAATACAGTATGGTATTGGTACCAAAACAGATAAACAGAACCATGAAACAGAAAACAGGCCTCAGAAATAATATCACACATCTACAACCATCTGATCTTTGACAAACCTGAGAAAAATAAGAAATTGGGAAAGGATTCCCTATTCAATAAATGGTGCTGGGAAAACTGGCTAGCCATATGTAGAAAGCTGAAACTGGATCCCTTCCTTACACCTTATACAAAAATTAATTTAAGATAGATTAAAGACTTAAATGTTAGACCTGAAACCATAAAACCTGAGAAGAAAACCTAGGCAATACCATTCAGCACATAGGTGTGGGCAAGGACTTCATGACTAAAACACCAAAAGCAATGGCAACAAAAGTCAAAATTGACAAACGGGATCTAATTAAACTAAAGAGCTTCTGCACAGCAAAAGAAACTACCATCAGAGTGAACAGGCAACCTACATAATGGAAGAAAATTTTCTCAATCTACTCATCTGACAAAGAGCTAATATCCAGTATCTACACAGAACTTAAACAAATTTACAAGAAAAAGACAACCCCATCAAACGTAGGCAAAGGATATGAACAGACACTTCTCAAAAGAAGATATCTATGCAGCCAACAGACATATGAAAAAAATGCTCATCATCACTGGTCATCAGAGAAATGCAAATCAAAACCACAATGAGATACTATCTCATGCCAGTTAGAATGTCAAGCATTAAAAGATGAGGAAACAACAGATGCTGGAGAGGATGTGGAGAAAGAAGAACGCTTTTACACTGTTGGTAGGAGTGTAAGTTATTTCAACCATTATGAAAAACAGTGTGGCAATTCCTCAAGGTCCAGAACTAGAAATACCATTTGACCCAGCAATCCCATTACTGAGTATATACCAAAAGGATTATAAATCATGCTACTATGAAGACACGTGCACGTGTATGTTTATTGTGGCACTACTCACAGTAGCAAAGACTTGGAACCAACCTAAATGTCCATCAATGATAGACTGGATTAAGAAAATGTGGCACATATACACCATGGAATACTATGCAGCCATAAAAAAGGATGAGTTCATGTCCTTTGCAGGGACATAGATGCAGCTGGAAACCATCATTCTCAGCAAATTATCACAAGGACAGGAAACCAAACACTGCATGTTCTCACTCATAAGTGGGAATTGAACAATGAGAACACTTAGACTCAGATAGGGCAACATTACATACCAAGGCATGTTGGGAGTGGGGGGATGGGGGGATAGCATTAGGAGATATACCTAATGTAAATGATGTGTTGATGGGTGCAGCAAACCAACATGGCACATGTATACCTATGTAACAAACTTGCACGTTGTGCACATGTACCCTAGACCTTAAAGTATAATAAAAAATAAATAAAATAAAATAAAATAAACAGAATATACAAGGAATTCAAACGACTCAACAGCAAAAAAAGACTAACAATCTCATTAAAAATTGGCAAATAATCTGAATAGATATTTCTCAAAAGAAGACACACAAATGCCAAACAAGTGTATTTTTCAAATGCCCAAAACCAATCAACCGAAGTGTTTATCAACAGATGAATGGATAAACAAAATGTGGTATATGGGCCGGGCACGGTGGCTAAAGCCTGTAATCCCAGCACTTTGGGAGGCCGAGACGGGCGGATCACGAGGTCAGGAGATCGAGACCATCCTGGCTAACACGGTGAAACCCCGTCTCTACTAAAAAATACAAAAAACTAGCCAGGCGAGGTGGCAGGCGCCTGTAGTCCCAGCTACTCTGGAGGCTGAGGCAGGAGAATAGCGTAAACCCGGGAGGCGGAGCTTGCAGTGAGCTGAGATCCGGCCACTGCACTCCAGCCTGGGCAACAGAGGGAGACTTCATCTCAAAAAAAAAAAAAAAAGAAAAAGAAAATGTGGTATATGTATACAATAGAATACTATTTAGCCATAAAATGAATAAAATCCTGTTATTCAAAGTAACATATAGGAACTTGGAGGACTTTATGCTAAGTAAAGTAAGCCAGGCACAGAAAAATAAATACCACATGTTCTCAGTCATATTTGGGAGCTAAAAAATTGATCTCATGCAGGTAGAGAGTAGAATAGTGGTTACTAGAGTCTGAGAAGGGTGGGAGAGGGATAAGCATATTTTAGCAAATAGATACAAAATTTTAGCTAGTTAGGAGGAATACGTTATAGTGTTCTATAGCACAGCAGGGTGATTATAGTTAACAATTTATTGTATATTTTCAAATAACTAGAAGACAGGATTTTAAATGTGCCCAACACACACAAAAAATGATAAATGTTTGAGGTGATAGATATGCTACTTACCCTGATTTGATTATTACATATTGTACACATGTATCAAAATTTGGCACTATACCCCATAAAGATATACATATATGTCAGCTTAAAATAATAAAAATACTTTATATTAAATAATTGTCATTCCTTTTGTATGTCTTTTGTTTTGTTAATCTTTTTTGTCTCCATAAAAATATTGTTCACTCATCAAAAAAAGGTATTTCATTCTAACAGTAACCAAAAGTGAGCCAGAATAGCTATACTAATGCCTGCCAAGATAGACCTTAAGTGGAAGACTGTTACAAAGAACAAAATTATTATATATTGGCAAATGGTCAATCCATCAAGGGCTATAACAGTTATAAACATATAGAAACAAAAAAACAGAGTTCCAAATAGCAGACATTTACAGATTTGAAGGAAGAAATGACAACTACAGTAGTATTTGGAGACATCAATATCTTACTTTCTACAATGGGCAGATGATTTATACAGAAGATCAGGAAAGAAGTAAAGGACTTGACAATATTATAAATAAACATCTGTAGAACATTCCAACAACAACAGCAGAATCCACGTTCTTCGTCAGTGCACATGGAATATTCTCCAGGACAGATTATATATTAGGCCCCAAACAAGTCTCCATAAATATAATAAGATTAAAATCACACAAAGTATTATTTATGACCACAATAGAATGAAGCTAGGAATCAATAACAGAAGCAAAACTAGAAAGATCAAAAGAGACAAAGAAGGCCATTACATAATGGTAAAGGGATCAATTCAACAGGAAGAGCTAACTATCCTACATATATATGCACCCAATACAGGAGCACCCAGATTCATAAAGCAAGTCCTTAGAGACTTATAAAGGGACTTAGACTCCCATACAATAAAAATGGGAGACTTCAACACTCCACTGTCAACATTAGACAGATCAACGA
>NC_045445.1:75604446-75626729 GCF_002776525.5 Piliocolobus tephrosceles
GTTTTGGTACCAGTACCATGCTGTTTTGGTTACTGTAGCCTTGTAGTTTGAACTCATTTTACAAGGCCAGAATTACCCTTATACCCAAACCAGATAAGAATGCCACAAGAAGAGAAAATTACAAGCCAATATCCCTGATTAACATAGATGCAAACATTTTCAATAAAACACCAGCAATTCAAATTCAACAGTTCTGAAAGATTTATACACCATGATCAAGTGGGATTTTTCCCTGGGATGCAAAGATGATTTAATATATGCAAATCAGTAAATATGATATGCCACATTAACAGAATGAAAGATAAAAATTCTATAATAATTTCAACAGATACAAAAATGACAAAACTTTACATCCTTTCATGATAAAACCTCTTAACAAAATAAGTATAGAAGGAATGTCTCTCAACACAATAAAAGCCATATATGACAGGCCCACAACTAACATAATACACAATGGTGTAAAAAGATCAGAAACAAGACAAGGATGCCACTCTTGACATTTCTATTCAACATAGTATTGGAAGTCCTAGCCAGAGCAATTAGTCAAGAAAGAGAAATAAAAGGCATCCAAATTGTAAAGAAAGAAGATAAATTGTCTCTCTTTGCAGATGACATGATCTTATATATACAAAATAAACAGCAGAAGCGAAGATGGTGGACTAGAAGCAGGTCATGTACACCACCCTTACAGAGAGTAAACAAAAGGGCTAGTGAACACTGACCTTGCAGACCAATAATCTCAGAAACCAAGTCAAGATCCATCAAGGAAGCAGTGGGAAACACAGAGGAGAGAGGAGTAAAGCCTGTCTGAGCTCAGTGCAGAGCCAGGAGCCAGGAGACCCTCCCCAACATGGGAAAGGGTGAGTGAGTGAGACTCCCCATCCTGAGGCATTCACACCCACCACAAGAACCTGTGCAAGACTGGGAATGACAGAGTCTCCATGGCCCCCGTCATACACCCTACACTTTCCATTGTACTTCTGGACTGAGAAAAAGAGCCACCTGGATTTTTTGTGCAGTCAACTCTTGAGTCCAAGGGGACTTCTACAAGCCCTGGGTTTGGAGCAGACCAGGACCAGTGCCATAGCCCCAGTAGAGGCCACAGTCATGGTGAGTGGGAGCAGTAGGAGCTCTAGCCCCCTCACCAGACAAGACTCGGTGCTTGCTTTCAGCCCAACAGTACCACTTCTGCATGAACTCAGCCAGCAGTCACAGCTTCCTGTTGTTCTGGGAAGGACCTGGACAGCAGAGTGGGAAATACCACCTATATCCACCACTGGTAGCCAGTCAGGCAATGCCTGCTGGAACTTCTAGTCCAGGAATCCCACTTCTGTTTGAATTCAGCAAGCGGGCACAGCCTTCTATTGTCCTGAAAAGTATGCAGATGGCAGGGTGGGTGACTCCACCTACCCCTGCCACTTATAGCCAGGCAGGCAATAACTGCTAGAGTTTGTAACCCAGCAGTCCCACTTCTGTGTGGACTCAGCCAGTGGGCACAGCCTCCTTTTGTCCCAGGAAGCACCCAGAAAACAGGGCAGGTAATTCCACCTTCCACCCCCTGCCTCTAATAGGCAGTTGAGCCATGCCTGCTACAGCTTCCACCCCAGTGGTTCTACTTCTGTCTGAAGTTACCAATGGGCACAGCCTCCTGTTGCCCTGGAAACACCAAGACATCTGGGAAGGCAACTCCACCCTCCTCTCATAGCCAGAAGGATCACACCCACTAGAGCCTTCAGCACAATGGTCCTGCTTCTGCCTGAACTTTGCAGGCACAACCTCATGATCCCCCAGGAAGCACTCAGACAGCAGACTAGAACTGACCCAGCAAGGACATAATCTGTCTGCCAATTGTATCCCCTACCAGATAAAGCCCCATAGACTAGAACACCCAGCAAAAGAAATGCGAGCACAGAGACAATAATCAGAGCGTATCCTCTAAGACCCCGGAGTGGACTAAAATTAAAGCCAGGTGACTGAACCCACCTTATCAACCAACAATCAAATCCCCAATGAAATCAAAAGTGATAAAGGAAAAAAACTCAAAAGGCAGAAACTTTGAAAACAAGGAATATAAGCCCACACAGATGAGGAAAACAAAATATGCAAGAACTTTGGCAACTCAAGGAGCTACAGTGTCTTCTAACCTCCAAGCAACTGCACTAGTTTCCCAGCGATGGTTCTTATCCAGGCTGAAATGGCTGAAATGTCAGAAATATAATTCATAATATGGATAGGAACAAATATAATTGACATTCAGGAGAAAGTTGAAACCCAATCCGAAGAACTTAAGAAATAACAACAAATACTAGAGATAAAAGATGAGATGATCATTTTAAGAAAAAGAAAAACAGATGATAGAGATGAAACACTCACTTCAGTAATTTTAGGGCATAATAGCAAGTATTAACAGGAGACTCAAGCCAAGGAAACAATCTCAGAACTTGGAGAACAATTTTTCAAATAAACTCAATCAGACAGAAATAAAGAAAAGCCAAAAAGAATAATAAAGAGAACATATAAGAAACATGGGATTATGTAGAGAGAAAAAATCTATGACTCACTGGCATCTCTGAAAGAGAGGGAGAGAAACCAAGCAACTTGGGAAATATACCCAAGGATACCATCCACAAAAATTTCCCCAACCTCACTAGGTAGGCCAACATTTAAATCTAGGAAATGCAGAGAACCCCATCAAGATACTATACAAGATAACCATTCCCAAGACACATAGTCATCAGATTCTCCAAGGTCAATATGAAAGAAAAAATATTAAAAGCAGCTAGAGAGAAGGAGCAGGTTACCTACAAAGGGAACCTTATCAGGCTAACAGTGGACTTCTCATCAGAAACTCTATAAGCCAGAAGAGATTTGGGGCCTATATTCAGCATTCTTAAAGAAAAGAAATTCCAATCAAGAATTTTCTATCAAGCCAAAATAAGAATCAAAAGTGAAGGAGAAGTAAGATTCTTTTCAGACAAGCAAATGCTAAATGAATTCATTATCATCAGAGCTGCCTTATAAGAAGTCCTTCAGGGAGTACTAAATATGGAAAGGAAACACTACTACCTGCCACCACAAAAATACACTTAACTATAAGACAATGGACACTATAAAGCAACCACACAATCAAGTCTGTATAATAACCAGCTAACAATACAATAACAGGATCAAACCTATACATATAAATATTAACCTTGAATTTAAATGGGCTAAATATCCCAATTGAAAGGCACAGAGTGGCAAACTGAATAAAGAGGCAAGATCCAACTGTATGTTATCTACAAGAGACCTATCTCACATGCAGTGACATCCATAGGCTCAAAGTAAAGGGATGGAGAAAATTCTACCAAGATAATTGAAAACAGAAAACAGCTGGAGTTCCTATTCTAACTTCAAACAAGTCATACTTAAGACCAACAATGGTCTAAAAAAACAAGGGCATTACATAATGATAAAGGTTCCAATTGAATAAGAACACCCAACTATCTTAAATATATATGCACCCAATACGAGAGTATCCAGATTCATTCAGCAAGTTCTTAGTGACCAACAAGGACACTTAGATAGCCATACAATAACTGTGGGAGATGTGAACACCCCACTGATGGTATTAGATCATTGAGGCAGAAAACTAACAAAGATATTCAAGATCTGAACTCAACATTTGACCAAATGAACATCTACAGAACAGACCAAGTAGATTTCTACAGAACTCTCTACCTCAAAACGACAGAATACACATTCTCTTGGTCTGCACAGGGCATCTACTCTAAAACTAACCACACAATTGGCCATAAAACAATCCTCAGCAAATTCAAAAAACAAAACAAAACAAAACAAAACAAAATCATACCAAACACATTCTTGTACCACAGTGCAATAAAAATAGAAATCAATAATAAGAAAATTGTTCAAAACCATACAATTACATAAAAATTAAACAACCTACTCCAGAATGACTTTTGCGTAAACAATGAAATTAAGACAGAAATCAAGACATTCTTTGAAATTAATGAGAACAAATACATAATACATCAGAATCTCTGCGACATAGACAAAGCAGTAAGAGGGAACTTTATAGCATTAAATGCTCACATCAAAAAGTTAGAAATATCTCAAATTAACAACCCAACATCACACATAGAAGAACCAGGGAAGCAAGAGCAAACCAACCCCAAAGCTAGAAGGAAACAAGAAATAACCAAAATTAGAGTTGAACTGAAGGAAATTAAAATGAAAAAAAAAAAATTTAAAAAATCAATGAATCCAGGTGTTGCTTCCTTGAAACAATTAAGATTTTTAGATTGCAGAACACTAGTTAGATTAATAAAGCATAAAGAGAGAAGATCTAAATAAGCATAATCAGAAATGACAAAAGGGACATTATCACCAACCCTACAATAATATGGAAAACCCTCAGAAACTACTACAAACACTTCTATACACACAAATAGAAAATCTAGAAGAAATGGATAAATTCTTCAAAAGATACAAGGTCTCAAGATTGAACCAGGAGGAAATTATATACCTGAACAAACCAAAAATGAGTTCTAAAATTGAGTCAGTAATAAAAAACCTGCCAACCAGAAAATGCCCAAGACCATGTGGATTTACAGTTGAATTCTACCAGCTATATAAAGAAGAGTTGGTACCATTCCTACTGGAACTATTCCAAAAAGTTGAGAAGGAGGGATTCCTGTCTTAATTCATCCTGTGAGGCCAGCATCATCCTGATACCAAAACCTGGCACAGACACAACAACAAAAGAAAACTTCAGGCCAATATTCTTGATGAACATGTATGTAAAAATACTAAAAAAAAAAAAAAAAACTAGGAAACCAAATCCACCAGCACATCAAAAAGCTAGTCCAACATGACCAAGTAGGTTTTCTCCCTGGATGCAAGATTGGTTCACCATACACAAATCAAAAATAGTGATTCACCACATAAACAGAATGAAAAACAAAAACCACATTATCATATCAATAGATGTCGAAAAAGCTTTTGATAAAATTCAACATCCCTTCATGTTAAAAAAACCCCTACAAAGGAGGCATTGAAAAAACATACCTCAAAATAGTAAGAACCAACTATGACAAACCCATAGCCAACATCATACCAAATGGGCAAAACCTAGAAGCATTCCCTTTGAGAACCAGCACAAGACAAGGATACCCACTGTCACCTCTCCTATTCAACATAATACTGGAAGTCCTGGACAGAGCAATCAGGCAAGAGAAAGGAATAAAAGGTAACCAAATAGGAAAGGAGGAAGTCAAGCTACCTCTCTTTGCAGACGATATAATTTTATACCAAGAAAACCCTGTAGTCTCACCCCCACAGCTCCTAGCTCTGATAAATAAACTTCAGGAAAGTCTCAGGACACAAAATCAATGTACAAAAATCAGTACCATTTCTATACATCAGCAACATCGAAGCTGAGAGTCAAATCAGAATGCAATCCCATTTACAATAGCCACAAAAAGAATAAAATACCTAGGAATAAAGCTTACAAGGAAGATGAAAGATCTCTACAATGAGAATTACAAAACACTGCTGAAAGAAATCAGAGATGACACAAATGGAAAAACATTTCGTGCTCATGGATAAAAAGAATCAATACTGTTAAAATGACAATACTGCCCAAAGCAATTTACAGTTTCAGTGCTATCCATATCAAATTCCCAGTGGCATTCTTCACAAAATTAAGAAAAAAACATTTTAAAATTCATATTGAAACAAAGCAGAGCCCAAAACCCAAGGCAATCCTAGGCAAGAAGCACAAAGCTGGAGGCATCAGATTACCAACTTCAAACTATACTACAAGTAACCAAAAGAGGATGGTACTGGTACAAAAATAGACACATAGAACAATGGAACAGAAAAGAGAGTCCAGAAATAAAGCCACATACCTACAACTATCTGATCTTCAACAAAGTCAAGAAAAACAAGCAATGGGAAAAGGAATCCCTATTCAACAAATTGTGCTGGGATAACTTGCTACCCATATGCAGAAGAATGAATCTGGATTCCTTCCTTAATCCATATACAAAAATCAACTCAATATGGATTAAAGATTTAAACATAAGACCTAAAACTATAAAAGCCCTGAAAGATACCTAGGAAATACCATTCTGGACATAGGTCTGGCAAAAATTTCATGATGAAGACGCCAAAAGTAATTGCAACAACAAAAAAAAAAAAAAAAAAAAAAAAAAACAGACAAACGGGACCTAATTAAACTAAAGAGCTCCTATACAACAAAAGGAAAAGGAACTATCAACAGAGTAAACAGCGAGTCTACAGAATGGGAGAAAATATGCATTCAACAAAGGTCTAACATCCAGAATCTATGAGAAACTCAAACGAATTTACAAGCAAAAAACAAACAACTTCATTAAAAAGTGGTCAAATTAAATGTGTAGACATTTCAAAAGAAGACATACATATGACCAACAAGCATATGAAAAAATGCTCAACACCACTAATCATCAGAGAAATGCAAATCAAAACTACAATGAGATACCATCTCACATCAGTCAGAATGGCTGTCTTTAA
Organism: Piliocolobus tephrosceles; assembly: GCF_002776525.5. Lineage (NCBI taxonomy): Eukaryota > Metazoa > Chordata > Mammalia > Primates > Cercopithecidae > Piliocolobus > Piliocolobus tephrosceles. The sequence continues at coordinate 75,611,005 of NC_045445.1, forward strand.
AAAGTCGAAAAATAACAGATGTTGGTGAGGTTGTGGGGAAAGGGGAATGTTTATGTGCTGTTGGTTGGAATAAAAATTAGTTTAGCCATTGTGGAAAGCAATGTAGAGATTTCCCAAAGAACTTAAAACAGACCTACCATGTGACCCAGCAATCCCATTACGGGGTAATCCCATTACATACCCCAAAGGAATGTAAACCATTCTTCCATAAAGAATATAAACCATTCTTCCGTACACATAGGCATGCCTATGCAATCCCATTACATATCCCAAAGGAATGTAAACCATTCTTCCATAAAGAATATAAACCATTCTTCCATACATATAGGCATGCCTATGCAATCCCATTACATACCCCAAAGGAATGTAAACCATTCTTCCATAAAGAATATAAACCATTCTTCCATACACATAGGCATGCCTATGTTCATCACAGTACTAGTCACAATAGCAGAGTCACGGAATCAATGTAAATGCCCATCAACAGTAAACTGGATAACAAAAACATGGTGCATATATGCCATGGCAGCTGTAAAAAAGAATGAGATCATGTCCTTTGTAGCAATAAGGCTGGACCTGGAGGTCATAATCCTAAGTGAACTAAGGCAAAAACAGAATATGAAATACTGCATATTCTCACTTATAAATGGGAGTTAAAAATTGAATACACATGGACACAAAGAAGAGAACAACAGACACTGGGGCCTGCATGATTGTGGAGGGTGGGAGGAGGCAGAAGATCATAAAACAACCTATCTGGTACCATGCATATTACCTGAGTGATGAAATAATGTGTACATCGAATCCCCATGTCACATAATTTACCTATATAACAAACCCGCAAATGTACCCCTGAACCAAAATTAAAGTTAAAAATAAAAGAAAATTTTTGAAAAGGAAACCATAAAGAGTCCATGAAAAAAAACTGTTAGAATAAACAAATTCAGTAAAGTTGTAGAATATAAAATCAACATACAAAAATCAGTTGTATTTCTATACACTAACAATGAACCCTCTGAAAAAGAAATTAAGGAAACTATCCTGTTCATGACAGCATCGAAAAAATGAAATACTAAGGAATAGATTTAACAAAGGAGATGAAAGATCTGTATAGTGAAATCTATACAATATTGATGAAAGAAATCAAAAAGATAATTAAATGGAAAGATAGCCTATTTTCATGAATTGAAAGAATTAATATTGTGAAAACATCCATAATACCCAAGTGATCTACAGATTCTGTGCAATCCCTATCAAAATCTCAATGGTATATCCACAAAAAAATATTTTTAAAATTCTAAAATTTCTATGGAACCACAAAAGACCCCTAATAGCCACATCCTGAGAAAGAAGAAAACGGCTGGAAAGATTCCACTTCCTAATTTCGGACTATATTACAAAGCTATAGTAATCCAAACAATATAATATGGGCACCAAAACACACACATAGACCAATGGAACAAAATAGAGTGCCCAGAAATAAACCCAAGCATATAAAGTCAACTAATTTTTGACAATATTGCTATGAATACACAAAAGGGAAAATAAATTCTCTTCAATATATAGTGCTCGAAAAACTGGACACCCACATGCAAAATAATTAAATTGGACCCTTGTCTTACATCATATACCAAAATTAATTCAAAATGAACCACAGAGGTAAATGTAAGACCCTGAAACTGTAAAAATCCTAGAAGAAAACATTGGTCTTATGAATTATTTTTTAAATATGACACAAAAAGCACAGGTAACAAAAGCAAAAATAAATGAGTGAAACTACAACAAATGAAAACATTTCTGCACTGGAAAAGAAACAATCAACAAAATGAAAAGGCAACCTAGAAAATGGGAGAAAATATGTGCAAACCGTATATCCAATAAGGGATTAATGCCTAAATTATAAAATGAGGTCATACAACTCAATAGCAATAAAACAAATAACTTGACTAAAATATGGGAAGAGAGCCTGAATAAACATTTTTCCTAAGACATAAAATGGCCTCCAGGTATATGACAAGGTACTCAACATCACTAATCATTAGAGAAGTACAAATCAAAACCATAATGAAATATCATGTCACAGTTTTTAGGATGGCTATTATTGAAAAGACAAGAGATAATAAGTGTTGGTGAGGATGCAGAGATAAGCAAACCCTTGTACACTGTCGCTGGGAATGTAAATTGGTACAGCCATTATGTAAAACATTATGGGTACTCCTCAAAACATTAAAGATAGAACTATTATACAATCCAGCAATTCTACTTCTGGGGATATATCCAAAGGAAATAAAATCAGAATCTCAAAGAGATACCTACCTGCCCCCATTTTCATTGCAGCACTATTCACAGTAACCAAAATATGGAAACAATCTAAATGTTATCCACACTGGATAAAGAAAATGCAATATATGTATATGCAATATATTTATCCATATATATAATGTCAGTATATATACCATAATATACATAGTATATGCTATATACTAAACTATATACTATATAGTATACACTATATACTATACTATATACTGTGTAGTATAGGCTATATAGTATACAGTGTACACACACACACACACACATACACACAATGGGATACTATTCAGCCATAAAAAGAAGGATATCTTGTCATTTGCAACAACATGGATGAACCTGGAGGACATCATGCTACTGAAATAATCCAGACAAAGAAAGATGCATAATGTATGATCTCACTTGTATTTGCCATCTAAAACAGTAGAACTTATACAGAGTAGAAGGGTGGTTGCCAGGGGCTGGGAGGGTGAGGGAAATAGGGAAATGTTAATCAAATGATACAAACTTTCAGTTATAAGAAGAACAAGTTCTGGGGACCTAATGTACTGCATGAATGATGATGGCCGTGTTAATTAATTTGATTACAATAATCATTACATAATACATATGCATTGTGTAATGCATATACACAATTTAAGTTAAATCATCGTGTTGTATACATTGGATATACACAATCTTTATTTGTCAATTAAATACTTTAAAAGAAAAAAGAAAATGAGTAAAGGAGATGAACAGACATTGCCCTAAAGAAGACATACAGATGACAAATAAGCACATAAGATGTTCAACTTTATTAGTCTTTAGGAAAATGCAAATTTAAACAACAAAATGTCACTAAACACCTGTCTGAATAGCTAACATAAAAATAGTGACAACACCAAATGCTGGTGAGGACGCACAGAAATATTGCTGGTGGTAATGTAAAATGATATAACAACTCTGGAAAGCACTTTGGCAATTTCTTACAAATCTAAACATGCAACTGGTATCCAACAAAACAACTAGACTCTTGGGCATTTATCTCAGAGAAATGAAAGCTTATGTCCACACAAAAATCTGTACACAAGTGTTCATACAGACTTGTTTATAATAACCCCAAACTAGTGACAACCAAAATGTTCCTCAATGGCTGAATAATTAAACAAACTGTGGCATATCAGTATCATGGAGTAGTACTCATAAATAAAAAGAATCAAAGTGTTGATCCACATGACTTGAAGTTCCAGGGAATTATGCTGAGTGGTGAAAAAAAAGACAATCCCAAAAGGTTGTATACCATATTATTCCATTTATATGACATTCTTGAAATGATAAAATTATCAAAACAGAGAAGAGATTAATGGTTGCCCGGAAGAAAGGAGGGATAGGGTGAGACACAAGTGGATGTGGCTTTACAAGGGCAACATGGATCTGTGTAGTGATAAAAATCTTCTGTATCTGATTGCATCAATGTCAATAACCTGGTTGTCTTATTGTGCTGTAGTTTTACAAGATGTTATCATTAAAGGAAACTTGGTAAAGGGCACACAGCATGTCTCTGTATTATTGCTTAAAACTGCATAAGAATCTTCGATTATCTCAACATAACATTTTAATTTTTTAAATTTTAGTTAGAAGAAACTGAGAGAGAATTTATTTAATGTTATAGAAATTAATTTATAATGTATTGTTAAATAAAAATAGGGTGCAGGCCGGCCCCGGTGGCTCATGCCCGTAATCCCAGCACTTTGGGAGGCCAAGGCGGGTGTATCACATGTGCTCAGGAGTTTAAGACCAGCCTGTTCAACATGGAGAAACACCGTCTCTACTAAAAATACAAAATTAGCCGAGTATGGTGGTGCATGCCTGTAACTCCAGCTACTCGTGAGGCTGAGGCAGAAGAACTGCTTGAACCCGTGAGTTGGAGATTTCAGTGAGCTGAGATCATTGTACTCCAGCCTGGGCAACAAGAGTGAATCTCCGTCTCAAAAAAAAAAAAAAAAAAATTGCAAAACAATATATATATAAAAACTCATTTTAATGACTATTTTATGTATATATGTGAAGATATAAAGCATAAAAGGTTATACATATAAACGTTAAGAATGGATGGTATCATGGATAATTTTGATTTTATTTTCACTTAGTGATATTTTGTAATTTCTTATAACTAAAATAAAATAAAGTCATTTTGGGGGGGCAGAGCAAGATGGACGAATAGGAAAACTTCCAGTCTCTAGCTCCCAGCACGAGCGACACAGAAGACAGGTGATTTCTGCATTTTCAACTGAGGTACTGTGTTTACCTCACTAGGGAGCGCCAGACAATCGGTGCTGGTCAGCTGTTACAGCCGGACCAGCGAGAGCTGAAGCAGGGTGAGGCATCGCCTCACCTGGGAAGCACAAGGGGGAAGGGATTCCCTTTTCCTAGCCAGGGGAACTGAGACACACAACACCTGGAAAAGCGGGTAACTCCCACCCCAATATTGCACTTTAAGCAAACGGGCACACCAGGAGATTATATCCCACACCTGGCCGGGAGGGTCCCACGCCCACGGGGCCTTCCTCATTGCTTGCACAGCAGTCTGTGATCTAACTGCAAGGCAGAAGCGAGGCTGGGGGAGGGGCGCCCACCATTGCTGAGGCTTAAGTAGGTAAACAAAGCCCTGGGAAGATCTAATTGGGTGGAGCTCACAGCAGCTTAAGGAGGCCAGCCAGTCTCTGTAGACTCCAACGCTGGGGACAGGGCACAGCTAAACAACAACAAAAGAAGAAAAAAACACACTAGAAGAAAGAAAGAAAGAAAAAAAGAAAGAAAGAAAGAAAGAAAGAAAGAAAGAAAGCAAGCAAGCAGCAGAAACCTCCACAGACACAAATGACTCTGTCTGACAGCTTTGAAGAGAGCAGTTGATCTCCCAACATGGAGGTTGAGATCTGGGAATGGACACACTGCCTGCTCAAGTGAGTCCCTGACCCCTGACTAGCCTAACTGGGAGACATCCTCCACTAGGGGCAGACCGACACCCCACACCTCACACAGTGGAGTACACACCTGAGAGGAAGCTTCCAAAGCAAGAATCAGACAGGTACACTCACTGTTCAGCAATATTCTATCTTCTGCAGCCTCTGCTGCTGACACCCAGGCAAACAGCGTCTGGAGTGGACCTCAAGCAATCTCCAACAGACCTACAGCTGAGGGTCCTGACTGTTAGAAGGAAAAATAACAAACAGGAAGGACACCAAACCAAAACCCCATCAGTATGTCACCATCATCAATGACCAGAGGCAGATAAAACCACAAAGATGGGGAAAAAGCAGGGCAGAAAGCTGGAAATTCAAAAAATAAGAGCGCATCTCCCCCTCCAAAGGAACGCAGTGCATCGCCAGCAACGGATCAAAGCTGGACGGAGAATGACTTTGACGAGATAAGAGAAGAAGGCTTCAGACCATCAAACTTCTTAGAGCTAAAGGAGGAATTACGTACCCAGCGCAAAGAAACTAAAAATCTTGAAAAAAGAGCAGAAGAATTGATAATCAGAATAATTAAGGCAGAGAAGGCCATAAACAAACTGACAGAGATGAAAACCATGACACGAGAAATACGTGACAAATGCACAAGCTTCAGTAACTGACTCGATCAACTGGAAGAAAGAGTATCAGCGATTGAGGATCAAATGAATGAAATGAAGTGAGAAGAGAAGTCTAAAGAAAGAAGAAGAAAAAGAAATGAACAAAGCCTGCAAGAAGTAGGGGATTATGTAAAAAGACCAAAGCTATGTCTGGTTGGGGTGCCTGAAAGTGAGGGAGAAAATGGAACCAAGTTGGAAAATACTCTTCAGGATATCACCCAGGAGAACTTCCCCAACCTACTAGGGCAGGCCAACATTCAAATTCAGGAAATACAGAGAACGCCACAAAGATATTCCTCGAGAAGAGCAACTCCAAGACACATAATTGCAAGATTCACCAAAGTTGAAATGAAGGAAAAAATCTTAAGGGCAGCCAGAGAGAAAGGTCGGGTTACACACAAAGGGAAGCCCATCAGACTAACAGCAGATCTCTCGGCAGAAACTCTAAAAGCCAGAAGAGAGTGGGGGCCAATATTCAACATTCTTAAAGAAAAGTATTTTAAACCCAGAATTTCATATCCAGCAAAATTAAGTTTCATAAGTGAAGGAGAAATAAAATCCTTTACAGATAAGCAAATGCTTAGAGATTTTGTCACCACCAGGCCTGCCTTACAAGACACCCTGAAGGAAGCCCTAAACATGGAAAGGAACAACCACTACCAGCCATTGCAAAAAAATGCCAAAATGTAAAGACCATCGAGGATAGGAAGAAACTGCTTCAACTAACGAGCAAAATAACCAGTTAATAACATAATGGCAGGATCAAGTTCACACATAACAATATTAACCTTAAATGTAAACGGACTAAATGCTCCAATTAAAAGACACAGACTGGCAAACTGGATAAAGAGTCAAGACCCATCAGTCTGCTGTCTTCAGGAGACCCATCTCACATGCAGAGACATACATAGGCTCAAAATAAAGGGATGGAGGAAGATCTACCAAGCAAATGGAGAACAAAAAAAAGCAGGGGTTGCAATCCTAGTCTCTGATAAAACAGACTTTAAACCATCAAAGATCAAAAGAGACAAAGAAGGCCATTACATAATGGTAAAGGGATCAATTCAACAGGAAGAGCTAACTATCCTAAATATATATGCACCCAATACAGGAGCACCCAGATTCATAAAACAAGTCCTTAGAGACATACAAAGAGACTTAGACTCCCATACAATAACAATGGGAGACTTCAACACTCCACTGTCAACATTAGACAAATCAACAAGACAGAAAGTTAACAAGGATATCCAGGACTTGAACTCAGCTCTGCAGCAAGCAGACCTAATAGACATCTACAGAACTCTCCACCCCTAATCAACAGAATATACATTCTTCTCAGCAATACATTGCACTTATTCCAAAATTGACCACGTAGTTGGAAGTAAAGCACTCCTCAGCTAATGTGAAAGAACAGAAATTATAACAAAGTGTCTCTCAGACCACAGTGCAATCAAACTAGAACTCAGGACTAAGAAATTCAATCAAAACTGCTCAACTACATGGAAACTGAATAACCTACTCCTAAATGACTACTGGGTACATAAAGAAATGAACGCAGAAATAAAGATGTTCTTTGAAACCAATGAGAACAAAGATACAACATACCAGAATCTCTGGGACACATTTAAAGGAGCGTGTAGAGGGAAATTTATAGCACTAAATGCCCACAAGAGAAAGCTGGAAAGATCTAAAATGGACACTCTAACATCACAATTAAAAGAACTAGAGAAGCAAGAACAAACACATTCAAAAGCTAGCAGAAGGCAAGAAATAACTAAGATCAGAGCAGAACTGAAGGAGATAGAGGTACAAAATACCCTCCAAAAAATCAATGAATCCAGGACTTTGTTTTTTGAAAAGATCAACAAAATTGATAGACTGCTAGTAAGACTAATAAAGAAAAAAGAGAGAAGAATCAAATAGATGCAATAAAAAATGATAAAGGGGATATCACCACCGACCGCACAGAAATACAAACTACCATCAGAGAATACTATAAACACCTCTACGCAAATCAACTAGAAAATCTAGAAGAAATGGATAATTTCATGGACACTTACACTCTCCCAAGACTAAACCAGGAAGAAGCTGAATCCCTGAATAGACCAATAGCAGCCTCTGAAATTGAGGCAATAATTAATAGTCTACCAAACAAAAAAAGTCCAGGACCAGATAGATTCACAGCTGAATTCTACCAGAGATACAGGGAGGAGCTGGTACCATTCCTTCTGAAACTATTCCAATCAATAGAAAAAGAGGGAATCCTCCCTAACTCATTTTATGAGGCCAACATCATCCTGATACCAAAGCCTGGCAGAGACAAAAAAAGAGAATTTTAGACCAATATCCCTGATGAACATTGATGCAAAAATCCTCAATAAAATACTGGCAAACTGGATCCAGCAGCACATCAAAAAGCTTATCCAGCATGATCAAGTGGGCTTCATCCCTGGGATGCAAGCCTGGTTCAACATATGCAAATCAATAAACATAATCCAGCATATCAACAGAACCAAAGGCAAAAACCACATGATTATCTTAATCGATGCAGAAAAGGCCTTTGACAAAATTCAACAGCCCTTCATGCTAAAAACGCTCAATAAATTCGGTATTGATGGAACATAATTCAAAATAATAAGAACTATTTATGACAAAACCACAGCCAATATCATACTGAATGGGCAAAAACTGGAAAAATTCCCTTTGAAAACTGGCACAAGACAGGGATGCCCTCTCTCACCACTCCTATTCAACATAGTGTTGGAAGTTCTGGCTAGGGCAATCAGGCAAGAGAAAGAAATCAAGGGAATTCTGTTAGGAAAAGAAGAAGTCAAATTGTCCCTGTTTGCAGATGACATGATTGTATATTTAGAAAACCCCATCATCTCAGTCCAAAATCTCCTTCATCTGATAAGAAACTTAAGCAAAGCCTCAGGATACAAAATTAACGTGCAAAAATCACAAGCACTCTTATACACCAGTAACAGACAAACAGTCAACCAAATCATGAATGAACTTTCATTCACAATTGCTTCAAAGAGAATAAAATACCTAGGAATCCAACTTACAAGGGATGTCAAGGACCTCTTCAAGGAGAACTACAAACCACTGCTCAGTGAAATAAAAGAGGACACAAATGGAAGAACATACCATGCTCATGGATAGGAAGAATCAATATCGTGAAAATGGCCATACTGCCCAAGGTAATTTATAGTTTCAATGCCATCCCCATCAAGCTACCAACGAGTTTCTTCACAGAATTGGAAAAAACTGCTTTAAAGTTCATATGGAACCAAAAAAGAGCCCACATTGCCAAGACAATCCTAAGTCAAAAGAACAAAGCTGGAGGCATCACGCTACCTGACTTCAAACTATACTACAAGGCTACAGTAACCAAAACAGCATGGTACTGGTACCAAAACAGAGATATAGACCAATGGAACAGAACGGAATCCTCAGAAATAATGCCACACATCTACAGCCATCTGATCTTTGACAAACCTGAGAGAAACAAGAAATGGGGAAAGGATTCCCTATTTAATAAATGGTGCTGGGAAAATTGGCTAGCCATAAGTAGAAAGCTGAAACTGGATCCTTTCCTTACTCCTCATACAAAAATTAATTCAAGATGGATTAGAGACTTAAATGTTAGACCTAATACCATAAAAACCCTAGAAGAAAACCTAGGTAATACCATTCAGGACATAGACATGGGCAAGGACTTCATGTCTAAAACACCAAAAGCAACAGCAACAAAAGCCAAAATGGACAAATGGGATCTAATTAAACTAAAGAGCTTCTGCACAGCAAAAGAAACTACCATCAGAGTCAACAGGCAACCTACAGAATGGGAGAAAATTTTTGCAATCTACTCATCAGGCAAAGGTCTAATATCCAGAACCTACAAAGAACTCAAACAAATTTACAAGAAGAAAACAAACAACCCCATCAAAAAGTGGGCAAAGGATATGAACAGACATTTCTCAAAAGAAGACATTCATACAGCCAACAGACACATGAAAAAATGCTCATCATCACTGGCCATCAGAGAAATGCAAATCAAAACCACAATGAGATACCATCTTACACCAGTTAGAATGGCAATCATTAAAAAGTCAGGAAACAACAGGTGCTGGAGAGGATGTGGAGAAATAGGAACACTTTTACACTGTTGGTGGGATTGTAAACTAGTTCAACCATTATGGAAAACAGTATGGAGATTCCTCAAGGATCTAGAACAAGAGGTACCATATGACCCAGCCATCCCATTACTGGGTATATACCCAAAGGATTATAAAGCATGCTGCTATAAAGACACATGCACATGTATGTTTATTGCAGCACTATTCACAACAGCAAAGACTTGGAATCAACCCAAATGTCCATCAGTGACAGACTGGATTAAGAAAATGTGGCACATATACACCATGGAATACTATGCAGCCATAAAAAAGGATGAGTTTGTGTCCTTTGTAGGGACATGGATGCAGTTGGAAACCACCATTCTCAGCAAACTATCACAAGAACAGAAAACCAAACACCGCATGTTCTCACTCATAGGTGGGAACTGAACAATGTGATCACTTGGACTCGGAAAGGGGAACGTCACACACGGGGGCCGGTGGGGGGGGGGGGGGAGGGGTTGCAATGGGAGTTATACTTGATGTAAATGATGAGTTGATGGGTGCTGACGAGTTGACGGGTGTAGCACACCAACATGGCACAAGTATACATATGTAACAAACCTGCACGTTATGCACATGTACCCTAGAACTTAAAGTATAATAAAAAAAGAAAAAGAAAAAGAAAAAAAAGTCATTTTAGAAAAAAAATTATTTACACCGAATCATTAGTGACTTCTCAAATCCACTTCCTTCAGTTGAATCTCAGTCAGCATAAGAATAGAAGCACTGGTTATAAAAATAGGACAAGTTTGTTGAAAGGTATGAATTTCATTTTTTGAAAATTAAACATATGGCAGTTATGAAGCATATCATGCACAGAACAAAACAAAAGCAATGTTGGTCCACGTTTTGAAAAATTATAGTGACCTGTTATTTTAGAAATATAGTATGGATAGAAATAGCACAATAACTTAAATCAAGAAAGGAAAGTGGATTTATAATTTTTTCTTAGTTTCAGTTTATTGTATTTCATAAAAATGTTTACAATGATGATATTTTAAATGGATAAATCAAAGCATATTTTATTTATGTAGGGTATGTATTTAGTTATAATTTAAAGAGTATGACATGAAATCTAAAATAACGACTATAAGGCAGAATTATTCTCAGGTGCATGTATAGTAATCCTAATTAAGTAAACAACTGTACTTTTCAGTTTGTAGACTAGAGATTTTCTTTTAACTAAAATAATCTTTACCTGATTGCCTCATATTCTGTTTGATTTGCATTTGGAGGATGTAAAGCCACCAGGTGACCAGTAATTCTAGATGATATTTTCAGTACTTCATATGCAGCTGTACATAGGATTATATTTTAAGAAATGGATGTAGTATAGATTCTAGAAACATTAACTGTAATGAACATTTAAATAATCATCACAGAGATCAGATATAGTATTAATTTTCTAAAGAAAATAAATTTTCCAGATTGAAGTTAATGAATGTATTTTTGTTGGTATACCAAAATAAGTTTCCAATTAAAAAGTAGAAAATACACGTGAATGAAGTATAATGTGATTAATCAATTAAAAGTATTGGAGAAATCATTTTTTTACCTCAGTATGTGTAAAGCAAGCACTAAAAGTGATGTTGTGATAAGTGTCTCATGCTGAAAGAGTGTGATGGTTAATATTGAGTGTTGATTTGATTGAAAGATGCAAAGTAGTGTTCTTAGGTGTGTCTGTGAGGGTGTTGCCAAAGGAAATTAACATTTAAGTCAGTGGACTGAGAGAGGCAAACCCATCTTCAATTTGGGTGGGCACCATCTAGTCAGCTGCCAGCATGGCTAGAATAAAGCAGAAGAAAGAACGTGGAAGGACTTCACTTGCTGGGTTTTGCGACCTTAATCTTTCTCCCATGCAGGATGCTCCTTGCCCTCTAACATCAGACCCCTAGTTCTGCAGCTTTTGGACTCTTGGACTTACACCAAAGGTTTGCCAGGGGGTCTTGGGCCTTTGGCCACAGACTGAAGACTGCACTGTCTGCTTCTCTACTTTTGAGGTTTGGGGACTCACACTGGCTTCCCTGCTCCTCAGCTTACAGATGCCTGTTGTGGGACTTCACCATATTATCCTGTGAGTTGATACTCCTTAATAAACTCCGTTTCATATACACATCTAGCCTATTAGTTCTGTCCCTTTAGAGAACCCTGACTAATACAAAAAGACAAATAGAAAATGAGCAGAAGCACTGGATGCCTGGGCAGCAGAAGATATAAAAGGAAGAAAAATAGCTATTAATAAAAGAGAAGTCAGGAAGAACTCATTTCAATTATTTTCTAATTTTCTTCAGGGTGGACCCTGTTGGACTGACAAGTTTAGAGTTAGTGTCACACATTTAGCAGACAAACCATACTTTCAAGAAGACATACACAGGGTGGAGGAGGTATTTCGAGCCCTTTTTCTTCATTTACAAAACACTTCTGACTGACTCTTGTGAGAACCTATTACGTGCAACAAGACTATCTGAGGCACTCTTCAAAGTCTGAAAGGAGATAACTGTTATGCAACATGGAGTACTTATTTATGTAGAATGCTACCAGCACTTCCTACTTAAAACAGGAAGGAAGAGAAGAACTGACAGTTATAAACCCAAAATGAGTAAAATGAGGCCTTTTAATCTCAGAAACAAAAAGACAGACTCTTACAGCTACCATTTTGACTACTCATGACTGCAGCTTGTTTGTTAGTTTGTTTAAATTATATTGGACTCAAGACATCCTGGAGATTGAATAATTGTCAGATTCCAGAATGTGCTTCATTTAGAAATCAATGTTAGAACCATTTCAGAGGAGAAAGGATACCAATAATATCTTGCTGCAAAAATAAAAAGTTCAATGTTATCTAACAAGAGTATTCCATAACTGACACTAAGCTGATAAATAATAATCTTAGAATTTTATACTGCATTCCCATTTTCAAAGTGCTTTCACAGACCTCATTTCATCAATAGTGAGAAACATAAAAGCAATAGTTGAGGTTCTATGTTAAGAAATGTGACAAAAGTTATCAGTTTGAGTGCCTGAACACCATAATCCTTCACTCCTCATCCTGTTAAGTGTGTTTTCCTATTCTCCTGGTTCTATTATTTCTATAAAGAAAAATGTTCAACCAACCAGTAACCACATATTTGCCCCCCGACCCAGTACACAACACACAATTTGGCCCACAGTTTTTCTGTATGGGTGAGAAATAAATTGTTAGGCACAACTTCATGGAACAAAAGGCAATTTATAAACTGACAAAATGAATTTGAGGCTGATTCACAGATGCATGACCCAAATCAGAAATAATGAAACTAAACAAGCTGAGCCCTTGTTCTATAACCATAGCTATTATACTTCTAGGGATTCAGCTCAGCCCTATGAGACACATATTTTTTGTGTGTTCTCTGAAGTCCAGGAAAAAAAATCTTCATTTTTGTTTGTTTTAGTCAACGTCAAAGCCTTGATCAGGCAATACAGACTCCAACTGGCCAGTTGTGAGGAGCTCCTGAACAGAACAGGGATGCACATATTTTTTAGGAAATAATCAACATCAGGAAAAGCACTTCTGATCATCTGTAAGCAAAACCAAAAGAAAAATCACCAAAAAAGTATAAAGCGAAAGGCCTGTGGAAATATTATCCCGCCAAAACATCAAGATTATGTTTTGTATTCAAATTTGTACCAATGTTCCCTGAAGACTCACCTGTACAAACTAGCAAGTCAGCAGAGTTAAGATGTAGGAAAGTTCTTAACGCTCCAAACTAGAAATCATTCTTTCAGACAGTGTCTAATTCCAGTCTGGCAACTTTAAAATATAAATAACTCTGAGAGAGCAAAACCATAGTGTAAATAAAAATAAAGCTACATTTACTGGAAACATAATTTGTGCCAGGCACTGCTACATTTAAGGCTTTTAACCACCCCATAAGGTAGTCAAATTATTAGCCCCATTTTACAGACAAGGAATCTGGGGAATCAAGAGCTGAAAGTTGCATAACTTGTCCAAAATCACAACCAGTAAATGGTGAAACAAAGATTCAGCCCAAATCTATTTACCTCCCAAGCATAAGCTATTAACAACTAGGACATACAACTTCTCAGAATGCTGTTTCTTCTGCAGCACTCTACCTCCTCTAGGGGAGGGGATGCTGAAATGAAAAAACAAAAAGAGGGAGTAGGTGAAAATATATTTGATTTGCTTCAAAAATTTTGCCCCAAGCTAGTACTGTTGGTATTTTTTGAAAACCAGGATGTTTCAGCAAGAGAGGTGAAGCTAGGTTAAGGGCTGGGCCCTAAAATCAAATATTTAAATCAATTTCCCTTGGCTGGAGGGTTAGCTGGTCCCTGCTGAGGTAAAGGAAATATGCCAAAGACGACTTCAGAGCATGTCTCTGGGGAATTTCCCCTGTTACAAGGAAACAACCGAGAGGTTGTTTTTACAGCTATTTACAGTTCACAAGCACTTTCATGTGCATTAGCTCACTGTTCCCAGTGCAGTACAGGGTGGATAGCATTATCCCTTTAGTCTTATTAATTACAAATGAGAAAACTGAGACTCACAAGATTTAAGTGACTTGCTCTGCCCCAGGTCATACCAAAAGTGATGGAGCCAAAATAAACCTAGGTCTTGGGATTCCAATTTCAAGCCAAATGAATGTTTTCCGTTTACCTTCAGAGAACTCCAATAGTTAAGGCAGTTTTACAAATAGTACTTCAGTTGTCCCTAAGCCTTGTTCTTACACCACTCCCTAACACACAAAAACAAGCAGGAAATACATACAAATAACACCGGGCAGATGCTGCCATTGTGGTAAACATAGCTCCATATGTTAAAGTGGTCCTTTGCAACTAGATACGCAATGGCAATAATTCCCTGCCCTGGGAGTATAACACCCTCCAAGACCCCAACTTATCTCAAAGTTACCCAAGTATGTCTCTCCAAGAAAATATTTATAAGAAGGCATGCAGTATTTTGGGTGAGAGAAGGCACTGGGTAGGAGAGGAGGATGAAGACATAGGCAATAAAATAATTTTATCTGAATAATACCTTATAGTTTATAAAGCCCTTTCATGTCTTTCGTATTATTTGATTTTTAAATTCTGTGAAATAAACAGAGCTGAGATTATTGTGATCATTTTTTCTAATAAGAACACTAAGACTCAGAATGATGGAATTATCTATCCAAGGATGGAAAAAAAATCATCTTGAGATAGCCTTAAGGCTTTTGAGGGATCTCTCTGGATTCAGTTTCCTCATCTATAATATGAAAGGGTGGGACTAGATTTATTTATTCAACAAATCAAACAAAGCAAAACTACAACTAATTTGCATCATGTTTCCTCATGTGTAGAATAAGAGGAAGACATGGATGCTCTCCCTGGTTCTCTTCAGCTCTAACATTCTGTGGAAATAGAATCTGCAGGACTCTAGAACTCACCCAGATTTGCAGGGCAAGCTGAAATTTGGCCCAGGCTCTCTGTCTCCCAAGCCTGCCTTGTGAGTAACAGTTGGGGGTTGACTCTATAATCTACACGTCTTCTCTGTATCCTTCCCATGCCCACCAACCCAGGGCGTTAAAGTCACCATTACCATAATGGTTGAACTAGTTTACAATCCCACCAACAGTGTAAAAGTG
>NC_045445.1:75627129-75656183 GCF_002776525.5 Piliocolobus tephrosceles
AAACCTGCACGTTATGCACATGTACCCTAGAACTTAAAGTATAATAAAAAAAAAAAATGAGCAAATCTGGGTTTCACAGCTAATACATGGTGGAGCTAGGGCCAGCACTGACATCTTGTAATTCCTATACAACATTCTTTTACTCAAAGGAAGGTTATTTTTGTGGCTGACTGACACCCTAGAGAACTTAGGCTTTAATCAATTTATAAAACCATAAAATTACTTTGTTTATCAAATTAATCTTTAATACACTGAAAAATGCATTCATCTAACATTCATTCATTCACTGGACATCTTTTGTGCCTGGCACCAAGCCAGGCACAGGAATGTAAAGGTGGAAAAGGGTCTGTCCTCAACTTTAAAAGCTCAGGATCCTCTTGGATGTGCCTGTGAAACCCTGACTTGGGATGTGGCCATGTGCCATGTGCATGTGAGGTAAAGAAATGACAGATGAGGTGGTTTGTCTTTGAACAATGGCACAGAGACTGCTGGGAAGCACCCTGATTCTGGCTCAGGAGGCCTGAATTGAGGTGCAGCTTCTCATTCACCAGCTGTGTGACCTTGAGCAAGTCTTATCATTTCATCTGTAAAATGAGGGACAGAGTAGCCACACTGGTGTGGCTTTGAGGATTAAATGACATACATGTAATGCCCCTTGGATGATACCTATCACACAATAAATGTTAGTTACTTTCTCCCTTGTTGAAAAAAAAAAAGTCACCATTACCTCCATCTTCTCATTGTATAATCCATGGTATGTTTTTCACATCCAATTCACCCCATCGATAGTGGATGACCTCTCCTATGACAGTCAGTCTTTGGGCCACTTCTCTTTAATGAATCTGAAATTTTTCAGAATATTTTTTATTTTTACCTTTATATTTAGGTTCAGGGGTACATGTACAAGTTTGTTACATGGGTAAGTCATGTGTTGCTGAGGCTTGGTGTACAGATGATTTTGTCACCTGGGTAGTAAGCATAGCACCTGGTAAGTAGTTTTTTGACCCTTGTCCCCTCCCAAACTCCCCCCTCAAGTAGTATCCAGTGTCTATTGTTCCTATCTTTATGTCCATGTGTATTCAATGTGTAGCTCCCACTTATAAGTGAGAGCATGCATTATTTCTAAACTTGACACATTTCTAAGTCATTGCAGACAATCTCCCTAATTAAGGAAAAGCCTAGCTCTCACTGAAGGTCTTTGCCTACTTCCTCCATTACTGGTCCTCTCTTGTAGCAAAAGTTGAGGTAAGAGTAACTGGCTCCAGTCTAACTGGCTCCAATTCCTAGGCTTGGAGACCGTGAAGCAGGTTTCCTGACCACACACATCCAGAAGACTCTCTGTCACCTCATCTGCCAAAATTTCCTCCAACCCAGCCCACTTCCCCATCCATACCCATCTCCAGCTGAACTTAGGGGCAAACACTAAGCAGCAGGAAGTAAAGCTGGAGCTCATCATAATCATGACACCTCTCATTTGTAAAACTTTTTTGTTTTTCTGCTTTTTTCATTGAACCTTTATGTATATTTTCTCTTTTGGTCCTGTCAGGAGAGAAAGGCAAGAACTGCAAAAATTTATGTAAAGGAGCTCCCTCATCCATGCTAACCAGGTCCCACCCCCCCAAAAAAAAACACTTTAAAGCCCACAAATAGAGTCACACACACTCAATGTGCTTGAACCATGCTCAGAGATCCACACTGAATATAAATAAATATGTAGAGGTAGAAATAAATCTGCTTCCTCTTCATTAGAAACCAAAAAACCTGGGTTCTTCTCCCGACTTTGACACTTAGTTATATGAGCTTGTACTGATATTCTTTACCCCAAGCTAGGTATTAATTTTAACATCTGTCCTAACTTTGTGCTGTTCAATGCAGTAGCCACATTCACATGTGGCTGTACTACTGAGTGTCTGAAATGTGGCTAGTGCAATTAAAATACAGAATTATTTATTTATTGAATTAATTTACATTTAAATCTAAATAACCGGGTGTGGCTAGTGGTTACCACATGGCTAGTGGTGACAGCACAGAATAATGTACGGGGTAATGTAACATTACTTAGATGATCCGTACCATCTCTCCTAGGTGGTCTATGCTGTTTTGTTCACAGGGTTCATTCAACCTCATCCAGCACTCTCAGTTAGAGGGCCCTTACCTCACTAAAAATGACAATCCAGGGTTGTTTTATACCTATGGAATAGGCCCTGGGGCAGGAAAAAGGAAAGTTGTAATAGCCATATTTCCACAGCCAGCCTGATTTTTTTTTTTTTTATTGTCTCCATGTTTCTATAAGCTGGAACTAAAAGGTGAATCATGGCTATCCTAGTCTCTGTGAATGAGTGTGATAAAAGAAAAGCCTTAGACAAATTAAAGTTAATAGTTTAATTGAGCAAAGAACAATTTGTGAATCAGGCAGTCTCCGAACCAGAAAAGATTCAGAGAGACTCCAGCGCTGAGGTATGGTTGAACATTTATAGATAGGAAAAGGAAAGTGACGTAGAGCAAGTCAAAGTGAAATACACAAACAGCTGGATTGGTTACAGCTTGACGTTTTCCTTATTTGAACATGGTTGGAACAGGTGGTTACCTTCGTTTGGTCAACCTTAATGATTGACACAAGAGTAGGTTACAGTCTGTTTATACTTCTAGTTAGGTTGTAGTTCACTATGTACGGAGAAACCTTTAGGCTGAACTTAAAATATTTCCAGAAGACACCTTTAGACTAAAATTAATTTAACAAGCATATATGTCTGTATAGAGCTGGGCTTTGAGTATAGTCATGCTCTTTACCCTTCCAAAGTGCAATTAGTATTGGCTGTGAAAAAATTTCAATCCTGGAGAAAGAAAAAATAATCTTTTTGATTTTGTGGTAAAATAATGGCATCTTGAGAGAGCCTTTTTCTAGCCTGTTTTTTCATCTATAATACGAAAGGGTTGAACTAGATTTATTTATTCAACAAACCAAACAAGGCAATGAGCTAACAGCTGAGGACACGATGATGAATCAGACATGTCATACCCTCAGGAATTCAATTTAATATAAAGTCTGAACCAGATGATGATTTTTCATTACCTCTTTCAGCTCTGAGTCCACATAAGCTATGAATCCTGTCACTTACGTGTGAATACTGTTGCAACTGAAAATTATTTATCCTTCTACCCCAGTCTTAGTTCATTGAGACAGATTTCCCATCCAACTACGTGTTATCCCCCCTCTCCCTCACCACTCCCTATTTGGTCTTCCCTACCTCAATAAGAAAGTAAGAACTGAAGGAGTCTGGGAAAATGAGCAAGAGTAGAGAGACAGCAGCAGACAGGTATCATTCTGGGCACTTCAACCTTTCCTAAAGTGAAAGAGAATGTGAGAGTAGATAAGTAATGAAGATGGATGGATGGGAAGAGAAAAGATAAAGAGATGAAGAAAGGATACAAGGAGTCTGATGTCATTTATAGCAAATGTGGTGTAAATTGATCCAGCTGTACAAGGCAAAGACCCATTTGGGAATGGGTGGATCACTGCATTTCCCATTGCTCAGAAACACAGAATTAGCTAATGAAAGAAACAAGTAGGGGAGCACAAAGAAGAACCACAAGAAACACCCTCTCTGCCACAGCTATTTTGGTGCCAACTTGAAGCTCGAGGACTGAAGGGGGCCTGCCCCTCCACACCTGTGGGTATTTCTCGTCAGGTGGGATGAGAGACTGAGAAAAGAAATAAGACACAGAGACAAAGTATAGAGAAAGAACAGTGGGCCCAGGGGACAGGCACACTCAGCATGCGAGGACCTGCACCGGCGCTGGTCTCTGAGTTCCCTCAGTATTTATTGATCATTATTTTTACTATCTTGGTGAGGGGAGTGTAGCAGGGCAACAAGTGGGGAGAAGGTCAGCAGGAAAACATGTGAGCAAAGGAATCTGTATCATGAATAAATTTAAGGAAAGGTACTGTGCCTGGATGTGCACGTAGGCCAGATTTATGTTTCACTTTACACAAACACCTCAGTGTAGCAAAGAGTAACCGAGTAGTACTGCTGCCAGCATATCTTGCCTCCAGCCACAGGGCGGTTTTCTCCTATCTCAGAATAGAACCAATGGGAATGGCTGGCTTTAAACCGAGACATTCCATTACCAGGGAGGAGCAGGAGACAGAAGCCTTCCTCTTATCTCAACTGCAAACAGGCCTCCTTCTTTCACTACTACTCTTCAGCAGAGACCCTTTATGGGTGTCGATCTGGGGGATGGTAAGGTTTTTCCTTTCTCATGAGGCCATAACTCAAGGCTGCCTCAGTGGGGGAAAATCTTGGACAATACCCAGGCTTCCTTGGGCAGAGGTCCCTGCGGCTTTCCACAATGTATTGTGTCCCTGGTTAATCAAGAATGGAGAATGGTGATGACTTTTACCAAGCATACTGCCTGCAAACATATTGTTAACAAGGCACATCCTGCACAGCCCTAAATCCATTAAACTTTGATTCAATACAGCACATGTTTCTGTGAACACAGGGTTGGAGCTAAAGTTACAGGTTAACAGCATCTCAAAGCAGAAAAAATTTTTCTTGGTACAGATCAAAATGGAATTTCTTATGTCTTCCTTTTTGACATAGACACAGTAGCAATCTGATCTCTCTTTCTTATCCCCACAAAGGATCTAGTCCCTTTCTCTTTTCTTCATTTCTTAAGTATGAATTGCCCTTCCACTGTAGCTCAAAATGGCTATAACATTTCAGACTGGAGGAAAAGTGATAATTCACTCTTTGTCTCACTTATAAACTTTCCTATAGATCTTTGGGGATCCAAACTCAGTTGAAGAAATACTAGTTTGAATGTCAGTTTAGTCACTAAAACTCCCTAGGAGAGGATTAGAAAGTCTAGTCTTGAATCCAAATGTTATCATCCCTTCTAATGTGGCTGGATAGCCTTTTCCTCCAACTATCACCATCACCACCACAATCCAGAACTCTGTAAAAGAGAAAAAGATTCAAGGGACCTTAGAGCAATTGCCCCAGGTTGGTTGTGAGGTAATTCTGTACCTAAAGATACAAAGTTTGAGTAAATGACTTTGTTCCTATGGCAGGTAGCAAGCCAGAAGGCTACTGCTGGGCTCATATTTTACAAGTACATAAAACTAGTTGTTAGTTATGGGGCATGTTTATAAAGTGTTAAAATCAACGTATTTATGCCCATCTCCATATAGAATCTTCTTAATATAACTCAAGATAATTGATGTAACAAATTCACATCAGGGTCTTATCAATTTGGCTTTTAACAATGAAGTGCTTACCCAGGCTTCAATCAGCACATACCAGACTGCTATGTCCCTATTCTCCAGAAGCCATACTGAGCACCCCAGAGCTCTAACAACTAAGAGCCTAGCCAAAGGCCAAGAACACTTGCCTGATCCCCCAAATTTCCAACACAGGACCACTGACAGCAAGCCTAGTCATTCCAGATCATCTTCAGTGAGACAAAAAAAGAAAAAGAAACAGTTTTAATCCAATGGAGGCAATTTATTGTTATGAAGACTTCAGGAAACAAAACTCAAAAAGGAACCAGAAAGAAAAGGGCATTTTAGAATGTGGATAGAGCCACATGTGTCATTAAGGAGAGACAAGGAGAAACAGAGAGATGAAATTTACGTTGCTTAAGATCAAGTTTCACATAATGCCAGTTATATTAGCATATACTGGCATGATTATCTTTCCCCACCTACAAATAGTCTAATGACCTCACAGTCATAGAAATCAGAGAGAACTAAGCTGAAGAGAGAACACTCCCCCCTGCTTCCCATCTTAGAGAAGCACAATCATTTCCTGAGAATTCTATTCCTGAAACTAGGAAGAAAAGCTTATTTATACATACAGGCAACCTTCAAGTCTCCAGTTTCTATTCTTCCTTCCTCTCCGACCCTTCCCCTCCCCCACTTTGCACCAGAGAAGTCAGACTCCGGGAGTGCTTTAACAGTTTGAAGGCTAATCTGAAAGAGGAAGAAGAATCTGTATATCTGTATATATTGGCTAGTAAATGTGCCCTGCCCTCTCTCCTCTTAAAAATAGCAGCAACCCATCTTTGCAAAGAAGCTTGCCTATAGAGCAGGCACTCTGTGAATGGACTGTGCTTTTATGACCCTACAGAGTATCCAGATACTGTGCAGCTCACCGACAAGGATTAGTTGCAAGGACTGGTAGATCGAATTTACTGGAGACTTGGAGCTTGCTTCTGAGAACAAACGCAAAGGACAGTAAACTGTGGACCTTGAAGTTAGCAGGTAAGGAAACTCAGTATTCAGTACTAAGACCAGAACAGTATGTAGTAAAATGTTGCTGATGGTAAATTTTAGCAAATTCCCAGGAGTTTGGGGATAAGTTATCTGCCTTGCCTGCTTTAAGTTTGGGTGCTAGTATGAATTCTTTCTGCTATATTTCTTAGCCAGAGATCTGATTATATGATCAGTCTGTCAACAAATATTGCTCAGTGCTTCTGCTAGGGCTCGATGTGGCAATATACAGAGGAGACACACTCCACAAGCCTCTAGCACCTTTGCAATTAAGCCAGAAATGTAAGATACGTTTTCAAATCCCATTTTGAGGGTTCAGTGGAGTTACTCTAATGTAGTGGTATTTTCCTTCAATATGGAAAATAAATATGTAGTGATTACTGAAGGTAAACCAGTGGAGAGTAAAATTTTCATAAGGTAGTTTCACATTTATTATCCCACCCGAACCTTTCAACATCCTATAATTTAGACAAGGTAAGTGTTACTGTCCGTGTTTATGAATGAGAAAATAGACTCAGAGAGGCTAAAAAAATTCTTGAAACACACCGTACAACTAGAACGTAGCCAGTTCTGGCCAGAGACTGTAAAAATAAAGCTCTCTCAACTATAAATGAAGAGAAGAAAATTGCATAATCTATTTAGTAATTTAGACACATCTGGCGTAAACTAAGTTTACACAGAGCCAAAAATTCATACATTTTAATAAAATCTTTAGCCAGGAACATTTTTCTACTTAGCGGCAAAAAAGCTGTTTTCAAGAGAAAACAAATGGGTTGGTGAGCTCCACCTACTGAATTCAGTGGTTCTGCTTTCCAGTATTCTGATTATTTTGAAACCTAGAGAGAAGCTATGATACCATATGTCTAACAAATGATTATTTTAAAAGAAACTGTAACTAAATCTAAACTAGACTGTACACTATTTTAAATACAAAAAAATGTATTTTTACAATGCATTATAAAATATAAAGGACTGCATTACATTTAAAATACATTAGGAAAATTTGTTCCTAGACAATTTTAACTTTATTGCAAGAAGTCTTAATCATTCAAAAATGTTTTCTGTTGTTGTTTTACTATTAATGGCTTAATTAGAACTAAAAGCTATCTGTTTTTACATCATAAACAACCTCAAGTGCTATATTTACATTCATCCATAAATAAATAAAAATTATTTATTTTTAATAAAAAATTGTTCCCCTGTTCCCCTAAGTATTGACTACACCAGCCAATCAGGGTTCCTCCTAATAAAATAAGTCAGTTTGGGAGCCAGTAAGCACACAGAAAATGGTAGGTTAAGAAAAGTTTACAATTTGCTTTTAGACTTAATCTAGCATGTTAGTGTATTCCTAACCCAAAATCATCAATTCTCATTTTCCACTACCTTCCCTTAATGAAATTTTGATGCATTTAGAAACTATTTATCTGTCATGAAAGCAAGATTCTTCCACGGTATAGAAAATTATAAATTTGTATTTTCAGTATAATTGGCCAATAATAAAGGATAATAAAGGGAAGGTGCTGATTCTTAAGGTACATACCCAACCTTGTGAATTCGATACTGTGAATGGTAACTATCATAATCTCCCAAATAACATTGCCCTGTATGGACCTCTACTTTGGTCCATTTTGTTGTTCTCATGTTCTTAACACCTAACAGTGGCTGCTCTAAACTATCTTGCTGCATGGCTTTCAATGGGAGATAAACTGGGTAACTGGGATCACTGGGAGTTCACCCTAGCTTTGACATGTAAACAGCTGGGTGTTCTCTGGCAAGTTAACGGCTATTAGTATTTCTTGGTTCCTTTGTGTATCTAATTCAGTAATGAGCTGATAGGAATATTTTCTAAATCTCTTAAAATGATAAATATAAAATCTGAAAGCAATTTGAAAACACAAACCACTACCAGAAGGATTTTGTTTAAATTCCATTCATTCCAGTAGGATAAAACACATAACAAAACTGATTGCATGGGGAGAGAGTAGAGCTAAATACTTTCTACTCCCTAGACTGTATTTCTAGGTCAGGGACATCACTCTAAGTCTCAGCAACCTCATCCTACTCTTAGGACCTGTCAGTAGCATCAAACACTCTGGATTATAGTTGTCACTAGCCCTACAATACTTATGCACACCCTCAATGTGAACTCTAAAAGGAATAAAAATATTTAAGAGTAGTATTTAAGAAGTATTTCTGTGAAAGCACTATCCACTTTTTGTTGTTACTACTTTAACCAAGCCCATTGATTCTTAGGATTATATGCTAAGGATTAAAATAGTTTTTTGCACCAAGTTTTGAATGCAACACAATATCCCACTACTCTTTCATAAAACCACTTGTTCAATCACAGATTTGGTTATAATACAAATCATGTTTCTAAAATATGTATGTGTAGTTGTGTGTGTGTGTGCGTGTGTGTGTGTGTGTCTAAAATAAAAAGACCTAAAGTCACTTTTATCTCTCACTCCAGTGTTATTTGCGTTTCAGGCCACATGAACACCTATGTGGTATGATTTAAGGGTCAGTGAGAAAAGTTTTCCCAGTTCAATCAGATATGAACAACATGTTGAAAGATATATTTATATCAGTCAACCCTACAAAAGATAGATTAGTCAGTATGCCAATTTGTTGCTTTGCAGTGCAGAAATAAAACTGTTGACTGGGTGTAGTGGCTCACACCTGTAATCCCAGCACTTTGGGAGGCCGAGGTGGGCGGATCACAAAGCCAAGAGATTGAGACCATCCTGGCCAATATGGTGAAACCCCATCTCTACTAAAAATACAAAAATTACCTGGACGTGGTGGTGCCTGTCTGTAGTCCCAGCTACTCAGGAGGCTGAGACAGGAGAATCGCTTGAACCCGGGTGGCAGAGATTGCAGTGAGCCAAGATAGAGGCCCTGTACTGGAGCCTAGCGACAGAGGGAGACTCTGTCTAAAAAAACAAAAAACAAAAAACTGCTAAGAAGCCTGACAGAAGAGGCAATAAAGTCATTCCTTTATCTAATTTGATTAGCTAAATCCAGACATCTTAGGTCCATTAATTCATGTTACAATCAAGGTGCTAAAACACCCTCAGATGACAATTACTTTTGCCTTTAATTAAGAATTCTTTATGGATTAGTAGAAAAGGCCACTGTATAAATTCTTCTATACTGCTGCTTCATTCTGTCTCATCCCACTCTATCTCATCATGACATGACCTCTCCTTTCTTTGTGCCCCACAGTCCTTCTTCTAGACTGGGGATGGGGGGTACATAGGGAAGCAAAGAGAAAGAAAAATATTTTAAATTTGGGGGATAGAAAGAGGTCCTTATAGAAATAGAGGAAAAGAGACAGGAGAGTAAACATAAACCCTTGGACATTTAACACATAGTTGATTTTCCTTTTGATGAATAAAATGTCATTATCTTATTTAGAGTGCTTTCAGAATCAATACAACCCAGACATTTGAGCTCCTACTTAAATGTAACTGATAGAAAAGAAACAGGAGTTCAGATCTAGACTTAGGGTCCTTGAGCTAAAGAAAAAATAGGAGACATTTGGACATTGTTTTATTTTTCATCAATCCCTTTTCCCTAAAAGGGAAAGAAAAATCCAGTTTTGAATAGCATTTCAAGATGTCTAAAGTATAAGATTTGTTAATATTTCTCATAAATTTCACATTAACAGTGTTTGTTTCTAGAAATGGTTGTCTTTGTGTTGTCATGGATTCAACAAGCTAAGCGGAATTGAGCTAATAATAACAACACTCAAACATCTCAGATATGTCTTACATACTTATTCCAAAGTTCCTAGGAAATGTTCAGGCCTCAGAAGGTAATAAAGCTTCTTTTCATTCCAAATTGGTCACCATTTGTGGTTGATCTGAATTTGAATTCTTACTTAAGACAAAGGGCCTTAAATAAAAAGCAATCTCATAGAGAACAATTATTTGGCAAGAACCAGACATCTAAATGCCAAGATGATAGATGATAGAAGCAGGCCTGAGTTAGCTAAGAGCAATGACCTCAGAACATCAGAGGATTCCAAGCTGCTAGGAATTAGGTAGAGAGTTATAGAGGTATTCCTGGAAAAAGGCCCTCTAGTTAGTGCTTTACAAGAAGTTCAAAAGTATGTATGTAAGTTGCAACACATTTCTATCACCCAAACTAGGGGTGAAAGTATCCTGCACTATATATACACTGTCGCACACACTCATGCACTCCTCTAGATCTCTATTGTCTTTTGGTAACTTTCATTTCCCTTAAGGTCTGGTCTTATGCATCCTTTTAATCTGATTACACAGGATAAAGCATTTTTGGCACAGTACAATGGAAGGAGACACACTGTCACTAGTTCTGAATGCCACAGTCCAAGGTCCTTTTTGGTTGGACAGTGTCATATGTTTAGATTCCAACTGTCTGACAACAGAATGGCCTGAATTGATGGGTTTGACATTCTCCTCTTAAGGAGAATAAGAGACTACAGAAGAAACACCTGAGAACTGTCAGCAACAAAGTATCAGTCCCCCCATAGTTTTAAATACCAATGAGAATACATATCCTTGGAAATGTATTCCCAAAAAGCATATCTCTGTGAGCAGCACATCCCTGGAAATACAAAGTAAGAAAGCTACTTATTGTAATGATAGGGCTAAAGTGATCACAGACAGAAGGGTCATTCTGCCCTCCTCCCCCAAATCCTTCACTACGACGGGAGAAAGTCACTGGGATCATTAGTATAGCCTGGTGGTTTGTAGATTAAATCTCCATAGAGAATGAGTAGCTTTACTCTAGTCAATCAATAAACAATCAGTCAATAAACATCAATTACACATTTTCCTATGTGCAAAGAGAGATATGACTGTGGGGTGGTGTGGTCAAAGTAGGTGAGCCTTATATGAATGAGAAAGAGAATAATAAAAATTTAAATTTTAAAGAGCTTTGTAATTTACAAAACACTCATATTTGTTGACTCTCCTATTCATTCAGATATTGATTCAACAAACATTAATGAGTGCCTACTGTATCAAAAGATTAATACAGCATTGTCCCTAACCTCCCTGAGCTCAGACTTACAGGATGGCACAACCAACTTTTTTTCATTTGACAGTAGTAGGCTACATGGAGAGGAGGAAAGAGGGCACTGGGGAGTTGGTCAAATAAAAACAGGGCTCCACTGAGCTGCACCCTCTTAAAATATGTTTTCTGCATCCTGCCACTGCTCAGCAACAGAAGAGGAAGTATCAGTTTTAGGAAGCCTGAGTCCCAGCCTCCCCACTTCCTCTTCTGCTCTGGCCCTGCCTTCATCACCCCACTCCTGTTGGCAGTCCTCCAACACATACAGACTATCCGTTGCATGCTAGTATTTACTAGAAAGGTAAAGGAAATCTTGGCAGGCATATAACTTAATAGAATCATAAAAGTACATCCAGATACTGATTTAATCATATTGTCTCTGCTGTTGGTTCAATCCAAAAATACCCATCAGTCTCATTCAAACCCAATAATCAAACATATCCTTGAGTCTTTGGATTTCCATTAGTCTCTGACCTATGGCACTTTTGAACTCTCCTCCAGCCCCACCAGACCATTTATTCCTTTTTTTTTTTTTTTTTTTTTTTTTGAGACAGAGTTTGACTCTTGTTGCCCAAGCTGGAGTGCAATGGCGAAATCTCGGCTTACCGCAGCCTCCACCTCCTTGGTTCAAGAGATTCTCCTGCCTCAGCCTCCTGAGAAGCTGGGATTATAGGCATGTGCCACCATGCCTGGCTAATTTTGTATTTTTAGTAGAGAGAGACAGGGTTTCTCCATGTTGGTCAGGCTGGTCTCAAACTCCTGGCCTCAGGTGATTCACCCACCTTTGTCACCCAAAGTGCTGGGATTACAGGCATGAGCCACTATTATGCCTTCTTTGCTTTAAGATCTTTGCCTCCCTTTCTGCCCAAATGTGTAGATTCAATCTGCTCCACCCTCTTTCCTTTCTTCTCTGGTGATTTGTAAAGTGTCCATCCATGAGCCATGGTCCCCTGCACTCTGTGAATTTCAGGTTTCTTTTAAATAGATTCTACCCTGCTCGATGTATCCACATTTTACTATCACTTTACATCATTATTTAGATTCTTGTATAACAGCACCTGCGCTTACACACACACAGACATACACACAGAGAGAGAGAGAGAGAGAGAGAGAGAAACATGCTCCTTCCTCTGATCCTAGACATCCACCCTGGAAAATTAGATACTCTATTACTCAACAGCTCTTAAAACCACACAGTTACTCTTCAAAGTTGCCCAATTCGGAGAGGAAAAGAGCAAAAAATGAATAAAGCAATTCACTGCCACTAATGAGCTACGAGCTTATTGTCTAAAAGGGTGTGACAGGCATGTAAGCAAAAAGAGTAATTACACACTGTAATAAATGAAAGAATAGAACTATGCACATGGGAGTATTCATAGAGAGTGATAACTTTAACCTAAATCTTGAAGTGTAAGTAGAAATTTGCCAGGTTCACCTCTTGATTATTTAAGTGTGAAAGAGGATGCATAGATCACCGTCAAGTAGCTAAGGCATAATGAGATAAGGATGCTGAACTAAGTCATTAAAAAAGAAAGAAAGAAAAGAAAAAAAAGAAAGAAAGAAAGAAAGAAAGAAAGAAAGAAAGAAAGAAAGAAAGAAAGAAAGAAAGAAAGAAAGAAAGAAAGAAAGAGAAAGAAAGAAAGAGAGAAAGAGAGAGAGAGAGGCAGGGAGGGAGGAAGGAAGGAAGGAAGGAAGGAAGGAAGGAAGGAAGGAAGGAAGGAAGGAAGAAAGGAAGGAAAGAGAGAGAGAGAGGGAGGGAGGGAGGGTCAGGAGGCATTGCAAAATAAGAATCAACAGGACTTGATGAGGGATAAAATAAGGATAGGGTGGAGTCAAAGATGACTGCCAGGTCCTATACCTGACTGACTGGAAGACTATTACTGTCATTGAAGAAACAGAAACATAAGATGGGGAAGTTAATGTTGAAGAGAAGGTTGTATTTGTCTGAAAATATGTTTGAAATTTTTTAAAAGACAAGATATCCAAGTAGAGCAATCTAATAAGCAGCTGAAAATGAGAGACTAAAGTTTAGGTAAGTCATTTGTGGCTGTGGTGGACAGAGATTTGAGTCATGTGCGTGAAAGTTTTCTTTTTATTTTTAACTTCTTCTTAAGTTCAGGGGTACATGTGCAGGATGTGCAGGTTTGTTACATAGGTAAATATGTGTCATGGGGTTCGTTGTACAGATTATTTTGTCACCAATGTATTAAGCCTAATATCCCTTAGTTATTTTTCCTGATCCTCTCCCTCTTCCCACCCTCCTACCTCCAATAGGCCCCAGTGTGTGTTGTTCCCTTTTATATATCAATGAGTTATCATCATTTAGCTCCCACTTATAAGTGAGAACATGCGGTATTTGATTTTCTGTTCCGGCATTAGTTTGCTAAGGATAGTGGGCTCCAGTTCCATCCATGTCCCTACAAAGGACATAATCTCATTCCTTTTTGTGGCTTCATAGTATTCTATGGTGTATATGTCACACATTTTCTTTATTCACTCTATCATTGATGGGCATTTAGGTTGATTCCACATCTTTGCTATAGTGAATAGTGCTGCAATGAACATATGCATGCATGTGTCTTTATAATAGAAAAATTTATATTCCTTCAGGTATATACCCAGTAATGGGGTTACTGGGTTGAATGGTATTTCTGTCTCTAGGTCTTTTAAATTTAATTTTAATAGTATTGGGGGAACAGGTGGTTTCTGGTTACATTGATAAGTTATTTGGTGACGATTTCTGACATTTCAGTGCTCCCATCACCCAAGCAGTGTACACGGTGCCCAATGTGTAGTCTTTTATCCCTCACTCCCTTCTCCCCCTTCCCTGAGTCCCCAAAGTCCATTATATCATTCTTACGTCTTTGCATCCTCATAGCTTAGCTCCCACATATAAGTGAGAATATATAAATGTTTGGTTTTTCATTCCTGAGCTAGTTCACTTAGAATAATGGTCTTCAACTCTATCCAGATTGATGCAAATGCCATAATTTCATTTATTTTTATGGCTAAGTAGTATTCCATGGTGTAGATACACATTTTTATACAGTCATTGATTGATGGGCATTTAGGCTGGTTCCATATTTTTGCACTTGTGAGTTGTGCTGCGATAAACATGTATGTGCATGTGTCTTTTTCATATAATGACTTCTTTTCCTTTGGGTAGAAACCCAATAGTAGTATTTCTGGATCAAATGACAGTTCTACTTTTAGTTCTTTAAGTAATCTCCATACTGTTTTCCATAGTAGTTGTACTAGTTTACATTCCCTCCAGCAGCATAAAAGTGTTCCCTTTTCACCACACCCATGCCAACATCTATTATTTTTTAATTTTTTAATTAATTCTTGTAGGAGTAAGGTACTATTTCATTGTGGTTTTAATTTGCATTTCCCAGATAATTAGTGATGTTGAGTATTTTGTCATATGTTTGTTGGTCATTTATATATCTTCTTTTGAGAATTGTCTATACATGTCCCTTTTCCACTTTGTGATAGGATTATTTGTTTTCTTCTTGCTGATTTATTTGAGTTGTTGTAGACTCTGGATACTAGTTGTTTGTCAGATGCATAGTTCACAAATATTTTCTCCCATTCTGTGGGTTGTCTGTTTACTCTACTAATTATTTCTTTTGCTGTGCAGAATTATTTTAGTTTAATTAAGTCTTATCTATTTATTTTTGTTTTTGTTGCATTTGCTTTTGGGTTCTTGGTCATGAAGTCTGCCTTAGCCCTCATCTAGAAGAATTTTTCCAATGTTATTTTCTAGAGTTTTTATGGTTTCAGGTCTTAGATTTAAGTCTTTGATCCATCTTCAGTCGATTTTTTGTGTAAAGTGAAAGATAAGGATCCAGTTTCATTCTTCTACTTGTGGCTTGCCAATTATTTCAGCACCATTTGCTGAATAGGATGTCCTTTCCCAGTTTATGTTTTTGTTTGCTTTGTTGAAGATCAGTTGAATGTAAATATTTGGCTTTATTTGGGGGTTCTATATTCTGTTCCATTGGTCTACATGTTTATTTTTATGCCAGTACCATGCTGTTTTGGTAACTATAGTCTTGCAGTATTGTTTGAATTTGGGCAATGTAATGCCTTCAGATTTATCCTTTCTGTTTAGTCTTGCTTTGGCTATGCAGGTTCTTTTTTGGTTACATATAAATTTTTGGATTCTTTTTCTAGTTCTGTGAATAATGATTATGGTACTTTGACAGGAATTGTGTTATATCTGTAGATTGCTTTTGGCACTGTGGTCATTTTCACAATATTGATTCTACCCATCCATAAGCATGGGATGTGTTTCCATTTGTCTGTATTATCTATGATTTCTCTCAGCAGTGTTTTGTAGTTTTCCTTATAGAGATCCTTCACCTCCTTGGTTAGGTAGATTTCTAAGTATTTAATTTTTGCTGCTGTTGCAAAAGGGATTGAGTTCTTGATTTGATTCTCAGTTTGGTCATTGTTGGTGAATAGCAGCACTACTGATTTGTGTACATTGATTTTGTATCCTGAAACTTTACTGAATTCGTTTATCAGATCTAGGAATTTTTGGATGAGTCTTTAGGGTTTTCTAGGTATACAATAATATCATCAGTTAATGGCGACACTTTGACTTCCTCTTTACCAATTTGGATGTCTTTTATTTCTTTCTCTTGTCTGATTGCTCTGTCTAGGATTTCTAGTACTCTGTTAAATAGAAGTGGTGAAAGTGGGCATCCTTTTCTTGTTCCAGTTCTAAGGGGGGATGCTTTCAAATTTTGCCATTCAGTATAATGTTGGCTGTGAGTTTGTCATAGGTAGCTTTTAGTATCTTAAGGTATGTCCCTTCTATGCCAATTTTGCTAAGGGTTTTCATTCCTAAATGAATGCTGTATTTTGTCAAATGTTTTTTCTGTATCTATTGAGATAATTATATGATTTTTGTTTTTAATTCTGTTTATATGATATATCACGTTTATTGATTTGTGTATGTTAAACCATCCCTGCACCCCTGATATGAAACTCACTTGATCATGCTGTATTTTCTTTTTGATATGCTGTTGGATTCGGTTAGCTAGTATTTTGTTGAGGATTTTTGCATGTATGTTCATTAGGGATATTGGTCTGTAGTTTTCTTTTCTTATTATGTCCTTTCCTGGTTTTGATAGTAGAATGATACTGGCTTCGTAGAGTGATTTAGGGAGCACTTTCTCTTTCTCTATCTTTTAGAATCATTTCAGCAGGATTGGTACCAATTCTCCTTGAAATTTCTGGTAGAATTCATCTGTGAATCCATCTGGTTCTGGACAATTTTTGTTAGCAATATTTTTATTACTGTTTCAATCTCCCTACTTGTTATTGGTCTGTTCAGAGTTTCTATTTCTTTCCGATGTAATCTAGGAGGGTTGCATATTTCCAGAAATGTATCTATATCCTCTAGATTTTCTAGTTTGTATGTATAAATGTGTTCACAGTAGCCTTGAATTTTTTTTTCTTTTTCTTTTTTTTTTTTTTTTTTTTTTGCATTTCTGTGGTATTGGTTGTAATATCTCCCATTTCATTTTTAGTTGAGTTTATTTGGATCTTGTCTCTACTTTTCATGATTAATCTTGCTAATGCTCTATTAATTTTGTTTATCTTCGTGAAGAACCAGCTTTTTATTTAATTGATCTTTTGGGGATTTTTGTTCCAATTTTATTTAGTTCTGCTCTGATCTTTGTTATTTCTTTTCTTCTGCTGGGTTTGGGTTTGGTTTGTTCTTGTTTCTCTAGTTCCTTGACATGTAATCTTAGATTGTCTCTTTGTGCTCTTTCAGATATTTTGATGTAGGCATTTAATGCCATAAGCTTTCCTCTTAGCACTGCTTTCTCTATATCTGCAAAGCTCTGATAAGTTGTGGCACTATTATTCTGTTCAAATAATTTTTTAATTTCCATCTTGATTTCATTGTTTACCCAAAGATTCTTCAACAGCAGATTATTTAATTTCCATATATTTGTATAGTTTGGAAGGTTCCTCTTGGAGTTAATTTTCAGTTTTATTCTACTGTAGTCTGAGAGGATACTTGATATGTTTTGATTTTCTTAAATTTTTTGAGACTTGTTTTGTAGCCTATAATATGGTCTCTCTTGGAAAATGTTTCATGTACTGTTGATAAGAATGTATATTCTGCAGTTGTTGAGTAGAATGTTCTGTAAATATTTCTTAAGTCTATTTGTTCTGGTGTATAGTTCAAGTCCATTGTTTCTGTGTTGACTTTCTGTCTTAATGACATGTCTAGTGCTGTCAGTGGAGTATTGAAGTTCCCCACTATTATTATGTTGCCATCTATCTCATTTCTTAGGCCTATTAGTAATTGTTTTATGAGGTTGGGAGCTCCAATGTTAGAAGCATATATATTTACGATTGTGATATTTTTCTGTTGCACTATTTTATCATTATATAGGGTCCCTCTTTGCCTTTTTTATTTTTACTGATATTGATTTAAAATCTGATTTGTCAAACATAAGCCTAGCCACTCCTGCTGGCTTTTGGTTTCCATTTGCATGGAATATTTTTCCACTCCTTTACCTTAAGTTTATGTGAGTATTAATATTTAGGCGTTAGATGAGTATCTTGGAGACAGCATACACTTGGTTGGTGGACTTTTATCCATTCTGCCATTCTGTATCTTTTAATTGGGGCATTTATGCCTTTTACATTCAATATTAATATGGAGATGTGAGGTACTGTTCCATTCATCATGCTAACCTGTTGCCTAAATACCTTGTTTTGTTTTTTGTTTTTTTTTTTCATTTTGTTAGTGTTTTATAGGCCCTCTGAAATTTATGCTTTAAGGAGGTTCTGTTTTGATGTATTTTGAGGTTTTGTTTTAACATTTAGAACTTCTTTTAGCATTTCTTGTAGTGCTTGGTAGTGGAGAGTTCTCTCAGCATTTGTTTATCTGAAAACCACTTTATATCTCCTTCATTTATGAAGTTGAGGTTTGCTGGATACAAAATTTATGGCTGAAAATATTTTTTTTCAAGGAGGCTAAAGATAGGACCCCAATCCTTTGTGGTTATAAGGTTTATGCTGAGAAATCTGCTGTTAATTTGATAGGCTTTCCTTCATAGGTTACCTAATGTGATGATCTTTTTGCAATTAACTTCCCAGGAGTTCTTTGAGCTCCTTGTATTTGGATGTCTAGATCTCTAGCAAGACCAGGGAAATTTTCCTCAATTATATCCTCAAATAAAATTTCCAAACTTTTAGATTTCTCTTCTTCCTCAGGAATACCAATTTAACATAACCTCAAATTTCATGAGGCTTTGTTCATTTTTTTATTCTTTTTTCTTCGTCTTAGTCTGATTCATTAATTCAAAAGCTGTGTCTTCGAGCTCTAAAGTTCTTTCTTCTACTTGTTCTAGCATATTGTTGAAACTTTCCACTGCATTTTGTATTTCTCTAAATGTGTCTTTCATTTCCAAAAGTTGTGATTGTATTTTCTTTAAGATATCTATTTCTCTGGAGAATTTTTTATTCATATCCTGTTTTTTTTTTTTTAATTTAAGTTGATTTTCACTTTTCTCTGGTATCTCCTTGCATTGCTTAATAATCAATCTTCTGAATTCTTTATCTGGCAATTCAGAGATTTCTTCTTGCTTTGGATCTATTGCTGCAGAACTAGTGTGAACTTTTGGGGGTGTTATAGAACTCTGTTTTGTCATATTACCAGAATTACTTTTCTGATTTCTTCTCATCTGGATAGACTGTTTCTTAAAATTGTTATTGAATTTATTTTTTATTGAACTGTGGTTTTTTGGATTTTTGGGGTTTTGTCCCTCTTAAGGATCTGACTTCAATGTTTACTTTAGCCTAATTTGCTTTTTGATGCTTACTCTGTATGAGATCCTTAGTTATAGTGTCTTTGTGCATTGGCTTTTCCTGATGCTGGTTGTAGTAGTTAGATTCTTGGTGTGTGGTCAAATTTACTGTCTCCTATGGAGTCAAAATGGCAGGGATCTCTCAAAGCTTATCGTATTCTCTCATGATATACACTTTATTTATTCATTTAATTTTTTCCACGTGTTTTATTTACTGAGTTGATGATTCAGGTTTCAGGCCAGTCAAGGAGATAACCTTGGGTAGGCACCAGTTGTGGCTAAGGCAAGCAGGTAGATGTAATATCCAACAGTGGGCCAAGGTCTCAGCCTTGATGAAGGTGTCTGGGGGAGCTCTCAATTAGATGTGCTAAGGTTTTATCATGGTGAAGAGTGGGAGCTACCTTACCTCTTCTGCTAGGTCTTCAGGAAAGCTATTCACCTCGCAACCTTACTCCTGTTCTAGTGTTTCAGTTATTCCGATCAGACATGCATTTCCTTTCATTTATAGAAATGTTGATATTTCAAGTAGGAAGGAATAGTGACTGCCTCTTGTGCAGGCCTGAATCTGGAGTGTGCTCCTTCTGTGGGGCTGTGCCCAACCTGGATTTTTCCAGAAAGGTTGTCTATAGGTGCCTCCACACTGCATTCCTGTGGGGGAAGCCCCAGCTGTGTCTGCAGTGGAGTGCCAGAGGGGAACAAGAACCCCTTCTCCAAGTCCCTTCATGATCACAGAGATTACCAGCCTGTTGGGGTATAAGTGCAGACTTCCCCTACTGCACCCAGCACTGCAATTGTGCCTCTGCTGTGAGAAACTACCCACCAGTGGAAAGATCTGAACTCAAGTCCTGCTGTTCAGATTCTTTTGCACCACAAGGTGATCCATTGATGTGGTGTTCTCTCCCTTCCCCTAGGAATGGGGCTTTATGAGAGCCAAATTGCAGAGATTGTTATTGCTCTTCTGGGTCTTTCCACCCAGTAGAGATACCAAGCTCTGGGGTGGTGCTGGGAAATATCTGCAAAGAGTCCTGTGAGGTTATCTGTCTTCAGGTCTCCCAACCATGGATACCAGCACCTGCTGTGGTTGAGGTGGCAGGGGAGTGAATTAGACTCTGTGAGAGTCCTTGGTGTAGATATGATTAGTGTGATAGCTTTCTCAAATGCTGGTTATGCTAGCAGTGAAGTTGTACAGTGAACAGACTCAAGACCTCTAGTTAGCCAGGACATTGCAGGTGGTGATATTTTCTGTTGTTTTCTTCTTCCCAGGAGCAGGGTTATTCTGCCACGTGTTCCTGTAATGGCCTGAATTGGTTGGCCTCCAGCCAGGAGGTGGTGCTTGCAAGAGAGCACCAGCTGTGGCATTAGCAGTGAGATATAAGCTTGCCCTATGTTGGCTGTGGGAAATATTCTCATTACTCAGGTGATGGGCAAGTCCATAAAGCTCCCAAGAGTGTATGTCTTTTGTGTTCATCTACCAGGGCAGGTAGAGAAATACCATCAGCTAGGGGTAGGCTTAGGTGGGTGTGAGCTCAGACTCTCCTTGGGCAGGGCTTGCCAAAGCCTCCGTGAGGAATGGGAATGTGGTTCTCAGGCCAACAGGATTATGTTCCAGAGGGGATTATAGCTGCTTTGATTGTGCCATATAGTTCACCAAAGAAGTGGGGGATAGCTGGTAGTGAAAGGCCTCACCCACCTCCCACACAGTTGGCAAGGCCAGCCTCGCTCCCATAGTGCTTCACTAATGGTGCCAAGCTTAGATCCAGGCAGCTTGCTTGTGCAGAACTCAGAACTTGTCCAAGACCATAAACTTCCCCGCTGAGCAAGCAAACTTGGCATTCAGGTCTCACCCCTCCCTATCTGCCCACAATGTTAGCTGTGGCTCCTGCATTCATATCTTCAGCAGTTCCCATTTGCTCCCTGGCTTCTGCTCAAGAAAGTTAGTGCCCAGTTGGAATTGTTGCAAAATTCAGTTGGAAACTTCTTACACCCTATGACTCCTCCCTAATTCCACTGGGTGCCTTTCCCAAAGGCCCCTGTGAGATATAGTCAGGGATGGCTTCACTGGGCTCAAGCTGGATAATGGGAGTGCCTACAAGGCTCTTCCCACTACTGCTTTTACTTTTATATTTCACATGGCACCCTAAATCCATTCCAGTTCTAGGTAAGGTTAAATCCTCTTGTGATCTGGACTTTCAGATTCCCCAGTGGGGATGTCTGTTTAGAGGCAGGTTTTCACACAATCACACTTTGGGAACTCACAGTTTTTCACCTAACTCACGGAATCTGTAGTGGCATGCCAGTTCCTTCAAAGGATCTGTGAATTATTCTGGTTTTCCCAGTATGTTCCTGCAGTGGTTCTTGGAGCAAAAGTTTGTGGTGTGAGTCTCCGTACACTGTTCTGTCCATCCAAGTGAGATATGCACATTAGCCCTGTTTTCTATCTACAATCTTCTTTGAAAGTTATCTTTTTAAACCAGGAAAGTTGATAACTATTCCAAGGGAAAGATAGAAGCAAATAACTGAGGACCAACTCTTGACCTTTTACAGATTTTGTCTGCAGTGATTACCTCAGTTGACTCTGAAAAATGTCATTAATGAAGGGAAATCAAAAGGAAGAGTGAGAATGGGGGTGGCAGTATGGTAGTAGAACTGGTCTGATGGCCATAATGCCTGGGTTCTACTCCCAGCCCTAGCTATGTGCTCTTAAAGAAGTCATTACCACTACAATCCCATCACCAGGTTTTGAATCTTGCTTTTTCACACGTTAAAAGTCTATTGGTACAAGATCTCAAAGGTCCCTTCTGGCTCAAACTGGCAACTATCCTTAGAATAACAAATGGCATGTTCTACTGACATGAGGTAAAAATATAATGTTCTCTGTAAAGAAAGACATAGAATCTCACTAGTCATTTATTGTTTTCCTGCTGTACTTGAAAATTACTATGCAAAGCGCTATAGAGAGAAAATGAGAAAGTGTAAGAGAAAGTAAAATACTTGAATGAGAAGGTGTGTAGACAAAATTCCTCCTTACAAGGAATTTGAAATCTAGTTGAACCTACTGGTCTTACTTTCAGCTGATTCCCAGTAAATCATAATTCAGCTTTTAAACATAGCTATAACTTTTGTTGGATGAGGAACAAACAGCTTAAATTTTGCTCTTGTATGAAGTTGTGCTCATTAATTTTTGCTTTGGTAGAATGTTCTGAAAAAAGAATTCTCTTACTTTTTCAAGAATTACACCAAAAGAAAGAAAAGAAAATAATATAATAAATGACATATATGTCTAATGTGCCTCAATAAAGCAATCCTGATATGAGTTAGTCTGATTAAACACATTTATTTGGCACCAAGTATAATGTTCCTTCCTAAGTTCTGCAGAAATTGTACATATTAATTAGATCTGACCTTGATTCTCTTAAAAGTCTATAATTCAGAGGTAAAGATGAGGTAAATACACAAATTACTATTTTTTAATTTTTTAATTTTTAATTTTTTGTGGGTACATACTAGGTGTATATATTTATCGAATATATGAGATGTTTTGACACAGGCATAAAATGCAGAATAATCACATCATGAAGAATAAGGTATTCATTCCCTCAAAAACTTACCTTTTGTGTTACAAACAATCAAATTACAGTCATTTAGAGTTTTTTTTAATGTGCATTAAATTATTATTGACTACAGTCACCCTACTGTGCTATCAAATCATAGGTATTATTCCTACTTTCTAATTTTTGGTATCCATTAACCATCTCCACAGCCCCCAGACCTTCCTACTACCCCTCTCAGTCTCTGGTAACTGTCTTATATGGTTTGGCTTTGTGTCCCTACCCAAATCTCATCTTGAAATGGAATCCCCAACGGTCAAGGGAGGGACCTGGTGGGAGGTGATTGGATCATAGGGGCAGTCTCCTCCATGCTGTTCTCATGATAGTGAGTGAGTTCTCACAAGATCTGATGACTTCATATGTGGCAATTTCCCCTCTTTTCTCTCTTTCCCGCTGCCTTGTGAAAAAGGTACTTGCTTCTCTGTCATCTTCCACCTTAATTGTAAGTTTCCTGAGACTTCCTCAGCCATACAGAACTGTGAGTCAACTGAACCTTTTTCCTTTATAAATTACCCAAACTCGAGGAAAAACTCCAGTCTCCAGCTCCCACTGCCAGTGACACAGAAGACGGGTGATTTCTGCATTTTCAACTGAGGTACCAGGTTCATCTCACCAGGGAGTGCCGGAAAATCAGTGCTGGTCAGCTGCTGCAGCCCAAACACCGAGAGCTGAAGCAGGGCGAGGCAACACCTCACCTGGGAAGTGCAAGGAGGAAGGGAATCCCTTTTCCTAGCCAGGGGAACTGACACACACAACACGTGGAAAATCGAGTAACTCCTACCCCAAGACTGTGCTTTACCAAGGGTCTTAGCAAATGGCACACCAGGAGATTATACCCCACACCTGGCCACGAGAGTCCCACGTCCATGGAGCCTCCCTCATTTCTAGCACAGCAGTCTGCTATCTAACGGCAAGGCAGCAGTGAGGCTGGGGGAGGGGTGCCCGCCATTACTGAGGCTTAAGTAGGTAAACAAAGCCACTGGGAAGCTCGAACTGGGTGGAGCCCACAGCAGCTCCAGGAGGCCTGCCTGTCTCTGTAGAATCCACCACTGGGGACAGGGCACAGCTAAACAACAACAACAACAACAAAGCAGCAGAAACCTCTGCAGACTCAAATGACCCTGTCTGACAACTTTGAAGAGAGCAGTGGATCCCCCAACACAGAGGTTGAGATCTGAGAATGGACAGACTGCCTGCTCAAGTGGGTCACTGAACCCTGAGTAGCCTAACTGGAAGACATCCCCCACTAGGGGCACACCGACACCCCACACCTCACACGGCAGGGTACACCCCTGAGACAAAGCTTCCAAAGCAAGAATCAGACAGGTACACTCACTGTTCAGCAATATTCTATCTTCTGCAGCCTCTGCTGCTGATACCCAGGCAAACAGGGTCTGGAGTGGAACTCAAACAATCTCCAACAGACCTACAGCTGAGGGTCCTGACTGTTACAAGGAAAACTAACAAACAGGAAGGACACCCACACCAAAACCCATCGGTACGTCAACATCATCAAAGATCAAAGACAGATAAAATCACCAAGGTAGGGAAAAAGCAGGGCAGAAAACCTGGAAATTCAAAAAATAAGAGCCCATCTTCCCCTCCAAAGGAACGCAGCTCACCGCCAGCAATGGATCAAAGCTGGACGGAGAATGACTTTGACTAGTTGAGAGAAGAAGGCTTCAGTCCATCAAACTTCTCAGAGCTAAAGGAGGAACTAGGTACCCAGTGCAAAGAAACTAAAAATCTTGAAAAAAGAATGGAAGAATGGATAACTAGAATAATCAATACAGAGAAGGCCATAAATGAAATAACAGAGATAAAAACCATGACACAAGAAATACAAGACAAATGAACAAGCTTCAGTAACCGACTCAATCAACTGGAAGAAAGAGTATCAGCGATTGAGGA
This sequence comes from Piliocolobus tephrosceles, assembly GCF_002776525.5. Lineage (NCBI taxonomy): Eukaryota > Metazoa > Chordata > Mammalia > Primates > Cercopithecidae > Piliocolobus > Piliocolobus tephrosceles. The sequence continues at coordinate 75,651,819 of NC_045445.1, forward strand.
TTAAATGAATGAAATGAAGCAAGAAGAGAAGTCTAAAGAAAAAGAGGAAAAAGAAATGAACAAAGCCTTCAAGAAGTATGGGATTGGCCGGGCGCGGTGGCTCAAGCTTGTAATCTCAGCACTTTGGGAGGCCAAGACGGGTGGATCACGAGGTCAGGAGATAGAGACCATCCTGGCTAACATGGTGAAACCCTGTCTCTACTAAAAAATACAAAAAATTAGCTGGGCGAGGTGGCGAGCACCTGTAGCCCCAGCTACTCGGGAGGCTGAGGCAGGAGAATGGTGTGAACCTGGGAGGCGGAGCTTGCAATGAGCTGAGATTCAGCCACTGCACTCCAGCCCGGGTGACAGAGCGAGACTCCATCTCAAAAAAAAAAAAAAAAAGAAGAAGAAGAAGTATGGGATTATGTGAAAAGACCAAATCAACGTCTGATTGCAGTGCCTGAAAGTGAGGGGGGAAATGGAACCAAGCTGGAAAACACTCTTCAGGATATCATCCAGGAGAACGTCCCCAACCTAGTAAGGAAGGCCAACATTCAAATTCAGGAAATACAGAGAATGCCACAAAGATACTCCTTGAGAAGAGCAATTCCAAGACACATAATTGTCAGATTCTGCAAAGTTGAAATGAACGAAAAAATCTTAAGGGCAGACAGAGAGAAAGGTCGGGTTACACAAAAAGAGAAGCCCATCAGACTAACAGCAGATCTCTTGGCAGAAACTCTACAAGCCAGAAGAGAGTGGGGACCAATATTCAACATTCTTAAAGAGAAGAATTTTCAACCCAGAATTTCATATCCAGCCAAACTAAGTTTCATAAGTGAAGAAGAAATAAAAGCCTTTACAGATAAGCAAATGCTTAGAGATTATGTCACCACCAGGCCTGCCTTACAAGAGACCCTGAAGGAAGCACTAAACATGGAAAGGAACAACCGGTACCAGCCATTGCAAAAACATGCCAAAATGTAAAAACAATCGATGCTAGGAAGAAACTGCATCAACTAACAAGCAAAATAACCAGTTAATATCATAATGACAGGATCAAGTTCACACATAATAATATTAACCTTAAATGTAAATGGACTAAATGGTCCAATTAAAAGACACAGACTGGCAAACTGGATAAGGAGTCAGGACCCACCAGTTTGCTGTATTCAGGAGACCCATCTCACCTGCAGAGACACACATAGGCTGAAACTAAAGGATGGAGGAAGATTTACCAAGCAAATGGAAAACAAAAAAAAAAGCAGAGGTTGCAATCCTAGTCTCTGATAAAACAGACTTTAAACCATCAAAGATCAAAAGAGACAAAGAAGGCCATTACATAATGGTAAAGGGATCAATTCAACAGGAAGAGCTAACTATCCTAAATATATATGCACCCAATACAGGAGCATCCAGATTCATAAAGCAAGTCCTTAGAGACTTACAAAGAGACTTAGACTCCCATACAATAATAGGAGACTTCAACACCCCACTGTCAACATTAGACAGATCAACGAGACAGAAAGTTAACAAGGATATCTAGGAATTGAACTCATCTCTGCACCAAGCGGACCTAATAGACATCTACAGAACTCTCCACCCCAACTCAACAGAATATACATTCTTCTCAGCACCACATTGCACTTATTCCAAAATTGACCATGTAGTTGGAAGTAAAGTACTACTCAGCAAATGTACAAGAACAGAAATTATAACAAACTGTCTCTCAGACCACAGTGCAATCAAACTAGAACTAAGGACTAAGAAACTCAGTCAAAACCGCTCAACTACATGGAAACTGAACAACCTGCTCCTGAATGACTACTGGGTACATAACGAAATGAAGGCAGAAATAAAGATGCTCTGTGAAACCAATGAGAACAAAGATACAACATACCAGAATCTCTGGGACACATTTAAAGCAGTGTGTAGAGGGAAATTTATAGCACTAAATGCCCACAAGAGAAAGCAGGAAAGATCTAAAATGGACACTCTAACATCACAATTAAAAGAACTAGAGAAGCAAGAGCAAACACATTCAAAAGCTAGCAGAAGGCAAGAAATAACTAAGATCAGAGCAGAACTGAAGGAGATAGAGACACAAAAAATCCTCCAAAAAATCAATGAATCCAGGAGTTGGTTTTTTGAAAAGATCAACAAAATTCATAGACCATTAGCAAGGCTAATAAAGAAGAAAAGAGAGAAGAATCAAATAGACGCAATAAAGAATGATAAAGGGGATATCACCACCGACCCCACAGAAATACAAACTACCATCAGAGAATACTATAAACACCTCTACGCAAATCAACTAGAAAATCTAGAAAAATGGATAATTTCCTGGACACTTATACTCTCCCAAGACTAAACCAGGAAGAAGCTGAATACCTGAATAGAACAATAGCAGGCTCTGAAATTGAGGCAATAATTAACAGCCTACCAACCAAAAAAGTCCAGGACCAGACGGATTCACAGCTGAATTCTACCAGAGGTAGAAGGAGGAGCTGGTACCATTCCTTTGGAAACTATTCCAATCAATAGAAAAACAGGGAATCCTCCCTAACGCATTTTATGAGGCCAACATCATCCTGATACCAAAGCCTGGCAGAGACACAACAAAAAAGAGAATTTTAGACCAGTATCCCTGATGAACATCGATGCAAAAATCCTCAATAAAATACTGGCAAACTGAATCCAGCAGTACATCAAAAAGCTTATCAACCATGATCAAGTGGGCTTCATCCCTGGGATTGCAAGGCTGGTTCAACATATGAAAATCAATAAACGTAATCCAGCTTATAAATAGAACCAAAGACAAAAACCACATGATTCTCTCAATAGATGCAGAAAAGGCCTTTGACACAATTCTACAGCCCTTCATGATAAAAACTCTCAATAAATTCAGTATTGATGGAATATATCTCAAAATAATTAGAGCTATTTATGACAAACCCACAGCCAATATCATACTGAATGGGCAAAAACTGGAAGCATTCCCTTTGAAAACTGGCACAAGACAGGGATGCCCTCTCTCACCACTCCTATTCAACATAGTGTTAGAAGTTCTGGCTAGCGCAATCAGGCAAGAGAAAGAAATAAAGCGTATTCAGTTAGGAAAAGAAGAAGTCAAATTGTCCCAGTTTGCAGATGACATGATTGTATATTTAGAAAACCCCATCATCTCAGTCCAAAATCTCCGTAAGCTGATAAGCAACTTCAGCAAAGTCTCAGAATACAACATTATGTGCAAAAATCACAAGCATTCTTATACACCAGTAACAGACAAACAGAGAGCCAAATCATGAATGAACATCCATTCACAATTGCTTCAAAGAGAATAAAATACCTAGGAATCCAACTTACAAGGGATGTAAAGGACCTCTTCAAGAAGAACTACAAACCACTGCTCAGTGAAATAAAAGAGGACACAAACAAATCGAAGAACATAGCATGCTCATGGACAGGAAGAATCAGTATCGTGAAAATGGCCATACTGCCCAAGGTAATTTACAGATTCAATGCCATCCCCATCAAGCTACCAATGAGTTTCTTCACAGAATTGGAAAAAACTGTGTTAAAGTTCATATGGAACCAAAAAAGAGCCCGCATTGCCAAGACAATCCTAAGTCAAAAGAACAAAGCTGGAGACATCTAATTTAACTAAAGAGATTCTGCACAGCAAAAGAAACTACCATCAGAGTGAACAGGCAACCTACAGAATGGGAGAAAATTTTTGCAATCTACTCATCTGACAAAGGGCTAGTATCCAGAACCTACAAAGAACTCAAACAAATTTACAAGAAAAAATCAAAGAACCCCTTCAAAAAATGGGCAAAGGATATGAACAGACATTTCTCAAAAGAAGACACGCATACAGCCAACAGACACATGAAAAAATGCTTGTCATCACTGGCCATCAGAGAAATGCAAATCAAAACCACAATGAGATACCATCTCACACCAGTTAGAATGACAATCATTGAAAAATCAGGAAAAAAACAGGTGCTGGAGAGGATGTTGAGAAATAGGAACACTTTTACACTGTTGGTGCGATTGTAAACTAGTTCAACCATTATGGAAAACAGTATGGCGATTCCTCAAGGATCTAGTACTAGAAGTACCATATGACCCAGCCATCCCATTACTGGGTATATACCCAAAGGATTATAAATCATGCTGCTATAAAGACACATGGACACATATGTTTATTGCAGCACTATTCACAATAGCAAAGACTTGGAATCAACCCAAATGTCCATCAGTGACAGACTGGATGAAGAAAATGTGGCACATATACACCATGGAATACTATGCAGCCATAAAAAAGGATGAGTTTGCATCCTTTGTAGGGACATGGATGCAGCTGGAAACCATCATTCT
>NC_045445.1:75671183-75828323 GCF_002776525.5 Piliocolobus tephrosceles
TAATAAAAAAAAAAAAAAAAAAGAAAATAATGGAGGAAAAATTCAGATATCTGGGAGCAACTATAAATCACTTGAGGTTCTGGTTGCAGATCTAATGAATGCTCAGAAAGACAGTCCACAAGATGAATGAAGTCAGACTTCATTTCACAAAGAGATTACTACTGAAGAGCAGCTAAGGTGCCTGCAAATGAAGGAGCTTTCCAAAATCTCTATGTATAGAAATATTGCTGTCATTTTTGTTCCCTATGGATATGTAGTCAGTTGTAAACAACATGCTGAAACAGTTGATAAATGTCCCATGTGCTACACAGTCATTACTTTCAAGCAAAAAAATTTTATGTCTTAATATAACTCTATACTACGCATGTTATGTTCTTCTTATTACCCTGATTGAATGTGTGATGTGAACTGACTTTAAGTAATTAGAATTGAATTCCATTCGCATTTGCTACCAAGTAGGAACAAAAATGTACATGGCAGTGTTTTCATTAGCAATATAATCTTTGAATTTCTGGATTCTTCAGGGTATTAGCTGTATTATTTATCTAATTTTTTTGCTGTAATTTAATTGAAACTCTAGGCTAAGAAGCATCATATTAGAAGTGATCACAATGTGTATTCATAGTATACTGACTTGATTTCTAAGTGCAAGTGAATTAATCATCTGGATTTTTTATTCTTTTCAACTAAGCTTAACAAATGGAGCATTCTGCATATAAACATGGAGATTAGAGAGTTAATATCCCCAATCACATAGTTTGTTTTGTGTGATAAAATAATAAATTGTTCCACACTGGTGGAAAGATGAGATTATTTTTAGAGGTTTGTTGTTGTGTTTTAGGATTCTGTCCATTTTCTCTTAAAATTATACACACATTCTTGTGCAAATGATTTTTTAATGTGATTTGCCATTTTTGAAAGGGTATTTAATGATAGAGTACCATTGAGCCAACATGTACTGACATGGAAAGATGTCAAAGATATATTAAGTGTAAAATGCAAGTGGCAAAATGCTATGTATATTCTGAGCCAAATCAAAGTATGTAAGTTTTTTAGGTGTATAGAACAAAAGATTTGGAAAGTTATGCACCAAACTGTTAAAAGTGGTTTCTCTTCAGGGGGGTGGGGGGAGGGGCCCCACAAGGGTTTTATAGGGGCCTTTCACTTTCTATTTTTTTCATATTGTTCTGTTTGAGTTTTTTATAAGTATGTATTACTTTTGTAGTCAGAATTTTTAGAAAGTATTTTACTGATTTAAAGGCTTAGGCATGTTCAAATGCCTGCAAAATTACTTATCACTCAGCTTTAGTTTTTATAATCCAAGAAGTCAGGGCAGTTAGCCTTTTTAGTGCCAGTGTGAAATGTCAATGCTTTTATGTTTTTCCTGCTTTGTAGAAGAAAAATATTTCTGAGTGGTAGTTTTTTGACAGACAGACAGACAGACTATGTCTTCTTATCTTGTTTCAAAATAAGTATTTCTCATTTTGTAAAACAAAATATAAAATATGTCTCAGATCTTCCAATTAATTAGTAAGGGTTCACTCTTAATCCTGACTAGTTTAAGCCTGCCTAAGTCACTTTACTAAAAGATATTTGTTAACCCAGTATTTTAAACATCTGTCAGCTTATGTAGGTAAAAGTAGAAGCATGTTTGTACACTGCTTGTAGTTATAGTGACAGTTTTCCGTGTTAAGAGTCTCATATCATCTTGTATCTTAAAACTTCATGTGAATTTTTAATGTTAGGATGATTAAGATGTATATAGGACAAAATGTTAAGGCTTTCCTCTACCTACATTTGTTTTCTTGACTAGTAATAGTAGTAGATACTTATGAAATAAATATTCTCTCAAAATTCTTAAAACCTCTTGAAAATTATAAAAATATTGGCAAGAAAAGAATAGTTGTTTAAATATTTTTTAAAAGACACTTGAATAAGAGTCGGTAGGATATAAGCTAGAAGCTTAAAAATGCTTCATAGAACATCCAGGGTTTACAAGATTCTCACAACAAACCTACTGTAGAGGTGAGGAAGGCATGTTACTACAGAGAAAAGTTTGAGAGTAAAACTGTAAAAAATTATATTTTTGTTGTACTCTCTAAGAGAAAGAGTGTTGTTGTATTCACCTATCTTCGGTTGATCACTACTTTAAGTGGTATTCATTTAAAACATTGTAAATTTATTTTATTTATTTATTTTTCTTTTTGAGATGGAGTCTTGCTTTGTTGCCCAGGCTGAAAAGCAGTGACTCGATCTTGGCTCACTGCAACCTCTGCCTCCCAGGTTCAACAGATTCTCCTGCCTCAGCTGCCTCAGTAGCTGGGATTACAGGGGAGCACCACCATGCCTGGCTAATTTTTGTATTTTTAGTAGATGGGATTTTACCATATTGCCCAGGCTGGTCTCAAACTCCTGACCTCAAGAGATCTGCCCACCTTGGCCTCCCAAAGTGCTGGGATTACAGCCTTGAGCCACCGCGCACCCGGCCAGAACATTGCAAATTTAAATCAGGGTATTAAAAATTAAATAATGACTGCCCTGCTTCTGTTTTAGTATGTAAATCCTCAATTCTTCACCTTTGTACTGTCTGTCACTTAGTTTGGTTATACAGTCATTAACTTGAATTTGATCTGTATAGTCTAGACTTTAAGTTTAAATTTAAAGTGTTCTGCAAGGGGAGAAAAGTGTTAAAATTTTTAAAATATATTTTCCAGGACAAGTCAGCTCCAAGTCAGGTAGGTAGTTAAATCTAGTTGTTAGTTAAGGACTCCAGGAATAAACTGTCTTAGCATAAGGCTTTTCCTGTTCTGGAAGCAGCAGTTTATTAAAATTTTTTCTTCTAAAACTTGTGTGTTTAGAGTTAAGAAAGACTTTTTTTTTCCTCTCCATGAATTGTGAAATTTAATGCACAACACTGACGTGCTAACAAGTTTACTTTAAGAATTGTTGGCCGAATAGGAACAGCTTCAGTCTCCAGCTCCCAGCGCGAGCGACACAGAAGACAGGTGATTTCTGCATCGCCTCACCTGGGAAGCACAAGGGGGAAGGGAATCCCTTTTCCTAGCCAGGGGAACTGAGACACACAACACCTGGAAAATCGGGTAACTCCCACCCCAATACTGAGCTTTACCAAGGGTCTTACCAAACGGGCACAACAGCAGATTATATCCCACACCTGGCCAGGAGGGTCGCATGCCCGCCCACGGAGCCTCCCTCATTGCTAGCACAGCAGTCTGCTATCTAACTGCAAGGCAGCAGCGAGGCTTGGAGAGGGGCGCCCACCATTGCTAAGGCTTAAGTAGGTAAACAAAGCCACTGAGAAGCTCGAACTGGGTGGAGCTCACAGCAGCTCAAGGAGGCTTACCTGTCTCTGCAGACTCCACCTCTGGGGACAGGGCACAGCTAAACAACAACAACAACAAAGCAGAAGAAACCTCTGCAGACGCAAATGACCCTGTCTGACAACTTTGAAGAGAGCAGTGGATCTCCCAACACGGAGGCTGAGATCTGAGAACAGACAGACTGCCTGCTCAAGTGGGTCCCTGACCCCTGAGTAGCTAACTGGGAGACATCCCCCACAAGGGGTAGACCGACACCCCACACCTTACACGGTGGAGTACACCCCTGAGAGGAATCTTCCAAAGCAAGAATCAGACAGGTACACTAGCTGTTCAGCAATATTCTATCTTCCGCAGCCTCCACTGCTGATATCCAGGCAAATAGGGTCTGGAGTGCACCTCAAGCAATCTCCAACAGACCTACAGCTGAGGGTCCTGACTGTTAGAAGGAAAACTAACAAACAGGAAGGACACCAAACCAAAACCCCATCAGTACATCACCATCATCAAAGACCAGAGGCAGATAAAACCACAAAGATGGGGAAAAAGCAGGGCAGAAAAGCTGGAAATTCAAAAAATAAGAGTGCATCACCCCCTGCAAATGAATGCAGCACATCGCCAGCAATGGATCAAAGCTGGATGGAGAATGACTTTGACGAGATGAGAGAAGAAGGCTTCAGTCCATCAAACTTCTCAGAGCTAAAGGAGGAATTACGTACCCACTGCAAAGAAACTAAAAATCTTGAAAAAAGAGTGGAAGAATTGATAACTAGAATAATTAATGCAGAGAAGGCCATAAACGAATTGACAGAGATGAAAACTATGACACAAGAAATATGTGACAAATGCACAAGCTTCAGTAACTGACTCAATCAACTGGAAGAAAGAGTATCAGTGATTGAGGATCAAATGAATGAAATGAAGCAAGAAGAGAAATCTAAAGAAAAAGAAGAAAAAGAAATGAACAAAGCCTGCAAGAAGTATGGGATGATGTAAAAAGACCAAATCTACGTCTGATTGGGGTGCCTGAAAGTGAGGGGGAAAATGGAACCAAGTTGGAAAACACTCTTCAGGATATCATCCAGGAGAACTTCCCCAACCTAGAAGGGCAGGCCAACATTCAAATTCAGGAAATACAGAGAACGCCACAAAGATACTCCTCAAGAAGAGCAACTCCAAGACACATAATTGTCAGATTCACCAAAGTTGAAATGAAGGAAAAAATCTTAAGGGCAGACAGAGAGAAAGGTCAGGTTACACACAAAGGGAAACCCATCAGACTAACAGCAGATCTCTCAGCAGAAACTCTCCAAGACAGAAAAGAGTGGGGGCCAATATTCAACATTCTTAAAGGAAAGAATTTTCAACCCAGAATTTCATATCCAGCCAAACTAAGTTTCATCAGTGAAGGGGAAATGAAATCCTTTCCAGAAAAGCAAATGCTTAGAGATTTTGTCACCACCAGGCCTGCCTTACAAGAGACCCTAAAGGAAGCACTAAACATGGAAAGGAACAACCGGTACCAGCCATTGCAAAAACATGCCAAAATGTAAAGACCATCGATGCTAGGAAGAAACTGCATCAACTAACAAGCAAAATAACCAGTTAATATCATAATCACAGGATCAAGTTCACACATAACAATATTAACCTTACATGTAAATGGACTTAATGGTCCAATTAAAAGACACAGACTGGCAAACTGGATAAAGAGTCAGGACCCATCACTTTGCTGTATTCAGGAGACACATCTCACATGCAGAGACACACATAGGCTAAAATAAAGGGATAGAAGAAGATCTACCAAGCAAATAGAGAACAAAAAAAAAAAAGCAGGGGTTGCAATCCTAGTCTCTGATAAAACAGACTTTAAAACATCAAAGATCAAAAGAGACAAAGAAGGCCATTACATAATGGTAAAGTGATCAATTCAACAGGAAGAGCTAACTATCCTAAATATATATGCACCCAATACAGGAGCACCCAGATTCATAAAGCAAGTCCTTAGAGACTTACAAAGAGACTTAGACTCCCATACAATAATAATGGGAGACTTCAACACCCCACTGTCAACATTAGACAGATCAACGAGACAGAAAGTTAACAAGGATATGTAGGAATTGAACTCATCTCTGCAGCAAGCAGACCTAATGGACATGTACAGAACTCTCCACCCCAAATCAACAGAATATACATTCTTCTCAGCACCAAATCACACTTACTCCAAAATTGACCACATAATTGGAAGTAAAGCACTCCTCAGCAAATGTACAAGAACAGAAATTATAACAAACTGTCTCTCAGACCACAGTGCAATCAAACTAGAACTCAGGACTAAGAAACTCAATCAAAACCGCTCAACTATATGGAAACTGAATAATCTGCTCCTGAATGACTACTGAGTACATAACGAAATGAAGGCAAAAATAAAGATATTCTTTGAAACCAACGAGAACAAAGATACAAGATACCAGAATCTCTGGGACACATTTAATGCAGTGTGTAGAGGGAAATTTAGAGCACTAAATGCCCACAAGAGAAAGCTGGAAAGATCTAAAATGGACACTCTAACATCACAATTAAAAGAACTAGAGAAGCAAGAGCAAACACATTCAAAAGCTAGCAGAAGGCAAGAAATAACTAAGATCCGAGCAGAACTGAAGGAGATAGAGACACAAAAAACCCTCCAAAAAATCAATGAATCCAAGAGTTCGTTTTTTGAAAAGATCAACAAAATTCATAGACCACTAGCAAGACTAATAGAGAAGAAAAGAGAGAAGAATCAAATAGATGCAATAAAAAGTGATAAAAGGGATATCACCACCGACCCCACAGAAATACAAACTACCATCAGAGAATACTATAAACACCTCTATGCAAATCAACTAGAAAATCTACAAGAAATGGATAATTTCCTGGACACTTACACTCTTCCAAGACTAAACCAGGAAGAAGCTGAATCCCTGAATAGACCAATAGCAGGCTCTGAAATTGAGGCAATAATTAATAGCCTACCAAACAAAAAAAGTCCAGGACCAGATGGATTCTCACCTGAATTCTACCAGAGGTACAAGGAGGAGCTGGTACCTTTCCTTCTGAAATGATTCCAATCAATAGAAAAAAAGGGAATCCTCCCTAACTCATTTTATGAGGCCAACATCATCTTGATACCAAAGCCTGGCAGAGACAGAACAAAAAAGAGAATTTTAGACCAACATCCCTGATGAACATCGATGCAAAAATCCTCAATAAAACACTGGCAAACTGGATCCAGCAGCACATCAAAAAGCTTATCCATCATGATCAAGTGGGCTTCATCCCTGGGATGCAAGGCTGCTTCAACATATGCAAATCAATAAACGTAATCCAGCATATAAACAGAACCAAGGACAAAGACCACATGATTCTCTCAATAGATGCAGAAAAGTCCTTTGACAAAACTCAACAGCCCTTCATGCTAAAAACGCTCAATAAATTCGGTATTGATGGAACATAATTCAAAATAATAAGAGCTCTTTATGATAAACCCACAGTCAATATCACACTGAATGGGCAAAAACTGGAAAAATTCCCTTTGAAAACTGGCACAAGACAGGGATGCCCTCTCTCACCACTCCTATTCAACACAGTGTTGGAAGTTCTGGCTAGGGCAATCAGGCAAGGGAAAGAAATCAAGGGTATTCAGTTAGGAAAAGAAGAAGTCAAATTGTCCCTGTTTGCAGATGACATGATTGTATATTTAGAAAACCCCATTGTCTCAGCCCAAAATCTCCCTAAGCTGATAAGAAACTTCAGCAAAGTCTCAGAATACAAAATTAATATGCAAAAATCACAAGCATTCTGATACACCAGTAACAGACAAACTGAAAGCCAAATCATGAATGAACTTGCATTCACAATTGCTTCAGTGAGAATAAAATACCTAGGAATCCAACTTACAAGGGATGTAAAGGACCTCTTCAAGGAGAACTACAAACCACTGCTCAGTGAAATCAAAGAGGACACAAACAAATGGAAGAACATACCATGCTCATGGATAGAAAGAATCAATATCATGAAAATGGCCATACTGCCCAAGGTAATTTATAGATTCAATGCCATTCCCATCAAGCTACCAATGAGTTTCTTCACCGAATTGGAAAAAACTGCTTTAAAGTTCATATGGAACCAAAAAAGAGCCCACATTGCCAAGAAAATCCTAAGTCAAAAGAACAAAGCTGGAGGCATCACGATACCTGACTTCAAACTATACTACAAGGATACAGTAACCAAAACAGCATGGTCCTGGTACCAAAACAGAGATATAGACCAATGGAACAGAACAGAGCCCTCAGAAATAATACCACACATCTACAGCCATCTGATCTTTGACAAACCTGAGAGAAACAAGAAATGGGGAAAGGATTCCCTATTTAATAAATGGTGCTGGGAAAATTGGCTAGCCATAAGTAGAAAGCTGAAACTGGATCCTTTCCTTACTCCTTATACGAAGATTAATTCAAGATGGATTAGAGACTTAAATGTTAGACCTAATACCATAAAAACCCTAGAAGAAAACCTAGGTAATACCATTCAGGACATAGGCATGGGCAAGGACTTCATGTCTAAAACACCAAAAGCAATGGCAACAAAAGCCAAAATTGACAAATGGGATCTCATTAAACTAAAGAGCTTCTGCGCAGCAAAAGAAACTACCATCAGAGTGAACAGGCAACCTACAGAATGGGAGAACAGTTTTGCAATCTACTCATCTGACAAAGGGCTGATATCCAGAACCTAGAAAGAACTCAAACAAATTTACAAGAAAAAAACAAACAACCCCATCAACAAGTGGGCAAAGGATATGAACAGACATTTCTCAAAAGAAGACATTCATACAGCCAACAGACACATGAAAAAATGCTCATCATCACTCGCCATCAGAGAAATGCAAATCAAAACCACAATGAGATACCATCTCACACCAGTTAGAATGGCAATCATTGAAAGGTCAGGAAACAACAGGTGCTGGAGAGGATGTGGAGAAATAGGAACACTTTTACACTGTTGGTGGGATTGTAAACTAGTTCAACCATTATGGAAAACAGTATGGCGATTCCTCAAGGATCTAGAACTAGAGGTACCATATGACCCAGCCATCCCATTACTGGGTATATACCCAAAGGATGATAAATCATGCTGCTATAAAGACACATGCACACGTATGTTTATTGCGGCACTATTCACAATAGCAAAGACTTGGAATCAACCCAAATGTCCATCAGTGACAGACTGGATTAAGAAAATGTGGCCCATATACACCATGGAATACTATGCAGCCATAAAGAAGGATGAGTTTTTGTCCTTTGTAGAGACATGGATGCAGCTGGAAACCATCATTCTCAGCAAACTATCGCAAGAACAGAAAACCAAATACCGCATGTTCTCACTCATAGGTGGGAACTGAACAATGAGATCACTTGGCCTCGGGAAGGGGAACATCACACACCGGGGCCTATCATGGGGAGGAGGGAGGGGGGAGGGATTGCACTGGGAGTTATACCTGATATAAATGATGAATTGATGGGTGCTGACGAGTTGATGGGTGCAGCACACCAACATGGCACAAGTATACATATGTAACAAACCTGCACGTTATGCACATGCACCCTAGAACTTAAAGTATAATAAAAAATAAATAAAATAATAATAATAAGATAATAATATTAATTGCTCTGTGGCCCCCAGTTTTAGATCAATTGAAACATTTGTATATTTTCTCTCCTACACCCAGGGTGCTTGCTGGAATAAATCACACAAGCATGCAGACTGGGGCTGTTAAAAATTCACATTCTCAAACCTCAATTGGGCCGTCAGTCCCTTCTTGGTCATATTTTTCTCCCATTCTCCAAAGTCAATTATTCCAACCTCCACCAATCTTTCAATGAGCTGAACCCTACTGCAGCCCACTTTTTTTCTCAGCAGATAATATTGTCTCTTATTTTATCTAGAAAATTAAACCACTCAGGGATGGGCAAACTATATTTACAGCTCTACTTCCTCTTTCCCTTATATATCAGTATTCTTTTCTCATTCTGCATCTTCTAGTAGCTTTCAATTCCCTAGAAGACAAACTCAAATTATCTAGAATGGCATATAACACACTTTATGATCTACTTTCTGCATTTCTTTTGTACCTAATTTCTCACTTTTAAGCCCCGAAGTCCAATCACACACAGACACACACACACCCAAACACACACACATGCACAAACATACAACTTTCATCTTGTATTTTAGCCATATCAAAATGTTAGATGTTCCTTAAATATGTCAGGCTACTTTGTACCTCTATTCTTTGCTCATTCTACTTTCTCCCCCTACTTAGGAAACTGTTCCCCATATGCCCCACCCTTCTCTCTTTTATAAAGCCTTTTCTACAAGTGCATGCACCCATTTACTACTTTTATGCTCTGTGTCCTTTATCAACTTCTATCACAGCAGCTGCAATAATGCAGTGTATTTATTTGTTAACATACCTGTGTCTCCCTCTAGTAGACTGTAAACACTTCGTGGGCAAGGTCTATGTCTTGTTTTCCAAATATCTAGCACAGAATTGATACATATTAAGTGGCTAATCCATCCCCTTTAATATAACTAGTATTTCAAAGTAATACAGAGCATCTAGAAAGTTTTTAGGGAAGAGGGGATGTAAGAGATTGTCTTAACGATGGTTAGAATTACATATAATAGTGATGAGGATAAAGGGCATTTTATAAATGGCAAAACAGCATTTTGCCATCCTTAAAATGCCCTGAGCAAAGAAAAAGAGACAAAATGAGAGATGGAGCTGTTCATAGCATCATTTGCATGATACACATATGGTAAACAACAGGAAAGTAACTCTGTGCAGTTAGGAGGGAATATTATTGTCATCTTGAATAGTTCTTTGAGCTTAATTAATAGGCCACTGGAGACCTTTGAGAGGGAAAGGATATGATTAAAACTGTGCTTTAAGAATAATTCAGCATAAGTGATAAGGACAGATTGAACAGAAGATAAATAAGAAAAAAAGAAATTTGTGATTTGTAAATTCAGCAAACAATATTCCCATATTGTAAACAAAGAGCAAAAATAATGGATCAATCCTTGCCTTTTGTGCAGTCCTTTGCACAATAGTTTATATAACTGTCCTGATTTGTAGCAGTATATGAATTTGTCTTGTGCCAGTGTCTATTGAAAGGCTTTGTGGAATCTGAAACTTAATTATATGCTTTAGTGAAAAGAGCACTGGACTGTGAGTGAGGTGTCTTTACTCTGCCACTAATTCTGTCTGTTACTTTTGGCAGTCATTTTAGCTTTCTGGGTCATGAAGGGAGGGTATTAGATGTTCTCCAAGTGCTCTTCCATCCTAACATTCTATATAACTAAGTCATTCAATCCCAAACAGAGATTTTTATGGCCTCTTATGGTAGCTTCCTTTCACTGAGTAACTCTGCTTGATAATTGTTTTCAGTAACCTGACACATACTCCTTTTATTACCTGTTCAAAGTGACTTGGTTCACCTCACAGTTGTGTGGGAACATAGCTGTCATCTCTTTTCATATTACTCACTTTGTGATCATATTTGGTCTCGAATCCTCGTGAAAGTCTGAACACCAGGACACTGATAAGTTACTCTTTATCATGCCATTTCTTATTCTAAAGGGTGCCCCGGAATTACTGGAAGAAGTTTTCAAAGAACTGAATACACCTTAGAGAATCAAATTTCATATTATGCTAATAGGTTTATAGTAACAGAAGGTGTCCTGAGAAGTCATTCAATACCATCTAATGGGACAGGAATTATCCCCTTTCCTGTAAACAACAAGGAGCTTCTAAAAAGGGAGAAGGTGTGATCAATGTGGTGTTCAATCAGGACTACCACTTCATTGCTGATATACTTTTCACACTTACACCAATTTTTGTTCTCTCTCTCCCGCCTTCTCTCTCTAGCTCTACTTGCAACTAAACAGTACATTTTTTGACTGGTATTTGATAAAGTACACAAATTTACTTGGCATTCACCTTAGTTATACCTCAATTTTCCAAAGTTATTCATATTTTTAACTCCCATCCACCAGTTAACAACATCTGCATAAAATGATGACTCTCTTTCCTTGCCTATAATTGAGGATATTAATAACGCAGTGATAGACAAAGGCTAATCCTGTGAAATATAACTATATCTCTCCCAGGGAAACACAGATCAGGTGTCATCCTCACACATAATCCCTGCCACCAATTCAATGCCAAGCAGTAACATCTAGTGAGGGCTTACTATGTCCCAAGCCCTGGGTTAAGCTCTAAGAGAGCACAAAGATGAGTGAAACCTGCTCCCTGTCCTAAGGAGTTTCATTTAAGAAGTGTTAAGCCAAGTACATAAATAGATAAAATAGAGGCTTAGAAAAATATTTTTGAATGAATGCATATAATATAATACTAGGCAGAAAGTAGTAAGTTCTATGGTTAGACCATATTTTTCTGTTTTGTTATGAAGAATAGAATTTAGAGTTTCAAATCAGGCTGGTGGGCTCTTTACAATTCCAGTTTTATTTCTTCTTAGTACATCTTAGTATTTAATGTAAGCTGATCTTTTCAGTATCTTTACCAAAATCTTCCTAGATATAAAAATTAAACTTAGATGCTCCATTTCCAGTCCTATTATTTAAACTTCCACTTGAACCTCAGTAAATTTAGCTGAATTAATTAAAGTAATAGTTTGGGGTAATTAAGGGTTAGGTAAACAAGGTTCAGCAGACATTTCATTTTATATATGACAAAACTATAAACCATTAATCATATAATCAAAATCCATTTAATTCAATTCAATTAATAACTTTTCATGTACCATTTACCCACAGAGTTATAAGGTCACCTCCCTTTCATTCTACTCACTAAGAACAGATACATGGCTATGTATTTTTAAGAGGAATATAACTACATTACTGTTTTCTGCAACACTTGGGGAAATAAGGTACAGTCTGCTCCTCCACACCAAGAATACCCAATATCAGGCACTGGACAGTTTTGTTTCCTGATTGACTCCTTCCTTAATGGTACTGTGTGCTTTTTTTTTTCAAGAGCTTCTTTAAGCACTGCAAAAACCTGCCTTTACCTAGGAAACTTCAACTGCTTCCCCAGATTTTACTACACTTTGGCATAGAAACCTCACCTGGACTCAGGCCACAGATCCCTGATAAACTCTTTCTGTTTGGAGCGTTTATATGCAGACTCTACACTGTTTCACTCCCACCTTGCCAAAAATATGTCTGAGATAAGTAAATATTCACCTGAAGCACCTTGACTAATCACTCAAACATTTTTATTTACAAGCCCACACTTCTGCTGCTGCCACTGTTAAGGATTTTTATAGCTTGGCTTTAGACCACATTTTCCTCCTTAGAAAATCACCACAGGCCTCCTAATTACCAAGTCCAATTGCCATTTTACAAACCTCATTCTCTTTGGTCTTTTGGAACATTTCAAACCAATGACCACATTCTTTCTTAAAAACCACTCCTTTGGATTCTACAATACTACACATTTTTCATTTTTTTCCTCTCTGATACCCTTTTGTTGTCTTTTCTCCTTTATTATCTTCATTTTACAGATGAAGAAACAGTATCAGAGAAGTTAAGTAACTTGCCCAAGGTTACACAGCTAAGTGAAGAAACAATGATTCAAACCCAGATCATTCTTGGACAAAGACTATTGTGTTATAGCTGCTTTTCCCATATTGTCTTTGCTTCATTAGAAAATTAAACTAATTTTTCTCCTTTCTTAAAGGAGAAGTGATTTAGTATAACTAAAAAGAAGTCTTTATTTATAAAACAGGGCACTTACCATAAATAAGAGATGATATAGAATAAAACTAGAAACCCTCAATGGAGGCCGGATGTAGTGGCTCATGCCTGTAATCCCAGCACTTTGGGAAACTGAGGCAGACAGATCACCTGAGGTCAGGAGTTCGAGACCAACCTGGCCAACATGATGAAACATGGTCTCTACTAAAAATACAAAAATTAGCCAGGCATGGTGGCAGGCACCTGTAATCCCAGCTACTCGGGAGGCTGAGGCAGAAGAATTGCTTAAACATGGGAGGTGGAGGTTGCAGTGAGCCAAGATCACACCATTACACTCCAGCCTGGGTGACAGAGTGAGACATCCTCAAAAAAAAAAAAAAAAAAAAAAAAGGAAGGAAGGAAGGAAGGAAGAAAGAAAGAAAGAAAGAAAGAAAGAAAGAAAGAAAGAAAGAAAGAAAGAAAGAAAGAGACCCTCAACAACCATGAGTTCTAGTGTTTTGATTTTTAAATCCCACAAATAAGTGAGAATATGTGATGTTTGTCTTTCTGTTCCTGGTTTATTTCACTTTTCACTTAACATAATGATCTCTAGTTCTATATATGTTGTTGCAAATTACTGGATCTAATTTTATGGCCGAATATTATTCCACTGTGTATATGTACCACATTTCCTTTATCCATTGATCTGTTGATGAACACTTAGGTTGCTTCCAAATCTTAGCTATTGTAAATAGTTCTGCCGATTGTCCTGATGAATAGGCAAAGAAAAGGTGATACATGCATAAAGTTGAATATAATCCAGCCTTAAAAAAAAAAGGAAGGAAATTCTGTAATATGCAACTCCATGGATGAGCCTTGAGGGCGTTACGCTAAGCAAAATAAGCCAATCACAGAAAGATAAATACTGCACTTATTCCATTTAAATGAAATATCTAAAATTGTCAAATGTATAGAATCAGAAACTAGAATGGCACTTGCCAGGAGCTGCTGGGAAGGTGAGGAATGGACATAAAATTTCAGTGAAGCAAGATGAATAAATCTTAGGATTATCTTCTAAGCAATGAAATATCCATTTTGATGTTGCTATTTATCCAATCTAGAAAAAAGTAACTTTTTTTCCTTATAAGTAATATCTTGGAAGGTACTCAAGTATATCTGATGTCTCCACCAATCCTAATCAGGGGAGCTGTCAGGACAACTTTGATCAGCATGGTGAGGGTAGTAGTTTGTTTGCTTTTAGGCATTTGGACTCTAAAACAATCTCAAGAGATTGCCTTAATTCTGGAATTTGGTTCCCAGAAGACTATGAGAAAATTTCCAAAAATATACAAAAAAGAGCAGCTGTCTTACTAAAGTCAAAGGTTTAATTTATTGCACTTTGTTGGAGTAAAACAAATTACAAACATTTTTACTTGGGGCAAAGAGGACTCATTTGTTTACGTTATTAAGGGCCCAAGAACCAAAATGGTCCATATTAAGGAAGAGATGTACTTTCCTAGGAATCAAAGCCTGTTAGAAACTCTGCAAGTTCAGACCCCAATAAACTTGTTTGGGGAGGCCTGGGGAGTTTCTTAATCTAAATGGGTCTAGGTGCTGGGGTGATTAGCCTCATCTTGTCTCCTGCTAAATCATGGAGGTTTGGGGAGCTCCTTTAGACCCCAATAAATTTGTTTGTGGAGGCCTGGGGAGTTTCTTCAGACCCCCAATAAAGTTTGTTTAATCCTAAATGGGTCCTGTTAAGAATTCCTTCATTATTTTGTCATGTTTAAGGCCCAGGAAAAGCCTAGGCAAAACTCTTGGTGGACTCTTTGTTAAATTCCAGCCTTCACATAAGGGCACTGGCTTTTAATATTTAACTTAACCACTTGGTCAGTACTGAAACAGTTATTATGGAGGCCTGTGTTAGTGAAACCTGGCATGCCACAACATGATAGGGCAGGATGGGCTTCTCATAAAACAAATGATAAAAATGAGCATCAAATATGATTTTAGGAGTTTCTCTCTTAGAAGACCTGAAGAATGGTAGTCCTATAGTAAGAACCAGAGGTGGCATAACTTGTAAAACAAAAAGGATAAGTCCAGGGAGAAAGACCTGTGGACTTTGACAAGTGAGAAAACTTTAAATCATAAATTTAGCACTTTGTTTAGAAATCACTTTCAAATCTAGAACAACTGTGCTGCCTTTACAGTGCCTGGCCAAGCCTGTATTCTGAGCACAGCTAATACACTCAAAGAATTGAGTCTTTCCCTCAGATATCACCTGGAAGAAGTTCAGGGAACATCTAGTAGTCTTAAGTCAAGATCACAAACAACTTATGTCCATGTTTCTCTTCATTGAAGCTATAAATCTCTTATCCTACAGCTCTCAAAAAACAGAAATACCCTGATTCACAGATTTATAGTATGGTAGACTAGAAGGGACATCAGAGATCATATAATTCAAACCCTATTGTATTACAGATAAGTGAAGAGATCACAAAAAGAAGTGATTTGACCAAGATCACTCAATTAATCATCCACTGAAGCCTGACGTATCTTCAGCCTAACAGTCCTATGAATTTTCCACCATGTTCATTGTCTTTCTACATGCAAGGATTTTCACTGATTTTGATAAGACATCAATTAAATGATACAGAAAATGATTAACTCAAATAAATTAATATTTA
Source organism: Piliocolobus tephrosceles (assembly GCF_002776525.5). Lineage (NCBI taxonomy): Eukaryota > Metazoa > Chordata > Mammalia > Primates > Cercopithecidae > Piliocolobus > Piliocolobus tephrosceles. The sequence continues at coordinate 75,687,013 of NC_045445.1, forward strand.
AAAGGCACTGTACTACATACAGCGGGGTATACCAAAAGAATGACTTATTCATTGCTTTGACTGTCTAGTGGGACTGGGGTAGGATTAATGGGGAAGTTTACATTGAATGACCAGGGACTGGAGGTGGAGCAAGATGGTAAAATAGAAGGCTCCACTGATTGTCCCTGCCACACCTCACAAGGACATCAATTTAACAATTATCTACATACAAAAAATACCACCTTTGTAGGAACCAAACATCAGGTGAGCACTCACAGTACCTGATTTTAACTTTGTAATGCTGAAAGAGGCACAGAAGAGGTAGAAAAAACAGTCTTGAATTGCCAACACATTGCTATGTTTTAGCAAAGAGACTGGTGGCATTTTGCCCCTGCCCTAGAGATTTGTGAAACTCTGAACTTGAGGGAGATAATTTAGGGTATTTGGCAGAAGAAATTTCTAAGCAGCAAAGCATTCAAGAAGTTACTTGGGTGCTGTTAAAAGCATTCAATTTTAAAAGGGAAACAGAGCATAAAGGGTCAGAAAATTTGCAGCCTGATGATGCAATAGTAAAGAAAAACCCATTTTCTGAGAACAAATTCAAGTCAGCTGCAGAAATTTGCATAAGTAATGAAAAGCCAAATGTTAATCACCAAGACAATGGGGAAAATGTCTCCAGAGCATGTCAGAGACCTTTGCAGCAGCCCTTTCCATCACAGGCCCAGAGGCCTAGGAGGAAAAAATGGTTTCGTGGACCAGGCCTAGGAACCCCCTGCTTTGTGAAGCCTAGAGACTTGGTGTCCTGCATTCCAGCCACTCTAGCCATGGCTAAAAGGAGCCAAGGTACAGCTTAGGCTGTGGCTTCACAGGGTGCAAGCCCCAAGCCTTGGCAGCTTCCATGTGGTGTTGAGCCTGTGGGTGGGCAGAAGTCAAGAATTGAGGTTTAGAAACCTCCAGTTATATTTCAGAGGATGTATGGAAATGCCTGGATGTACAGGCAGAAATTTGCTACAGGGGGAGGGCCCTCAAGAAGAACCTCTGGTTGTGAGAGTTTGTACAGGGGAACTGCAATTTAGAAAACCATCAGATTTCATGAGACTTATTCACTATCATGAGAACAGCATGGGATAGACTTGCCCCCATGATTCAATTACCTCTCACCAGGTCCCTTTCATGACACATGGGAATTATGGGAGCTACAATTCAAGATGAGATTTGGGTGGCAACACAGCCAAACTATATCACTGTTTGGAAGAAAGTAAAGGAAGAGAACAAGAGTCTCTGGTAATCTAGAGAATTCTCCTGGATCTTGCACAAGATCATTACAAGGAACCTCTATGTGTCTGAAAGAATCAAAATATTGCTGGGCTTATGGTGCCCCCTAAAGCAGATACAGTTTAGATTTCAACACCCAAGTGCTTTCAAATATCTGGAAAGCCTTCCCAAGAAGGGCAGGTAAAAACAAGCCCAAACTGAAAATGCTGAAATAAATGCCTAATTTTTCAATGCCCTGACACAGATGAACATCCACAGGTATCAAGACCATCCAGGAGATCATGACTTTGCCAAATGAACTAAATAAGTTTCCAGGGACGAATATTGGAGCAACAGAGATATGTGACCATTCACACAGAATTCAAAATAGCTTTGTTGAGGAAACTCAAAGAAATTCAACATAACACAGAGAAGAAATTCAGAATTCTATTAGACAAATTTAACAAAGATTAAAATGATTTAAAAGAATCAAGTAGAAATCTGGAAGCTGAAAAATGAAATATATCTATTGGAGAATGCATCAGGGTCTTTTAATAGCAGAATTGATCCAAGGAAAGGATTAGTAAACTTCAAGACAGGTTATTTGAAAATACATAACCAGAGAAGACAAATGAAAAAAGAATAAAAAACAATGAAACATGCCTACAGGTTCTAAAAAATAGCCTCAAAAGGGCAAATTTAAGAGTGATTAGCTTTAAATAAGAGGTAGAGAAAGAAATAGGGTTAGAAACCATGTTCAAAGGGATAGTATCAGAGAACTTACTATATCTAGAGAAAAATATAAATATCCAAGTACAAGAAAGTTATAGAACACCAAGCAGATTTAACCCAAATAAGACTACCTAATGACATTTAATAATCAGAATTTTCAAAGGTCAAAAATAGAGAAAGGATATGGAAAACAATAAGAGAAAAGTAACAAATAACATACAATGAAGCTCCAATACCTCTGGCAGCATACTTTTCAGTGAAAATCTTACAGGGCAGGAGAGAGTGGAATTACATATTTAAAGTGCTGAAGGAGAAAAAGTCTACCATAAAATAGTGCAGCTGGTGAAAATATCCCTCAAACATGAAGGAGAAATAAAGACTTTCCAGACAAAAAGAAAAGCTGAGAAATTTTATTATTATCAGACCTGTCCTACAAGAAGTGTTAAAGGGATTATCTCAATTATGAAAAGAGGACATTAATGAACAATGAATAATCACTTGAATGTACAAAACTTACAGGTAATAGCAAGTACACAGAAAAACACATAATATTATAATATTGTAACTCACTGTGTGAACTACTCATATACTAAGTAGAAAGATTAAACAATGAAGCAATCAAAAATAATAACTACAACAACTTTTCAAGACATAGTCAGTACAATAAGATATTAATACAAACAACAAAATGTTAAAAAGTTGGGGGATAAAGTTAAGGCATAGAGTTTTTATAAATATTATTTTTGCTTTTTCATTTGTTTATGCAAATAGTGTTAAGTTTTTATCAGATTGAAATAATAAATTATAAGATAATATTTACAGTCCTTGTGGTAACCTCAAACCAAACAACATACAATGGATACACAAAAAACAAAAAACAAGAAGCAATCATATCACCAGCAAAAATCACCTGCACTAAAAACAGAAAGGAAAAAACGAAGGAAGAGAAGAACATAAAAACAACCAGAAAACAAATAACAAGATGGCAGGATTAACTCCTTACTTATTAATAATGACATTGAATGTATATGAACTAAACTCTCCAATCAAAAGACATAGACTGGCTGAATGGATGAACAAACAAGATCTGATGCTTACAAGAAATACACTTCGCTTATAAAGGCACACATCGACAGAAAATAAAAGAATGGAAAAAAGACATTCCATGCTAATAAAAAACCAAAAGGAGCAGGAGTCACTATACTTACATCAGACAAAATAGATTTCAACCCAAAAATATAAGAGACAAACAAAGTCACTATATTATCATAAAGGGGTAAATTCAGCAAGAGGATATAACAATTTTAAATATATATGCATCCGACAAGGGAGCATCCAGATATATAAAGTAAATATCATTAGAGATAAAAAGAGAGATAGGCCCCAGTATAATAATTGTTGGAGACTTCAGCACCCCACCTTCAGCATTAGACAGATGTTCCAAACAGTAGATCAACAAAGAAAATCAGACTTAATCTGCACTACAGACTAAAAGGATCTAACCGATATTCACAGAATATTTCATCCAAGAGTTGCAAAACACACATTATTTTCCTCAGTACGTAGATTATTCTAAAGGATAAACCATATGTTAAGCCACAAAACAAATCTTAAAACATTCAAAAAATTGAAATAATATCAAGAATCTTCTCTGTCCACAATGGAATAAAACTGGATATTAATAACAGGAGGAATTTTGGAAACTATACAAATACATAGAAATTAAGCAATATGCTCCTGAGTGACCAGTTTGTCAAGGAAACAATTAAGAAGGAAATTGAGAAAATTTTTGAAACAAACGATAATAGAAACACAACATACCAAAACCTAGGGGATATAGCAAAAGTGATACTAAGAGGGAGGTTTATAGCTACCAGTGCCTACATTATAAAAAAGGAAAACTTCAAATGAGCAATCTAACAATGCCTCTTAAACAACTAGAAAAGGAAGAGCAAAGCAAACCCAAAATTAGTGGAAGAAAAAGAATAATAAAGATCAGACCAGAAATAAATGAAATTGAAATGAAAAAACAATATGAAAGATCAATGAAACAAAAAAAAAATCGGTTTTTTGAAAAGTTAAACAAAATTAACAATCCTTGAGCTAGACTAAGAAAAGAGAGAGATCCAAATAAATAAAATCACAAATGAAAAAGGAGACATTATAACTGCAGAAATTCAAAGGATTATTAGTGACTACTATGAACAAGTATATGCCATGAAATTGGAAAATCCAGAAGTAATGGACAAATTGCTAGACAAACGCAACCTACCAAGACTGAACCAGGAAGAAACCCAAAACCTGAACAGATCAATAACAAGTTTGAAGCTATAATAAAAAGTTTACCAGTAAAGAAAAGCTTGAGACCTGAAGTCATTACTGATGAATTCTACCAAACATTTAAAAAGAACTCATACCAATCTTCTTCAAACAATTCCAAAAAATAGAGGAGGATGGAACACTTCCAAACTTATCCTAAGAGGCCAGTATTATCTTGATACCAAAACCAAACAAACACACATCAAAAAAGAAAACTACCAACCACTATCTCTGATGAATATTAATGCAAAAATTATCAATAAAATACTAGCAAAGCAAATTTGACCAATACATTAGAAAGATCATTCATCTTGACCAAGTGGGATTTATCCCTGGAATTCATGGTTCAATATATGCAAATCAATCAATGTGTTACACCATGTAAACAGAATAAAAGACAGAAAATATACAATCATTTTAATTTTATGCTGGAAAATTATTTTATAGAATTAAATATCCTTTCATGATCAAAACTCTCAAAAAACTAAGTATAGAAGAAACATGCCTCAAGCAATAAAAGCCCTATTACAACAGACTCACAGCTAGAATTTTATTGAATGAGGAAAAACTAAAAGTGTTTCCTCTAAGATCTGGAACACAACAAGGATGCCCATTTTCACCACAATTATTCAACATAGTATTGGAAATCCTAGCTAGAGCAATCAAAAAAGAAAAAGAAATAAAGAGTATCTAAGTTAAAAAGAAATAAGTCAACTTATCCTTGTTTGTAGATGATATAATCTTATATTTAGAAAAACCTAAAGATTCCACCAAAAAATCAATAGAACTGATAAATAAATTCCATAAGGTTGCAAGATACAAAATCAACATACAAAAATCAGTAGCATTTCTATAAGCCAACAGTGAACAATGTGAAAAAGACATTTTGAAAGTAATCCTATTACAAGAACCACAAATAAAATTAAATACCTAGGAATTAACCAAAGAAGTGAAAGATTTCTATAAGAAAACTATAACATACTGGTGAAAGAAATTGAAGACGATACCAAAAAATAGAAAGATATTTCATTTTCATGTTTTGGAATAATCAATAATGTTAAAATGTCCATACTACCCAAAGCAATCTATAGATTCAATGCAATTTCTATCAAAATATCAATGACATTCTTCACAGAAATAGAAAAAACAATGCTAAAATTTATATGGAAACACAACAGACCCAGAATAGCCAAAGCTGTTAAGCAAAATAAGAAAACTGGAGGAATCGCATTACCTAACTTGAAATTATATTATTAAACCATAGTAACCAAAACAGCATGGTACTGGTGTAAAAACAGACTGGTAGACCAATGGAACAGAACAGAGAACCCAGAAACACAACCACTCACCTACAGTGAACTCATTTTTCAACAAAGTTTCCAAGAACATACACTGGGGAAAAGACACACTCTTCAGTGAATGATGCTGGTAAAAATAAATATTCATATGCAGAAGAAAAAAACGTGACCCCCAACTCTTACCATATACAAAAATCAAATCAAAATGGATTAAAGACTTAAATCTAAGACCTCAAGCTTGAAACTACTACAAAAAAAACATTGGGGAAACTCTCCAGGACATTGTTCTGGGCAAAAAAAAATAAAAAATACTGAGTAATACCCTACAAGCACAAGCAACAGAGCAAAAAATGGACAAGTGGGATATTATCAAGTTAAAAATATTCTACATGGCAAAGGAAACAATCAACAAAGTGAACAGAAAACCCACAGATTGGGAGAAAATATTTGCAAACTACCCATCTAACAAGAGATTTATAACCATAATATGTGAGGAATTGAAACAATTGTATAAGAAAAGAAATCTAATAACTTAACCAAAAATGGGCAAAAGATTTGAAAAGACATTTCTCAAAAGAAGACATACAAATGGTAAATAGGCATATGAAAAGGGGTTCAACATCATTTATCATCAGAGAAATACAAATCAAAACTGCAATAAGATATCATCTCACCCCAGTTAAAATTGTTTATATACAAAAGACAGGCAGTAGGCAGTAAAAAATGCTGGTGAGAATGTGAAGAAAAGAAATGTCTTATACGCTGTTGATGAGAATGTAAATTAGTACAACCACTATGGAGAACAGTTTGGAGGTTCCTCAAAACACCAAAAATAGAACTCCCATATGATCCAACACTCCCACTGCTGGATATATACACTGCCGCCCCCCTCAACCTGCTGCAAAAAAAAAAAAAAGGAATCAGTATATCAAAGAGATGTCTGCACTTCTGTTTGTAACAGCACCATCACAATAGCCAATATTTGGGAACAACCTAAGGGCCCATCAACAGATGAATGGATAAAGCAAAAGACGGTACATATACACAATGGCGTACTATTCAGCCATAAAATAAAGAATTTAATCCTGTCATTTGCAACAACATGGATGGAACAGAAGATCATTATTTTAAGTGACATAAGCCAGGCACAAAAAGATAAACATTGGTTCTATTCCAAGATGGCCAAATAGGAAAAACTCTAGTCTGCAGCTCCCAGCATGATCAACAAAGAAGACGGGTGATTTCAGCATTTCCATCTGAAGTACCTGTTTCATCTCACTGGGACTGGTTGGACAGTGGATGCAGCCCACTGAGGGCGAGCCAAAGTGGGGTGGGCATCACCTCACCTGCGAACTTCAAGGGGTCAGGGGATTTCCCTTTCCTAGTCAAGGGAAGCTGTGACAGACTGTACTTGGAAAATCAATACACTCCTGCCCAAATACTGTGCTTTTCCCACAGTCTTAGCAACTGGCAGACCGGGAGATTCTCCGACATGCCTGGATCAGTGGGTCACACACACACAAAGCCTTGCTCACTGCCAGTACAGCAGTCTGAGATTGAACTGTGAAGCTTCAACCTGGTGGATGGAGGGGCATCTGCCATTGGCTGAGGCTTCAGTAGGTAAACCACGTGGCTGGGAAGCTCGAACTAGGTGGAGCCCACCACAGCTCAGCAAGGCCTACTGCCTCTATAGACTCCACCTCTGTGGGCAGGGCATAGCTGAACAAAAGGCAGCAGACAACTTCTGCAAACCTAAATGTCCCTGTCTGACAGGCCCAACGAAAGCAGTGGTTCTCCCTGCTTGGAGTTTGAGCTCTGAGACTGGATATACTGCCTCCTAATGTGGGTCCCTGACCCTCATGTAGCCTAACTGGGAGTCAGCTCCTAGTAGGGGCTGACAGACATCTCATACAAGAGGGCGCCCCTCTGGGATGAAGTTTCCAGAGGAAAGATCAGGCAGCAATGTTTGCTGTTCTGCAATATCTGCTGTTCTGCAGCCTCCACTGGTGATACCAAGGCAAACAGGGTCTGGAGTGGACCTCCAGCAAACTCCAACAGACCTGTATCTGAGAGATCTGTTAGAAGGAAAACTAACAAACAGAAAGTAAGAGCATCAATATCAACAAAAAGGACATCCACACCAAAACCTCATCTGCAGGTACCAATATCAAAGACCAAAGGTAGGAGAGGTTCCAAGATGGCCGAATAGGAACAGCTCCAGTCTACAGCTCCCAATGTGAGTGACGCAGAAGACAGATGATTTCTGCATTTCCAACTGAGATACAGGGTTGATCTCACTGGGGCTTGTCAGACAGTGGGTGCAGGACAGTGGGTGCAGTCCATGGACTGAGCTGAAGCAGGGTGAGGTATTGCCTCACCTGGGAAGTGCAAGGGGTCAGGGAATTCCCTTTCCTATCCAAGGGAAGCCATGACAGACAGCACCTGGAAAATCGGATCACTCCCACTCTAATACTATGCTTTTCCAATGGTCTTAGCAAAAGGCACACCAGGAGATTATATCCTGTGCCTGGCTCAGAGGGCCCCACGCCAACAGAGCCTTGGTCACTGCTAGCACAGCAGTCTGAGATCGAACTGCAAGGCGGCAACAAGGCTGGGGGAAGGGCGTCCGCCATTGCTGAGGCTTGAGTAGGTAAACAAAGTGGCTGGGAAGCTCGAATTGGGTGGAGCCCACCACAGCTCAAGGAGGCCTGCCTGCCTCTGTAGACTGCACCTCTAGGGGCAGAGCATAGCTGAACAAAAGGCAGCAGAAACTTCTGCAGACTTAAACATCCCTGTCTGACAGCTTTGAAGAGAGTAGTGGTTCTCCCAGGATGGAGTTTGAGATCAGAGAATGGACAGACTGCCTCCTCAAGTGGGTCTCTGACCCCCGAGTACCTTAACTGGGAGGCACCTCCCACTAGGGGCTGACAGAAACCTCATACGACTGGGTGCCCCTCTGAGATGAAGTTTCCAGAGGAATGATCAGGCAACAACACTTGCCATTCTGTAATATTTGTGGTTCTGCAGCCTCCGCTGGTGATACCCAGGCAAACAGGGTCTGGAGTGGACCTCCAGCAAACTGCAATAGAACTGCAGCTGAGGGTTCTTGACTGTTAGAAGGAAAACTAACAAACAGAAAGGACATCCAAACCAAAACCCCATCTGTACATCACCATCACCAAAGACCAAAGGAAGATAAAACCACAAAGATGGGAAGAAACCAGAGCAGAAATGCTGAAAATTCTAAAAATCAGAGCACCTCCTCTCCACCAAAGGAAGGCAGCTCCTCACCAGCAACAGAACAAAGCTGGACAGAGAATGACTTTGACGAGTTGAGAGAAGATGGCTTCAGAAGATCAGTAATAACAAAGTTATCCAAGCTAAAGGAGGATGTTCAAACCAATCACAAAGAAGCTAAAAACTTTGGGAAAAGATTGGAAGAATGGCTAACTAGAATAAACAGCATAAAGAAGAACTTAAATGACCAGATGGAGCTGAAAACCATGGCACGAGAACTACGTGACACATGCACGAGCTTCAGTAGCTGATTCAATCAACTGGAAGAAAGGGTATCAGTGATTGAAGATCAAATGAATGAAACGAAGAGAGAAGAGAAGTTTAGAGAAAAAAAAACAGTAAAAAGAAATGAACACAGTCTCCAAGCAATATGGGATTATGTGAAAAGACCAAATCTATGTCTGATTGGTGTAACTGAAAGTGACGGGGAGAATGGGACCAAGTTGGAAAACACTCTTCAGGATATAATCCAGGAGAACTACCCCAACCTAGCAAGGCAAGCCAACATTCAATTTCAGGAAATACAGAGAATGTGACATAGATACTCCTTGAGAACAGCAACTCCAATACACATAATTGTCAGATTCACCAAAGTTGAAATGAAGGAAAAGCTCTTAACGGCAGACAGAGAGAAAGGTCAGGTTACCCAAAAAGGGAAGCCCATCAGACTAACAGCAGATCTCTCAGCAGAAACTCTACAAGCCAAAAGAGAGTAGGGGCCAATATTCAACATTCTTAAAGAAAAGAATTTCAACACAGAATTTCATATCCAGCCAAACTAAGCTTCAAAAGTGAAGGAGAAATAAAATCCTTTGCAGACAAGCAAATGCTGAGAGATTTTTTCACCACCAGGCCTGCCTTAAAAGAGCTCCTGAAGGAAGCACTAAATATGGAAAGGAAAAACCAGTAACAGCCACTGCAAAAACATGCCAACTTGTAAAGACTATCGATACTAGGAAGAAACTGCATCAGCTAATGAGAAAAATAACCAGCTAACCTCATAATGACAGGATCAAATTCATACATAACAATATTAACCTTAAATGTAAATGGGCTAAATGTTCCAACTAAAAGACACAGACTGGCAAATTGGAAAAGGAGTCAAGACCATCAGTATGCTGTATTCAGGAGACCCAACTCACGTGCAGAGACACACATAGGTTCAAAATAAAGGAAGAAAGATCTTCTAGGCAAATGGAAAACAAAAAAGAAGCAGGGGCTGCAATCCTAGTTTCTGACACAACAGACTTTAAACCAACAAAGATGAACAGAGACAAAGAAGGCCATTACATAATGGTAAAGGGATCAATTCAACAATAAGAAATAACTATCCTAAATATATATGCACCCAATACAGGAGCATCCAGATTCATAAAGCAAGTTCTTAGAGACTTACAAAGAGACTTAAACTCCCACACAAGAATAATGGGAGACTTTAACACTCCACTGTCAATATTACACAGATCAATGAGACAGAAACTTAACAAGGATATCTAGGAATTGAACTCATCTCTGCAACAAGTGGAACTAAGAGACACGTGCAGAACTCTCCACCCCAAATCAACAGAATATACATTCTTCTCAGCACCACTTAACACTTATTCCAAAATTGAACAATATAGTTGGAAGTAAAGCACTCCTCAGCAAATGTACAAGAACAGAAATTATAACTGTCTCTCAGACCACAGGGCAATCAAACTAGAACTCAGCATTAAGAAACTCACTCAAAACAGCTCAACTACATGGAAACTGAACAACCTGCTCCTGAATGACTACTGGGTGTATAACGAAATGAAGGCAGAAATAAAGATGTTCTTTGAAACCAATGAGAACAAAGATACAACATAACAGAATCTCTGGGACACATTTAAAGCCATGTGTAGAGGGAAATTTATATAGCTAAATGTCCACAACAGAAAGCAGGAAAGATCTAAAATTAACACCCTAACATCACAATTAAAAGAACTAGAGAAGCGAGAATAAATACATTCAAAAGCTAGCAGAAGGCAAGAAATAACTAAGATCAGAGCAGAACTGAAGGAGATAGAGAACAAAAAAACCTTCAAAAAAAATCAATGAATCCTGGAGCTGGTTTTTTTGAAAAGATCAACAAAATTGATAGACCACTAGCAACGATAAGAAAGAAGAAAAGAGAGAAGAATCAGATGCAATAAAAAGTGATAAAGGGAATATCACCACCGACCCCACAGAAATACAAACTACCATCAGAGAATACTATAATCACCTCTATGCAAATAAAATAGAAAACCTAGAAGAAATGGATAAATTTCTGGACAGATATACTATTCCAAAACTAAACCAGAAAAAAGTTGAATCCCTGAATAGGCCAGTAACAGGCTCTGAAATTGAGGCAATAATTAATAGCCTACCAACCAAAAAAAGTCCAGGACCAGACGGATTCACAGCCGAATTCTACCAGAGGTACAAGAAGGAGCTGGTACCATTCCTTCTGAAACAATTCCAATGACTAGGAAAAGAGGGAATCCTCCCTAATTCATTTTATGAGGCCAACATCATCCTGATATCAAAGCCTGGCAAAGACACAACAAAAAAAGAGAATTTTAGACCAATATCCCTGATGAACATCGATGAAAAATCCTCAATAAAATACTGACAAACCGAATCCAGCAGCACATCAAAAAGCTTATCCACCATAATCAACTGGGCTTCACCTCTGGGATTCAAGGCTGGTTTAACATATGCAAATCAATAAACGTAATCCAGCATATAAACAGAATCAAAGACAAAAACCACATGATTATCTCAATAGATGCAGAAAAGGTCTTTGACAAAATTCAACAGCCATTTATGCTAAAAACTCTCAATAAATTCTGTATGGATGGAATGTATCTCAAAATAATAAGAGCTATTTATGACAAACCCAGGGCCAATATCATACTGAATGGGCAAAAACTGGAAGGATTCCCTTTGAAAAGTGGCACAAGACAAGGATACCCTCTCTCATCACTCCTATTCAACATAGTTTTGGAAGTTCTGGCCAGGGCAATCAGGCAGGAGATTGAAATAAAGGGTATTTGATTAGGAAAAGAGGAAGTCAAATTATCCCCATTTGCAGATGACATGATTGTATATTTAGGAAACCCCATTGTCTCAGCCCAAAATCTCCTTAAGTTGATAAGCAGCTTCAGCAAAGTCTCAGGATACAAAATTAATGTGCAAAAATCACAAACATTCCTATACACCAATAACAGACAAACAGAGAGCCAAACCATGAGTGAACTCCCATTACAATTGCTTCAAAGAGAATAAAATACCTAGGAATCCAACTTACAAGGGATGTGAAGGACCTTTATAGGAGAACTATAAACCACTGCTCAATGAAATAAAAGAGGACACAAACAAATGGAAGAACATACCATGCTCATGGATAGGAATAATCAATATTGTGAAAATGGCCATACTGCCCAAGGTAATTTATAGATTCAATGACATCCCCATCAATGTATCAAAGACTTTCTTCACAGAATTGGAAAAATCGACTTTAAAGTTCATATGGAACCAAAAAAGAGCCTGCATTGGCAAGACAATACTAAGCCAAAAGAACAAAGCTGGAGGCATCAAGCTACCTGACTTCAAACTATACTACAAATCTACAGTAACCAAAACATAATGGTACTGGTACCAAAACAGAGATATAGACCAATGGAACAGAACGGAGCCCTCAGAAATAATACTACACATCTACAACCATCTGATCTTTGACAAACCTGACAAAAACAAGAAATTGGGAAAGGATTCCCTATTTAATAAATGGTGCTGGGAAAACTCGCTAGCCATATGTAGAAAGCTGAAACTGGATCCTTTCCTTACTCCTTATACAAAAATTAATTCAACATGGATTAGAGACTTAAATCTTAGACATAAAACCATAAAACCCCTAGAAGAAAACCTAGAAAATAACATTCAGGACATAGGCATGGACAAAGACTTCATGTCTAAAACACCAAAAGCAATGGCAACAAAAGCCAAACTTGACGAATGGGATCTAATTAAACTAAAGAACTTCTGCACAGCAAAAGAAACTATCATCAGAGTGAACAGGCAACCTACAGAATGGGAGAAAATTTTTGCAATCTACCCATCTGACAAAGGGCTAATATCCAGAATCTACAAAGAACTCAAACAAATTTACAAGAAAAAAACAAACAACCCCATCAAAAAGTGGGCAAAGGATATGAACAGACATTTCTCAAAAAAAGACACGCATACAGCCAACAGACACATGAAAAAATGCTCGTCATCACTGGCCATCAGAGAAATGCAAATCAAAACCACAATGAGATGCCATCTCACACCAGTTAGAATGGCGATCATTAAAAACTCAGTAAACAACAGGTACTGGAGAGGATGTGGAGAAATAGGAACAGTTTTACACTGTTGGTGGGACTGTAAACTAGTTCAACCACTGTGGAAGACAGTGTGACCATTCCTCAAGGATCCAGAACTAGAAATACCATTTGACCCAGTCATCTCATTGCTGGGTATATACCCAAAGGATTATAAATCATGCTGCTATAAAGAACATGAACACATATGTTTATTGCAGCACTATGCACAACAGCAAAGACTTGGAACCAACCCAAATGTATGTCAATGACAGACTGGATTAAGAAAATGTGGCACATATACACCATGGAATATTATGCAGTCATAAAAAAGGATAAGTTCATGTCCTTTGTAGGGACATGGATGCAGCTGGAAACCATCATTCTCAGCAATCTATCGCAAGGAGAGAAAACCAAACACCACATGTTCTCACTCATACTTGGGAATTGAAAAATAAGAACACTTGGACACAGGAAGGGGAATATCACATACCAGGGTCTGTCATGGGTGGGGGTAGGGGGGAGGGATAGCATTCGGAGATATACCTAATGTAAATGATGAGTTAATGGGTGTAGCACACTAACATGGCACATGTATACATATGTGACAAACCTGCACATTGTGCACATGTACCCTAGAACTTAAAGTATAATAAAAAAGAAAAGACCAAAGGTAGATAAACCCACAAAGATGGGGAGAAACCAGAGCAGAAAAGCTGAAAATTCTAAAAACCAGAGGGGCTGTTCTCCTCCAAAGGAAGGCAGCTCCTTGCCAGCAATTGAACAAAGCTGGACGGGAATGAGTTTGACGAGTTGACAGAAGTAGGCTTCAGAAGGTCAGGAAGAACAAACTTCTCCGAGCTAAAGGAGCATGATCTAACCCATCACAAGGAAGCTAAATACCTTGAAAAAAGGTTAGATGAATGGATAACTAGAATAAATAGTGTAGAAAAGAACTTAAATGACCTGATGGAGCTGAAAACCCTGGCATGAGAACTTCGTGATGCATGCCCAAGCTTCAATAGCCAATTCAATCAAGTGGGAGAAACGATATAAGTGAATGAAGATCAAATTAATGAAATAAAGTGAGAAAACAAGTTAAGAGAAAAAAGAGTAAAAAGAAATGTACAACACCTCCAAGAAATATGGGACTATGTGAAAAAAACCTAATCTACATTTGATTCATGTACCTGAAAGTGACAAGGAGAATGGAACCAAGTTGGAATACACTTTTAAGGATATTATCCAGGAGAACTTCCCCAACCTAGCAAGGCAGGCCAACATTCAAATTCAGGAAATGCAGAGGACACCACAAAGGTACTCCTCGAGAAGAGCAACCCCAAGACACATAATTGTCAGATTCACCAAGGTTGAAATGAAGAAAAAAATGTTAAGGGCAGACGAAGAGAAAGGTTGGGTTAACCACAAAGGGAAGCCCATCAGACTAACAGCGGATCTCAGCAGAAACCCTACAAGCCAGAAGAGAGTGGGGACCAATATTCAACATTCTCAAAGAATTTTCAACCAAGAATTTCATATTCAGCCAAACGAAGCTTCATAAGTGAATGAGAAATAAAATCCTTTACAGAAAAGCAAATACTGAGAGATTTTGTCACCAGCAGGCCTGCCTTAGAAGAGCTCCTGAAGGAAGCACTAAACATGGAAAAGGAACAATGGGTACCAGCCACTGCAAAAACATGCCAAATTGTAAAGACCATTGATGCTATAAAGAAACTGCATCAAGTAATGGCCAAAATAACCAGTTAATATCATAATGACAGGATCAAATTCACACATAACAATATTAACCTTAAATGTAAATGGGCTAAATGCCCCCAATTACAAGACACAGACTGGAAAATTGGATAGAATCAAGACCCATCAGTGTGCTGTATTCAGGAGACCCATCTCACATGCAAAGACATACATAGGCTCAAAATAAAGGGAAGGAGGAATACTTACCAAGCAAAAGGAAAGAAAAAGAAAGCAGAGGTTGCAATCCTAGTTTCTCATAAAACAGACTTTATTTTTGTGTGTGTGATGTCATGGTTAATTTTTAATTTCTTTTTTATTTATTTCTATTTTCTTTTTTAAATTACACTTTAAGTGATAAAACAGACTTTAAACCAATAAATACCAAAAGAGACAAAGAAGGCCATTACATAGTGGTAAAGGGATCAATTCAACAAGAAGTGCTATCCTAAATATATATGCCTGCAATACAGGAGCAGCCAGATTCATAAAGCAAGTCCTTAGAGACCTACAAAGAGACTTAGACTCCCACACAATAATAATGGGAGACTGTAACACCCCGCTGTCAATACTAGACAGATCAACCAGACAGAAGGTTAACAAGGATATCCAGGACTTGAACTCAGCTCTGCACCAAGCGAACCTAATAGACATCTACAGAACTCTCCACCCCAAATCAACAGAATATACATTCTTCTCAGCATCACATCTCACTTATTCTAAAATTGACCACATAATTGGAAATAAAGCACTCCTCAGCAAATGTAAAGGAACAGAAGTCACAACAAATTGTCTCTCAGGCCACAGTGCAAT
Source organism: Piliocolobus tephrosceles (assembly GCF_002776525.5). Classification (NCBI taxonomy): domain Eukaryota; kingdom Metazoa; phylum Chordata; class Mammalia; order Primates; family Cercopithecidae; genus Piliocolobus; species Piliocolobus tephrosceles. The sequence goes on from NC_045445.1 coordinate 75,702,824, forward strand.
CAAATTAGAACTCAGGATTAAGAAACTCACTCAAAACCACAAAACTACATGGAAATTGAACAATCTGCTCCTGAATGACTGCTGCATAAATAACAAAATGAAGGCAGAAATAAAGATGTTCTTTGAAACCAATGAGAACAAAGACAAAATGTACCAGAATCTCTGGGACACATTTAAAGCAGTGTGTAGAGGGAAATTCATAGCACTAAATGTTCACAAGGTAAAGCAGGAAAGATCTAAATTCGGCACCCTAACAAAACAATTAAAAGAACTAGAGAAGCAATAGCAAACAAATTTAACGCTAGCAGAAGACAAGAAATAACTAAGATCAGAGCAGAACTGAAGGAGATAGAGATACAAAAAAACCTTTCAAAAAATCAATGACTCCAGGAGCTGTTTTTTTTAAGATCAACAAAATTGATAGACCACTAGCAAGACTTATAAAGAAGAAAAAAGAATCAAATAGACACAATAAAAAAAATGACAAAGGGGATATCACCACCGATCCCACAGCAATACAAACTACCATCACACAACATTATAAACACCTCTATGCAAATAAGCTGGAAAATATAGAAGAAATGGATAAATTCCTGGACACATACACCCTCCAAGACTAAACCAGGAAGAAGTTGAATCTCTAAATAGACTAATAACAGGCTCGGAAATTGAAGCAATAATTAATAGCCTACCAACCACAAAAAGTCCGGGACCAGATGGATTCACAACTGAATTCTGCCAGAGACACAAACAGGAGCTGGTACCATTCGTTCTGAAACTACTCCAATCAACAGAAAAAGAGGGAATCCTCCCTAACTCATTGTATGAGGCCAGCATCATCCTGATACCAAAGTCTGGCAGAGACACAACAAGAAAAGAGAATTTTAGATCAATATGCCTGATGAACATCAATGCAAAAATTCTCAATAAAATACTGGCAAACCAAATCCAGCAGCACATCAAAAAGCTTATTCACCATGATCAAGTGGGCTTCATCCCTCGGATGTAAGGCTGGTTCAACATATGCACATCAATAGACATAACCCATCACATGAACAGAATCAATGATGAAAACTACATGATTATCTCAATAGGTACAGAAAAGGCCTTCAACAGAATTTAACAGCCCTTCATGCTAAAAACTCTCAATAAACTGGTATTGATGGAACATATCTCAAAATAGTAAGAACGATTTATGACAAACCCACAGCCAATATCATATTGAATGGGCAAAAATGGGAAGCACTCCCTTTGAAAACTGACAGAAGACAAGGATGCCCTCTCTCACCACTCCTATTCAACACGGTGTTGGAAGTTCTGTCCTGGGAAATCAGGCAAGAGAAAGAAACATAGGGTATTCAATTAGGAAAAGAAGAAGTCAAATTGTCCCCGTTTGCAGATGACATGATTGTATATTTAGGAAACCCCATCATTTCAGCCCAAAATATCCTTTAGCTGATAAGCAACTTCAGCAGTCTCAGGGTACAAAATCAATGTGCAAAAATCACAAGCATTCCTATACACCAATAACACACAAACAGAGAGCCAAATCATGAGTGAACTCCCATTCACAATTGCTTCAAAGAGAATAAAATACCTAGGAGTCCAACTTACAAGGGATGTGAAGGACCTCCTCAAGGAGAACTACAAACCACTACTCAATGAAACAAAAGAGGACACAAACAAATGGAAGAACATTCCATGCTCTTGGATAGGAAGAATCAATATCATGAAATTGGCCATACTGCCCAAGGTAATTTATAGATTCAATGCCATTACCATCAAGCTACCAATGGCTTTCTTCACAGAATTGGAAAAAAAGCTACTTTAAAGTTCATATGGAACCAAAAAAGAGCCAACATAGCCAAGACAATCCTAAGCCAAAAGAACAAAGCTGGAGGCATCAAGCTACCTGACTTCAAGTTATACTACAAGGCTATAGTAATGAAAGCAGCACGGTACTGGTACCAAAACAGAGATATAGACCAATGGAACAGAAGAGGGGCCTCAGAAATAATACCACACATCTACAACCATCTGACCTTTGACAAATCTGACAAAAACAAGAAATGGGGAAAGGATTCCCTATTTAATAAATGGTGCTGGGAAAACTGGCTAGCCATGTGTAGAAAGCTGAAACTGGATCCCTTCCTTACACCTTATACAAAAACTAATTCAAGATGGATACAAGACTTAAATGTCAGGCCTAAAACCATAAAAACCCTAGAGAAAAGCCTAGGCAATATCATTCAGGACATAGGCATTGGCAAAGACTTCATGACTAAAACACCGATAGCAATGGCAACAAAAGCCAAAACTGACAAATGGAATCTAATTAAACTAAAGAGGTTCTGCACAGCAAAAGAAACTATCATTGGAGTGAACAGGCAACCTACAGAATGGGAGAAAATTTTTGCAATCTACCCATCTGACAAAGGGCTAATATCCAGAATCTACAAAGAACTTAAAGAAATTTACAAGAACAAACAGCCCCATTAAAAGTGGGAAAGGATATAAACAGACACTTCTCAAAAGAAGACATTTATGCAGCCAACAGACACATGAAAAAATGCTTATCATCACTGGTCATCAGAGAAATGCAAATCAAAACCACAATGAGATAGCATCTAAAGCCAGTTAGAATGGCAATCATTAAAAAGTCAGGAAACAACAGGTGCTGGAAAGGATGTGGAGAAATAGGAACACTTTTACACTGTTGGTGGGAGTGTCCATTAGTTCAACCATTGTGGAAGATGGTGTGGTGATTTCTCAAGGATCTAGAACTAGAAATACCATTTGACCCAGCAATCCCATTACTGGGTATATACCCAGATTATAAATCATGCTACTATAAAGACACATGCACACATATGTTTATTGTGGCAATATTCACAATAGCAAAGACTTGGAACCAGCCCATATGTCCATCAATGATAGACTGGATGAAGAAAATGTGGCATATATACACCATGGAATATTACGCAGCCATAAAAAAGGATGAGTTCATGTCCTTTGCAGGGACATGAATGAAGCCAGAAACCATCATTCTCAGCAAACTATCACAAGGACAGAAAACCAAACACCACATGTTCTCCCTTGTAGGTGGGAATTGAACAATGAGAACACTTGGACACAGGGTGGGGAACATCACACACCAGGGCCTGTCAGGAGGTGGAGGGCTGGGGGAGGGATAGCATTAGGAGAAATACCTAATGCAAATGACGAGTTGATGTGTGCAGCGAACCAACACGGCACATGTGTACCTATGTAACAAACCTGCACGTTGTGCACATGTACCCTAGAACTTAAAGTATAATTTAAAAAAAGATAAACATACCATATTCTCACTTATTTGTGGGATATAAAAACCAAAACAATTTAATTCATGGATATAGACAGTTGAAAGGTGGTTACCAGAGGTTTGGAAGGGTAGTGGGAGGAGGTGGAAATGGTTAATGGATACAAAACATTAATTAGAGAGAATGAATAAGACACAGTATTTGACAGAACAACAGAGTGACTATAGTGAATAACAACTTATTTGTACATTTTAAATAACCAAAAAGAGTAAAATTGGATTGTTTGTAACACAAAGGACAAATGCTTGAGGGGAAAGATACCCCATTCTTCATGATATGATTTTTATGCATTGCATGCTTGTATCAAAACATTTCACGTACCCTATAAATATATACATCTACTATGTCCCCACAGAAATGAAAAATTAAAAAAAATTAAAAACATAAATTGAATGACCACAGAGAAGCAATGAATGGAATTATCAAGAAAGGTACAGACAAAATACTGTAGCATTTCAAAGGAGAGAAATGTAAAATTGGGTTAAAAGGATCAATAATGGCTTACTATTTCGTTAGAAACAAAAAAGAAGTATTATTACAATTTCATTTAGTAGAAGATACCAATCTGGGGACTACCTGGGGACACTTTTGGATCACTAGCTGTTCCTGGACCTCACTTAACACAATAGTATATAATTGATTCTTGTTCATACAATTCTATTGCAGCAACAATATAGTTGTATGGTATATGTGTTGGCACCTTTTTATTTTTTAAGAGACAGGCTCTCAGTCTGTCACCAGGCTGGAGTGCACTGGTACAATTATGACTCACTGCAGCCTTGACCTCATGGGCTCAAGCAATTCTCCCCCCTGAGCCTTCTGAGTAGCTAGGACTACTGGCACTATGCCACCATACTTGGCTAATTATTTTATCATTTTTTTGTTGTTGTTCTTTGTTTTTTTCTGAGAGAACTAATTTTTTTAAATTATCTTACCATTCATGTCCCTTAAAAACAGCTGTACTGAGGTAGAATTGACACGCAGTTATCTGCACACATTTAAAGTGCACAATTTGATGAGTTTTCACACATGTATATACTTATGAAACCGTCAGCATAATCAACATAGTGAATATATCCATCACCCCAAAGTGTCCCCTTTGTAATTTCTCCCTCCTGTCTCTAGTTATGGGCTCTCCCCTTCCTACCCTGTTCCTATTCCCAGGGATCTGCTGATTTACTCTTCATCACTATGCACTAGTTTATCTAGAATTTTATATAAATGGAATCACACAGTATGGATTCTTTCTCATCTGGCTTCTTTCACTCAGTATAATTGTTTTGAGATTCATCCACATTGTTGACTGTTTCAATAATTTCTTCATTTTTAGCGAAAACTCAAGGTATAATTTATACATCATAAAATTCACCCATTGTAAGTGTACAATTCAATTATTTATAGTAAATTTCCAGAACTGTGCAGTCATCACCACAATGCCATTTTAGAACACTTTCACCACCCCCCAGAAGATCCTTTGTGTCCAGTTGCAATCACTCCCTGCTCCCATGTGTGGATTCAGGCAGCTATCACCTATCTCTATAGGTTTGTCTTTTTAGGATATTTCAGATAAATGGAATAAGCAAAATGTGGTCTTTTGCATATAGCTTTTTCATTTAGCAAATATCCTTGAGTTGATCCATGTTGTAGCATGTATCAGCACTTCCTCATGACTTTGAGTAAAGAAAAAATTTCTTAGATATGGCACCAAAATCACAATCTATAAAAGAAAAGTTGATAAATTGGATGTCATCACAATGAAAACTTCTGTTGTTTGGAAGGCACTGTTAAGAGAGTAAAAACGCAACCCATAAAATAGTAGCAAATATTTGCAAAGCGTATATTTGATATAGGTATTGTGTCCAGAACATATAAAGAACTCTCATACACAATAATAAGAAAATAAACATCCTAATGGAAAAATGTGTGAAATATTTGAATAAACATTTCACCAAGGGATATATGTATGGCAAATAAGCACATGAAAAGTTGCTCAATATCATTCATCATTAGAAAAATGCAAATCAAAATCAAAATGAGATATCACAACACACGTATTAGATGGATATAATTTAAAAGACTGACCATACCAAGTGTTAGCAAATGGAAATATGGAGGGGATATCAAGTAGTATACCCACATTACCCACCTTAAAAAGCAGTGTGTCAGTTTTTTAAAAAGTTTAACATACACCTACCTTATAATCCAGCTACCCAAGAAAAGTGAAAACATGCCCATATAGAGACTTGCACATCAATGTTTGTGGCAGCTTTATTTGTAATAGTCAAAACCTGAAAGCAACTCATATGTCCATCAATGACTAAGTGTATAAACAATTTGTATATCTATATAATGAAATCCTATTCAGCAACAATTTTTTATTTTTTGTAGAGGAGTGGTCTTGCTGTGTTGCCCATGCTTGTCTCGAACTTCTGACCTCAAGCAATCCTCCCATCTCACCCTCCCGAAGCACTGGAATTACACAATTAACCTGGGGTCTGATATTCTTAGAAAACCTCTGGGCTCTCTTATTTACCTGGTACACTAGAGCTTGACCAGGTTATAGGTTCAATAGATGCTAAGGGCTGATGCAGAAAATGTATCCTCTTCCTTATAAGATTAGGGGCTCCTTAAATATTTGTTAATCTGAACTGAATTGGACTTAACATGAGCTGAATAAAAGATCTGAGTAGCTCTTGAATTAAACAATTAAAATCAAAATCATACAACCACATTTGACTTCATTAACTCACCTTTACCCTCCCTATCACCCAGATAACAATGGTAGAGCCCAATATTGGCAGAGCTCCTGTCAGAGACAAGAGTCCTCAAGGAACTGAAAAGGAAAGAGAAGCAAGGAGTGAAAGTACTGAGTGCCTACTATGTGCAAGGCTAATTCATAAAGGAACCATAGAAGACCCTTCAGAATCCCGAACTTGAAAAATACTACATTGTTGCCCAGATAATGTGACATTTATTCACTTGTGTATGTAAAGATTGGACTAAATTGTAATTGCACAGCCACCATGGAAATGGATAACCAGATAGTGCATTAAGCTGGTAATATTAAACTTCTCATAGGTGGGTCTTAGAAATTCATAAACTTTCTTTCTTGTCCCACACTAGGGGAAAAAAAAAAGCTTTGTCTAAACACAAAACCAGGATAGAGCCAAGTTAATTTTCTTCACAGATGAGTAGAATCATATAATTTCAGGATCAGAAAGGATTTTTATACATTCAACATTCAGTCACTAGATTTTTACTAATGTACGGAGACCCGGGACAAGCTAAACAAACTTAAAAAATATGTTTATTGCCTGATTGACAAAATATAAAGGACAACTCTGAGTAATTTTGCACCAGCAACACACACTTTACCCAGAGTGTAGTAGGTTACATATGTCAACTTCTTACCTAGAGAAGAAGGAACAATTTGGAGAGGGAGAAGAAAGTGGAGAAGATCTAAGAAATGATTATCTGAGTGAAAGGGGGGTTCAAATGGCAATACTGCAGCAGTAGGTTCAGGTTTCTACTTTTAAAACTAGACTATATTTTTCATTTTTGCATTTCTTTTATTTTCCTTTTGATTTTCTTTTTTTTAGTAGAGTTCCTTTAGAAAATTCCAGCCTATTTCTACTGATTAAGAATAAACTGAAGGGGCCGGATGTGGTTGCTCATGCCTGTAGTCCCAGAACTTTGGGAGGCTGAGGCGAGCAGATTACCTGAGGTCGGGAGTTTGAGACCAGCCTGGCCAACATAGTGAAACCCCATCTCTACTAAAAATACAAAAATTAGCTGGGTGTGGTGGTGCATGCCTGCAATCCCAGCTACTCAGGAGGCTGAGGCAGGAGAATTGCTTGAATCCAGGAGGCGGACGTTAGAGTGAGCAGAGGTCATGCCACTGCACTCCAGTCACTCCAGCCTGGGCAGAGTGAGACTCTGTCTCAAATAAATAAATAAACAAATAAACAAACAAATAAATAAACTGAAGAAAAGTGTTTATTTTGTTAGCGCTTGGACCACGGATAAAGGAATAGTAGCTAGCCTCTGGAGGCCTTGTAGGCAGGAATTAAAGTTGCCATAGGACAAGAAAAATTTAGAAGAAAAGCATTCAGGTTGCTCCTCCTTCAAGAAAGCCCATCTCTGCTCATTTTTTGGAGATTTGTTATACTTTCTTAGATTATTGAGTATAACTTAATTGAAGAGAAGAGATATATGCTTATGAAAAGTTAACTATACAAAAAGTTGATCTCCAAAAGTATATAATATATGCCAAATTAGTGATATAAGCATTACATGCTATTATAGTTTATAAGGAGAAGAGTGCAAGGTTCTTGAAGCCATTCGTCCTTTAAGGAAAACTATTTCTAAGCCATTCCAGACAGATATACTTGATATTTTTAATGTTCTAACACCTATCCGTAGCAATCCAGATCCCTGGATGTAAAGTTCCAAATTACTTCCCCTCTTAACTTTATAACCAAGTGTTTAGAAGAGAAGATAGAGGAAATACCCTGGTTTCATAGAGAGAGGAATATTTTATAATAGTGTGTTCATTTTAGATAGAGAAGCTACAAGCACACAGCAGCAAATATCTGTGACCAGCCCTTGTCTGTATTCCAAGTTTCCCCCTGGGAATGTAAAAACAGATGGAGAAAAAAGAAGGAGACACAGAATTCAGTGACTAGCCCTAAATCTGTCAGTAAAGCTTTGATGCCCCATTACACACTCTGGATCTATAAATAAGGCTGCTAAGTTCTCATGACCCTTCCGGACTGCTTCTACAGTTGTTAACTTCCTTTTCAATCTTATGATTTCAGCGTGGGCTTCCTCTGATATTACACCATAGAAAGCATTGATCACCATAAGAAGGAACATTTGTGAAGGTACTCCAGTGCCAGAAAGAGGTATACCTGAATTTTCCAAATGAACTTTGCTTTTTCAACTTGCAATTATCTTAACAAAGTAACTTACTTCATTATTCTCACGAAAATAAAATCAGTTCTATTTATGTTTGTTGCTACCTTTTATTAACCCATTTGTTTTCTGCTAAGACGGCTTTTACAATGCTGTATTGTAACCTCTTCACACTTCTAAGTTATCATTCCTATCCCCCACTAGAAAATGAGCTGCTTGAAGGCAGGGATGAGGTCTTAAGTATGTTAGATTTCCAGAGAAACTCTCTGTATTCATCTAGTGAGGGTAACATTATTGGAGGATCACAGTAAATTCTAAAAAACAAATTAAATGCTGTTTCAGACAAGTAAAGCCATAATCTGTGAAAAGAGTGGCTTGTACTAAATGATCTCTACCACTCTAGGATTCACCACTTGCTTGAAAGTTTTACAATCTTCTTTTTATGGCTTAATACAAATTGTTGACTTCATTATAAATAGACAACTGAATCTAAATATTTAAATTTTTAGAAAAGTTTATTTTGGTCTGCAAGGACTGGGACATTATTAATGAGACTAGAGACCATCTGCTTCTTTGTATATTTTTATAGTTATTTATCAGTTTTGTTTAGCATCTTTCAAAGATGTGAGAATTTCAAATTTAATTATAATATGTAATGGATTAGTCTATATCAATGATATGGGTGGGATTTTTTTATTTTTTAGATACAAGGTCTCACTGTTTTGTCCAGGCTTGCCTCGAACTCCTGAGCTCAAGCAATCCTCCTGCCTCAGCCTCTTGAGTAGCTGGGATTACAGGCATGTGCCACCACAACTGATATTATCTGTGCTTTTTAACATTATAGTTAGCCTTGTGACTTAGTACTTTCCTTGATATATTGGGAAGCAACTTTACTTACACAGCAACTTCGGACTCTGACATTGGAAAGATTTTAATTTATATTGGAATGAGAAGATAACTCCAAATGGTTTTAAATGACAAATAATACCTTCAAATGTTAAACTTGTCCTATCATTAATTTAGTATTCACTCAACACTTACTGAGCACTTATGGGCAAGGTACATATGTGCTAGGCCCTGTGTGGGCTGCTTTTTTATACATTAACCAGATAGTCTGGGAGATAAGATATTTACACAAATCATTGATTTGCAAGATTGATTTAAGTTTCTCTAGAAGTTCATCAAAGATAGAAATTACTTCAGATAGAGGCTGAAGGAAGACTTAGTCAAGAAAGTGTAATTTGAGCTGAAAGATGAGTAGTTTTTGTATATGCAAAGAAGGAGGAAAGGGCATTTCAGGAAGAAGGAAAGGCCATTCAAGAAGAAAAAAAGACAGTGAAAAAAGACAGCCAGGTGGGTAAGCTTATGGAACATGTCACTAGTATACTAAAATAGTTGTTTCTTCTAACTATACAGTGTACAAAAGAGAGCAGTGAGAGAGAAACTTGGAAAGGTAAATTGTACCCAGACTATAGAGAGCCTTAAATATCAGGCCAAGAAGTCTAGATGTTATTCTGAAGGCATTCTAAATCACTGAAGATTTTAAGGAAGACACATCATAATTGAAAGCTACAGTGTGTAAAGAATTATTCCAGAAAGAGTTTGTAGCAAGGTAGATTAAAAGTTGATAGTGGTGGGAAGGCCTGCTGGTAATTATCGAATACCTTTCAAGTGTGGCTCATCTATAATATGAACAAGTTCTGAGGAGTTAATGTACAGTATGGTGGCTATAGTTAATATTATATTATTTACTTGAAATTATTATATTATTTACTTGAAATTTGATAAGGAAGATCTTATTTCAAAACCACAATGAAATACCATCTCACACCAGTTCGAATGGCTATTATTTAAAAATCAAAACATAAGGCAGGCCAGGCATGGTGGCTGACACCTGTAATCCCAGCACTTTGGGAGACCAAGGCAGGCAGATCACCAGAGGTCAGGAGTTCAACACCAGCCAGGCCAACGTGGTGAAATCTGGTCTCTACCAAAAAAATACAAAAATTAGCCGAGCGTGATGGCAAACGCCTGTAATCCCAGTTATTCGTGAGGTTGAGGTGGGAGAATAGCTTGAACCTGGGAAGTGGAGATTGCAGTGAGCCGAGATTATGCCATTGCACTCCAGCCTAGGTGACAGAGTGAGACCCTGTCTCAAAAAAAATAAATAAATAAAACATAACAGGTGCTGGTGAGATTGTGGAGAAAAAAACACTTATACAGTGTTGGTGGGAGTGTAAATTAGGTCAGCCATTGTAGAAAGCAGTGTGGCAATTCCTCAAAGAGCTAAAAACAGAACTGTCATTCCACCCAGAAATTCTGTTACTGGGCATATACCCAAAGGAATATAAATCATTCTACCATAAAGATGTGTGTATGCATATGTTCACTGCAGCACTAGTCACAATAGCAAAGACATGGAATCAACCTAAATGTCCCTGAATAGAAGACTGGATAAAGAAATTATAGTATGTATGCACCATGGAATACTATGCAGCCACATAAAAGAATGACATTATGTCCTTTGTAGGAACATGGATGGAGCTGGAGGCCATTATCCTTAGCAAACTAACACAGAAACAGAAAACCAAATACCACATGTTCTCACTTATAAGTGGGAACTAAATGATAAGAATACATGGACACAAAGAGGAGAACAACAGACACTGGGACCTACCTGAGGGTGGAGGCTGTGAGGCAGGAGAGGATAAGAAAAAATAAGTAATGTGTACTAGGCTTAACACCTAGGTGATGAAATAATCTGTACAACAAATGATTGTATAGATAAAAAAAAAAAAGCACGTGACACAAGTTTACCTATATAACAAACCTGCACATGTACCCCTGAACCTAAAATAGAAGTGAAAAAAAAAGAAAGTAGATCTTAAGCATTCTTACCACCCCCTGCCCCCACCCACCCAACACACACACACAAATGGTATATGAGGTAATGGATGTGTTGATTAACTTTGTTAGAGAAATGATTTCACAGTGTATACTTACATGAAATCATCACATTGTACACCTTAGAATATGCAATTTCTATTTGTCAATTATATCTCAATAAAGCTGAAATGGGTTATTACCAAAATTTTCAACAGCACTATCTAGTGTATTACAAGATAATACTGCTCAGTTTAGAAAAAAACACTTGACATGGAACTAAGGAAAAGGTTAACTTTAGGCAGTTTTTTCTTTCTTCCACAACTGCACCTGAGTTCACAACCAATGGTGAATGAGCCAGGTAACTAGAAAGCAAACTGAGAAATAATGCAGGAGTTTCAAATAGGAGTCACATTTTTCTCTATGGCCTCAGAATGATTGTTCTTCAATTTTGAGGGTTGGGGAAGATTCAGGGGCTACACGTGCAGGTTTGTTACATGGGTATATTGTGTGATGCTAAGGATTGGGGTACGAATGGTTCCATCACTGAGGTAGTGAGTATAGTGCCCAATAGGTAGTTTTTCAGTCCACAATCCTCTCCCTTCCACCCTACCTCTTATGATAGTCTCCAATATATATGTTCCCATCTTTATGTCCATATATACCCAATGTTTAGCTCCCATTTACAAGTGAGAACATGCAGTATTTGATTTTCTGGTCCTGCATTAATTTTCTTAGGATAATGGCCTCCAACTGCATAAATGTTGCAGTCAAGGACATTATTTAATGCTTTTTTATGGCTACCTAGTATCAAATAGTGTATACATACCATATTTTCTTTATCAGTCCACCATGGATGAGCATCTGAGTTGATTCCATGTTTTTACTATTGTGAATTGTGGTGCAATGAACACATGAGTATATGCGTCTTTATAGAAAAACAATTTATATACCTGTGGGTATTTGCCCAATAATGGGATTGTTTGGGTAAAATGGTAGTTCTGTTTTAAGTCTTTTCAGAAATCTCCAAACTGCTTTCCATAGTAGCTGAACTAACTCACATTCCCACCAGCAATGTATAAGTGTTCCCTTTTCGCAACCTCACCGACATCTATTATTTTTGTTACTTTTGAATAACAGCCATTTTCACTGGTATGAGATTACCATCTCACTATGGTTTTGACTTGCATTTCTCTGAATAGTTACGTTGAGCATTTTTTCATATGTTTGTTGGCTGCATCTATGTCTTGTTTTGAGAAATGTCTGTTCATGTCCATTGCCCATTTTTTAACAGGGTTGTTTTTAGAATGTTGATTTAATTTTCTTATAGATTCTGGATATTAGACCTTTGTTGGATGTATAGTTGCAAATATTTTCTCCCATTCTATGGATTGTCTGTTTGCTCTGTTGATAGCTCCTTTTGCTGTGTGGAAGCTCTTTAGTATAATTAGATCCCAATTGTTAATTTTTGCTTTTGCTGCAATTGCTTTTGATGTTTTCTTCATGAAATCTTTGCTAGGTACTGTGTCAAGAATGGTATTTCCTAAGTTTTCTTGTAGGGCTTTTATACTTTTAGGTCTTATGTTTAAGTCTTTCATTCATCTTGAGTTTATTTTTGTAGATGGTGAAAGGATGTGGTCCAGATTCAATCTTCTGCATATGGCACTAGCCAGTTATCACAGCACCATTTTTTTGAATAGGAAGTCCCTTCTCCATGGCTTGTTATTGTTGACTTTGTTGAATATCAGATGGTTGTAGGTGTGCAGATTTATTTCTGGAATCCCTATTCTGTGTCATTGGTTCTATGTGTCTGTTTTTGTACCTGCATTATGCTGTTTTGTTACTCTAGCTTTGTACTGTAGTTTAAAGTAGTGTGATGCCTCCAGCTTTGTTCTTTTTGCTTAGTTTGCTTTGGGTGTTCAGGTTCTTTTCTGGTGCCATATGAATTTTAGAAGTGATTTTCTTAATTCTGTGAAAAGTGATGTTGGTAGTTTCATAGGAATAGCATTAAATCTGTAAATGGGCAGTATGGCCATTTTAACAACATTGATTCTTCCCCTCCAGGAGCATAAAATGTATTTCTATTTGTTTATGTCATATCTGGTTTCTTTGAGCAGTGTTTTGTAATTCTCATTGTAGAGATCTTCCACCTCCCTTGCTAGCTATATTCCCACGAATTTTACTCTTTTTGTGGCTATTGTGAATGGACTTGTGTTCCTGATGTTTTCCATGTTGCTTGCTCTCTCTCCCTATCTTTCTGGGATGCCAATGAGTCATGGGTTCAGTCTATTTACATAATCCCATATTTCTCAGAGGTTTTGTTCTTTCTTTATTTTTTTTCTTTATTTTTGTCTGACTGAGTTATTTCTGAGAACTGATCTTTAAGCTCTGAGATTCTTTCCTCACTTTGGTCTGTTCTGCTGTTAATATTTCCATTTGCATTATGACATTCTCAAAGAGAGTTTTTCAGCTCTAGAAGATCAGTTTGTTTCTTTCTTAAAATGGCTATTTTATCTTTTAGCTCTTGTATCATTTTATTGGATTCATTAGCTTCTTTGAATTCTGTTGCAGCTTGCTCCTGAATTTCAATGAGCTTTGTTGCCACACAGATTTTTTAATTCTATGTCTGTCATTTCAACTATTTCAATCTGGTTAAGAGTCATTCCTTGGGAGCCAGTGTGGTCATTTGGAGATAAGAAGTACTCTGGATTTTAGAATTGTCAGAGCTCTCCCACTGGTTCTTTCTTATTTGTGTGGGCTGATGTCCCTTTAAGGTTTGAAGTTGCTGTTCTTTGCATATGGCTTTTTGCTTTTATATTCTTTGATGCCCTTGAGGGTTTGACTGTGGTATAACTTAAGTTTAGTCAATTGACTTTGTTTCTGGATAATTTCAGGGGTCCAAGGTTCAGCCCAGTCCTCCTGAGCTGTGTGTTTTAACCTTGGTGGACTGGGACCAGGCCCACAGTTTTTCGCTGATCCTTCAAGATTAAGGACCTGCTGTGCTGGAGGAACCAAGGTGTTCCCAGTCTACTGACAACACATCAATAGGGACTGCCAGCAAAACCACTTCAGGGGGGTGGAGGGTGGCAGTGGGGTCTTTGCACATGTACTGGTTAAGTTGTGGGGAGAGGATGCAAGCAATTGCATGCTAGTGGCAGTCTATCTACAAAAGCTCTCTGTTATGCAGGGTCATCTGGTGAAAGAGCTAAGGTGGTGGCTGCTAGCAAGTTATTTGGCTGGGCAGCTGAGGCTGTGCTGCAAGCAGGTGTGGCCAGGCAGGGACCCTGGGAGAGTCCAGCAGACAAGGGTATCCTCAGATCAGACTACCGCTATCCTATGAGCAAGATAGCCCTGCTCTGTCCAGGTCTGGCAGTCAACAAAGGATGAAGCTACTTAGAGGAGTATGGCGATCCTTGGGGTATGTGTAACCATGGCCATGCTCCACTATAGTCATTCTGGTGCCAAATACTCTGGGCTCTGTGAAGGCTGGATTTCTGTCTCTGCCAACTCTCTGAGCAGTTCTCCCTGCTAGCTCAAATGTCCATGGAGAACATGGGGTCTCCTGCAGTTAAGATTCCAAATGTCCATGGCCCACATGTCCCAAGGGCACTCCATGCCTGTTTCACTCATCTCTTCCCCAGGAGCTGCTCTGGGCCAGGAATGAGTCCTAGTACTTGGTACCCCTGTGCAGTGTTCTCAGCTTCCTCCCCTTTCAGCCCAGGGTCTCCATCCTACCTCTGTCCACTTTCAATGCCTTTTTTACAAGGATCAATTTGGAGTGCGCCAATCTTCTTCACGGTCTGGTCTTTTGGTGGAAGAAGCTCTTTCTGACTGCATATAATTCAGGCCATCTTGGCTCAGATAATCCATCCAATTTTTATCTTATACCAAAAGTTCTTGGTAACAATAATAAAAATGACATTTTTTAATGAAAGGGGAAAAATGGAACAACTTGCTGGGATGGCTAGACGGATGGACACTGCATCCTCAACAGCAAATATAATTGCTAGCAGTAGTAAACCTGGGAAGTTATATCCTACCTGCAACAACTACCATAGCTATCTGTTTCTGTATCCCTAGTAAAGATCAGTCCCCTTCATGGCTGGCAGTTTTTGCATACTCAAGCAGTCTTCCCACCTTACAAACCCCAACACCTCTCTTACAAGGGAGCAGGAGTTGTGTAAAAGGCCAATATCAGACTTCAATCAAAGATTATCTGACGTATTACATATTGAGTACCTTCAACCTTTGTAAAGAATAAAAGAGGATAATCTAGAGAAACATGAGAGACATCACTACTTCTACACTACAATATCTCACCTCAAGCCTTCTCTGATCAGAACTTATTGACTGCCCTCAGTGACATAGCTGAAATAGACTAGAGCAAGTATCAACTACAAGAGAAATTCTTCCTATAAGAGAAATAACTATATGTTGCTAAACAGTAAAGTCTATAAAGTTTAGAAAGAGAACAAGAATGAATGGCTACAACATTTTTCTCAGCCGACAAGTATATTCCAACTACTTGTTCTACATCTTTCTTCAGAGATTTAAATACTGGTGCAGATTTTAGAAATGTATTTTATCACTCTGAAACATTTTTCTCATCTTTAAAATAACTATATGGCTTCTAAGGTTTCTCTTGCCATGGAGTTCTGCAGTTATAGGTAGAGTCAACCATGTTCTAGATTAATACTCTCCCCCAGGGGAGGGAGTTTCATTAACAGCAAATTAGATTATTTTCCACAGGTATGGGCGGCACTCAACAGATATTACCAAGGAAGTCCTCTTCTTGAGGGAACCAAGCATTTTCATCCAGATTTTATTCTCTAAAATATTTTAGAGATTTTCCAATAAATAGATAGATATAGATATAGATATATTCATACATGTGAAGCTGCTATCTTAAAGCAGCTTTTCTCTAATAGAAAAACAAGTTCATTTGAAAGGATAAGCTACCAAATTGTACTAGAGTAATATGATTTAAAATACAGGAGGGCTGTTTTACCTAGGTCTTGAAGATTTAGAGGAAGTCCATCAGAAAAACATGGGAGGGAAAGGACAAAAAAAGTTTTTGGATGCCTGTAGGATACAAGCTGTTCTCCAGAGGATAAGGTACAGCTGAATCCCTCCTCAATGCCTCACTACTCTTGCTTGCTGCCATGGTCAAAAAGTATATATAGTGACACTATGAAATGAAACATTACTACTTCCTGTAATTTATGGTCTAGTTAAAATTGACAATTTTTTTTTTATTTATTGTAGGCACAAAGCAGACATTCCTAGAGAAACATGGATGAAACTGGAAATCTGACAGTATCTTCTGCCACATGCCACGACACTATTGATGACTTCCGCAATCAAGTGTATTCCACCTTGTACTCTATGATCTCTGTTGTAGGCTTCTTTGGCAATGGCTTTGTGCTCTATGTCCTCATAAAAACCTATCATGAGAAGTCAGCCTTCCAAGTATACATGATTAATTTAGCAGTAGCAGATCTACTTTGTGTGTGCACATTGCCTCTCCGTGTGGTCTATTATGTTCACAAAGGCATTTGGTTCTTTGGTGACTTCTTATGCCGCCTCAGCACCTATGCTTTGTATGTCAACCTCTATTGTAGCATCTTCTTTATGACAGCCATGAGCTTTTTCCGGTGCATTGCAATTGTTTTTCCAGTCCAGAACATTAATTTGGTTACTCAGAAAAAAGCCAGGTTTGTGTGTGTAGGCATTTGGATTTTTGTGATTTTGACCAGTTCTCCATTTCTAATGGCCAAACCACAAAAAGATGAGAAAAATAATACCAAGTGTTTTGAGCCCCCACAAGACAATCAAACTAAAAATCATGTTTTGGTCTTGCATTATGTGTCATTGTTTGTTGGCTTTATCATCCCTTTTGTTATTATAATTGTCTGTTACACAATGATCATTTTGACCTTACTAAAAAAATCAATGAAAAAAAATCTGCCAAGTCGTAAAAAGGCTGTAGGAATGATCGTGGTTGTGACCGCTGCCTTTTTAGTCAGTTTCATGCCATATCATATTCAACGTACCATTCACCTTCATTTTTTACACAATGAAACTAAACCCTGTGATTCTGTCCTTAGAATGCAGAAGTCCGTGGTCATAACCTTGTCTCTGGCTGCATCAAATTGTTGCTTTGACCCTCTCCTATATTTCTTTTCTGGAGGTAACTTTAGGAAAAGGCTGTCTACATTTAGAAAGCATTCTTTGTCCAGCATGACTTATGTACCCAGAAAGAAGGCCTCTTTGCCAGAAAAAGGAGAAGAAATATGTAAAGTGTAGTTTAAACCCATTTCCAGTCCAAATCAATGAAAATAGTTTCCCAAATAAATATTTTGCCAAATCATTTACAAAAAAATACAATTTTTCATTAATATTTTACAAATACTTAACTATTTGGGCTTACAAATCTATCTCATTTTTGTATTCACATGATTAGATATTTATAGATATTTTAAGTGCTAAAAATACAGTCCACAACTATGAACTAAATTATAAATAATTTTGACCACTTACCAGAATTTGGAGAATATTTGTATGTTTGCACTATAAAATGTCTTATATTAAAGTTTTCCTTTTCAAATAAAAGCTTTACAAAGGATAAAATACATAAAATTAGTCAATATAAAATGTATGTAAGCTAAAAGTTATAAAATATAAAAATAGATATAAAATTGGCAAAGAGTTTTCAATCATTCTAACATATTCCTTTGCATGCATGCCATCGGATGAGAACTGGAGATGACTCAGAAGCTAAATAAAATGTACTGTCAGCTTTCTTTGTAGTACTGATTGGCTAGGCAAATTAGGGCCATTTCTTCCAAAAGAGAATGTAAAAGTGCTAGAACAGACTAGTATTCAGCTAAATGGTCCTAAAGGCACCATACAATGTTCAATATGGAAACAGGAGAAATCTGGTCAAAAGCCAGTCTGTCTCCAGTTTTCTCCTGCCTTTGCCTCAGGCTCCCAAAATTGAATAGTGGAGTTTTAGCTGCTCAGTGAGGTTCCTGTAGAGAATTCTCTCCATCCATGACATAAAATTCTTCCTTAAGAAGCCAGACAACTGGCACTCCCTTATATAAACAGACGTAATTAAAAATTTATCTGAAGAAGAGGAAAGGAAAAGGAATCTACTTTTCTATATGCCAATTGCTGGGATCAAAATAAACTACAAGGGATTGATGAAGAAAATTGTGAATGTTCATGTTACAAATTATTTTAAGAAGTGCATACATTTATGTATATGTATTCGACAACTTTATGTAAGATATTTTGCTCTATGATATGCATTATGGCTGAAAGTTCACTATAAGTTTTATTATTGTTTTATTACTTTTTATTGGTATGTTGACAGGAATATCATGGATATGTTTACAGTGACTTTTATATTACAGTGGATGCTTTGATCTTAAAACAGTCACAACAACTCATCTAGGGCTGAAATATAATATTCGTGGACAAGCTTTTGCTGAAGTGTAGTGTGTCCTTTAGCTTTGCCTTTTAAGAGGTACATTACCTCAGAGGAAATAAATTATAACTATAAAGAAAAAAGAAAGCTTTGGGAAAATTTTCTATCTGAATCTGCCATGGGTACATTATTTCTATTTCATTTCTAATGTT
Source organism: Piliocolobus tephrosceles (assembly GCF_002776525.5). Lineage (NCBI taxonomy): Eukaryota > Metazoa > Chordata > Mammalia > Primates > Cercopithecidae > Piliocolobus > Piliocolobus tephrosceles. Next base: position 75,721,624 of record NC_045445.1, read on the forward strand.
GTAGTCCCTTGGGGAAAAAAATTATAAAACATAAACAGAAAGGACCTCTCAGGCATAGTAATAGCTTGTGCCCACTTATTTTTAATATACCTGTGACCTGGCCATCCCTATACTCTTACCCTATACTATTTTTCCCTTGCTGGAGACAAAGATCAAACATAATATTTATCACAAAATTCAGTCCTCATTTCTCATTTACTGGGCCTTCTGCTATTCAGCAAGTAGCATAGTATGGTAGAAGAGCACTAGATTGGAATCCAGAAGACCTGGATGCTAACCTGGTCTCCATTGCTTACTAGTTATGTAATTCTAAGCAAATGACATAAACTCTAATCCTCAGCTTCCTCATTTGTAAAATGGTAATAACAATACTTATCTTGCATTGTTATAGGGCATTTGTGAAACTCAAATGAGATCAGGAATGTTAAAGTTTTTAAAAATATGTAACAAGATATAATTTTTAAGTATTTAGTGGTACTTCTGTTACTTAAAATGACTGAGTCATATTTACTACATAAATTCTCAGATTTGAAAGAATTTGAACAAAAAATAGCCATAGTTAAATCCTACTCCACATCAAAGAATCTTGTGGGTTATTTATTTCTTCCAGGCTTTTGTCTATGTTGTCATTTCCAGTCATAGTCCCATTTCCTCCCATACAGCAACATACCATAAAATCTTCAATTGCTTGCAAGCCCACCATAAATTTGCTTTTTTTTTCATGTCTTATGTATTTATAGCCTCTACCACACTGCATAGTACTTAATGTTTTCACCAATTTTTCCACGTGTTAATATTGTCTCCCAAAGTGGAGCTATCACTTTGTGGAATTATACATTCCTTGAGGTTGAAAATTATGTATTTAAGTGGTAGTGTCTATCATTTAATAAACTCTAACTATATACTATATTCTATTTTAAGTGCTTTGCCCATATCAATTCATTTTATGTTTACAACTGCCCTGCAAGGTATGTACCATTATTATGCCTGCTTTGCTGAATTAAAAACTGAGGTGAGGTTATGTAACTTGCTCAGTCAGTCAGCTAGTAAGCACCGGAACCAAGGTTCAAACCCAGGCAATCTGATTTCACAACCCATGTTCTTAATTTGCTATAATATCCTGCTGGACCATTTTCAGGCAAAACCTTCAGCTGTGAGAGAGAAATAGGTTCTACAGATGTGTTTTTCAACATTGAGCCTATAGTTAACAGTACAATATTATATATTTAAAAGTTTGTTAAGAGAATATATTTCATGTTAGGTGCTTTTACCACAGTAAAAGATATACAAATACAGAGAGAAAGAGAAATATAGAAAATTAAAGTTTATTTTTAATGATGTTTAAATTATTTATTCATTTATTTTAAAAACTAGGTTTAATTAAACTACAGGCTTATATTTTTGAATTATATAAACACATGAACCATGACCTAAAGCCTATTATTTTAGTTGGAAGAACATCTTAAGAATATTATATCCTGGCCAGGCATGGTGGCTTACGCCTGTAATCCCACCACTTTGGGAGACCAAGGCAAGTGGATCACGAGGTCAGGAGTTCGAGACCAGCCTGGCCAATATGGTGAAAACCCGTCTCCACTAAAAATACAAAAATTAGCTAGGTGTAGTGGCACGCACCTGCAATTCCAGCTACTAGGGAGGCTGAGGCAGAAGAATTGCTTGAACCCAGGAAGTAGAGGTTGCAGTGAGCCAAGATCACACCACTGCATTCCAGCCTGGGTGACAGAGCAAGGCTCTGTCTCAAAAAAAAAAAAAAGAATATTATATCCTAGATATAATGTTATAACATTGACATTAGAAGGAGCTTCACATTTGTGATTCCTAATGGCCTTCACACACATTCTTTTGGTTGTAAACGGTCCTTTTAAATATTATCAGCTATCTAAACTCTCATTATATACTTAGTTTTTATTTTGCTCCACCAATATGGTTTCTGTATATCAAAAAAAATTTCAAATCTTGAAAGAATACTCTGCATTTTCTCCTACAAAATAAACATAAATGGTTCTGTGTACTCAGACTGTAAACTTTGGTTTTCTTGGTTGTCAAAACCTCCTAGCCTTTCACCTTAGTGACATAATTTTGTATTTTAATTGTCCTTTTAAGATAATTAAATATATATTTCAATATCTCCTTCTTACTAACACTTTAGTGACTCCGAAGTTAGAAAATTCGGAAGCTTGAAAGGTGAGATTAGATCTCAGCAATGTAAATTTGTGGACTTTTATTGGTAAGCACTACTGCACAGAAGGTAGGAAAAGAAGCTCATTTATCATATTCTAACTCATGTGTACAACCCAGGTTAGATTGGCTTTGCCTGATACTAAAATAACAAAATGTTTCTGAGAACCACATCTGAAACATTTTCTTTGATCCACCAAGAGCTCTGTTACTCCAGATAAATCACAAGACAATTTCTAACTCCTCATTCATCTACTTAGTTCCCTTTTCTCTGCACTATATGTAATCCCTTCACATAATCCCCTCCATGGTAACTCTGCTAAATCACAAGAATATATTTCTTTTCTAAATTACAAAGGCATAACTTAAACTTTGTCAAACAGATTTACATGGAACACATGCTCAAGTGACATTTAAATTTGTATCCCCAAGAAGCTGACCTTTACAGTGTCTCTTGATAGCTAGTCACTTGATCTAAGAAATGTTTTGCATGTCCCTAGCACTATCTTAGAAATTTAACCCAATTAAATTATCCTTAAGGAAAACTGTCCTTTTGGTGCAGAAAGTTATTTACTGGCTATCCAAATGGCAAAACAAAGTAAAAGTATGCCCTTGCCTCATTGCATTGCACTCTGGGTAAATAAAAAATAGCATATTTGATTCTGAATATCCATAACTGCTTTTGGTTCAGTGTTTTTCACCTTCCTAACTGGAAAGAGTAATGGACTCTTGAAGACCCAGATAGTTATGAAAATTAAAGAATGAAAAGTAATGTTTTACATCCCATTAAAAACCAGATTATTCTTTCTGCAACTTGGCAAGGAATAATTCAAATTACTACCTAATGCTAGTCTCCCTTTAAAAAAATTCAAACAACTGACAAGAAACCAAGAAAGTTTCTCCCCTTTTACTCTTCCAAATAGTTTTCCCTTTTACTGGATAAAAGTTATTGTAGCTCAGCATAAGATTTGGCTCTTTATTCATTCCACAGGAGTTTTTGTCACTAAAACAGCACCACAACAACAACTCTTCATGTATATCAGGTTTTAAACTTAAGTCTAACTATAAAAGCATTGCAAATCAGATCCTATAGTGCTGCAGGGCTTGATTTCTGACTCTGTGTCTTTTCCCATTATGCCACATTTAGTACTCAGCATAACTGGCATCTTGAATGAACCCTTTCTTCCCCTGTTTTGGGAGGGTCCCATTGACAATCTATATTCTAATATTGTCAGAATATTAGAAGAAGCCTAAAATTCCTTGATTCAAGGGAGTGAGAAACTAGTGTATTAACAGAAAAATTGGGCCTTTCTCAAGGCTAACATAATTAGGGACCCTTAAGGTAAGTGTTCTTATCATTATAAAACCCCAGGCAGCACCATGGAATGTTTGAAAGTAGAAGTTGAGGTGATATTAGGACAATATATATACAGGGGCACTCAAGGGAGTGCCCAAATGGATGACAGGAGATCTGGTTAGTTTGTACAGTCTTCTCTCTGGTCAAATGCATTATTTATCAATAAACTTTAGAATATCCATTTTTTTGCTTACTTGCCAGAAAGACAAAATATTGACTAGTTGATTAGAATATCATCTGCTTGGTTATTTCACTTTTTACTACATATTATTCAACTGGTTTTCTGGTACAGATTCTTTTCTGGTGAGTTTGGGTAACATGAGCTACTTTCCCTGTGTCCCAACCTCCATACCCTTTCCTCTCAGCTCCAAACCATCCCTGAAAAAATAAATTGACAAAAGATAGAAGTTTAAACTCTGGGATAGAGAAATACTGCAACCTCAACGTCTTGTTTATTAAGCTATTCCTCAATATTGCAAATATGGTTATGGTACTTTAAAAGCAGACACTATAAAAAAAAGTAGATACTATAATCACCTTGACTGTGTCTCCATATAACTATTGAATAATTTGACTAATTAAGAATCTTACAATCTGAGAATTGAAAGAGGCCCTAAAGATTATGTAGCTCAGACTCCCATACATTGTTTGATTACCCTCTAGGGCTTTCTGCCAAGTGGCTATTTAACCTGTTCTTAAAAATGACAGGAACTCAAAACCAGAAAAGGAGAAAAAAAGAGTGAAAGATCAAAAAAAAAAAAAGAAAGAAAGAAAAGAAAGAATCAGGGCAATGAATAGACAACAGTTATAAATATAGTAGTTATTAATTCAACTATATTGATAATCACCTTAAATGTGAATAGTAGTCTAAATACACAAACTAAAAGACAGAGACTGTGCGAGTGAATTTCTTGAAAGACCAACTCTATGTTTTCTACACAATACTCACTTTAAATATAAAGACAGAGATACATCAAAACTAAAAGAATGGAGAAAATATACCATGATAGCACTAATCAAAAGAAAGAAGATACATATATTGATTCTGAAAAGGAGACTTCAGAGGAAGGGAAATTATCAGGGATTAAAAGGAGCAGGGATTTCCAAGATGGCCAACTAGAAACAGCTGTGGTCAGAGGATCCCACTAAGAAGAATGAAAACAGCAAGTGAATCCTGCACCAGCAACTGAGGTATTCAAGTTCTCTCATTGGGACTAACTAAGCAGTTGGCACAACCCATGGAGAATGAGGAAAAGTAATGTGGTGCAACAGCCCACTTGGGAGCCACAAGGGGCAAGGGGAGCTCCCACCCCTAGCCAAGGGAGGCAGTGAGTGACTGTGCTACCCCACCCAGGAAACCAGGCTTTTTTCCATGTATCTGTGCAACCTGTGCATCAGGAAGTCTCCATCATGAGCCTATGCCACCAGGGTCTTGGGTCCCAAGCACAGAACTGTGCGGATTCTCAGCAGTCATTCAATAATCCTAGAAGACTGCCTAAGATTATTGAGTTCCCATGGGGAGGGTTGGCCACCATCACCGTGACTGCCTGCTGCCTAAGACAACTGAGCTCCTCAAGGGAGAGGCAGTAGCCATCACTGCAGCTGCCTGTCACCTGAGAGGACTGAGCTCCCAGAGGGAAGAGGCAGCAGCCATCACTAAAGCTCAAGTCTGCCATTTCTCCCCTGCCAGAGTTGGGGAGATGAGGCAGTTTGGACTCAGGAGGAATTCCCCACAATGCAATGCAACACAGCAGCTGTGGCAGATCATGGCCAAACTGCCTCTTTAGGCTGGACCCTGACCCATCCCTCCTCACCAGGTGGGGCCTCCCTGTGGAAATTTCAGCAACTCCAGCCAGCGGATTATGAACGGAATTCTGATATCCCTAGGATGGACCCCATGAAGGGGAGGGTGGCCACCATCTCCACAGATCAGCAGACTTAGTCTTTCCCCTGCTGGTACTGAGGAATCCAGGCAGTTTGAATGAGTGGAATTTTTCCCCAGCACAGTGCACCCCCTCCCCCAATGAACAGCCAGAGTGCTTCATTAAGCAGGATCCTGATACCATGCCTCCTGACTGGTTGAGCCCCCTCAACAGAGTTTGCCAGACAGCTTATATAGGAGTGTTCCCACTGGTATCAGGTTGGTGCCCCTCTAAGACAGAGCTCCCAGAGGAAGGAGCAGGCTGCAATCTTTGCTATCTGCAGCCTCCAGTGGTGACACTTCCAGGTGCAGGAGGGACCCAGGTGAATAGGGTCTGGAGTGGACACCTAGCAAACCACAGAAGCCCTATGGAAGAAGGGCCTGACTGTTAAAAACAAACAGAAACCAACAACAACAATAGCATCAACAAAAAATTCCCCACAAAAACCCCATCTGAAAGTCAGCAGCTGCAAAGATTGAAGCTAGATAAACTCATGAAAATGAGAAAGCATCAATGTAAAAACACTGAAAACTCAACAAGCCACAGTGTATCTTCTCTTCCAAATGATCACAACACCTCTCCAGCAAGGGCACAGAACTGGACAGAGGCTGAGATCGATAAATTGACATAAGTAAGCTTCAGAAGGCTGCTAATAATGAACTTCACTGAGCTACAGGAGCATGATCCAACCCAGTGCAAAGAAGCTAAGAACCATGATAAAACATTACACAAGCTGTTAACCAGAATAACCAGTTTAGAAAGGAACATTAATAACCTGATAGAGCTGAAAAACACAATACAAGAACTTCACAATGCAAACACAAGTATAAATAGCCAAATAGACCAAGCAAAGAATTTCAGAGCTTGAAGACTATCTTGTGAAATAAGACAGGCAAACAAGAATAGAAAAAATATCGGAATGAAAAAGAATTAATAAAATATCTGAGAACTACGGATTATGTAAAAAGACTGAATCTATGACTGATTGGGGTACCAATCAGTACCAATCTTCTGAAGGAGACAGAAGTAACGAAACCAAGTTGGAAAACACACTTCAGGATATCATCCAGGAGAACTCCAACCTAGCTAGAGAGGCTAACATTCAAATCAAGGAAATCCAAAGAACCCTAGTAAGATGCTCCAAGAGAAGATCAATCCAAAGACTCATAATCATCAGATTCTCCAAGATCAATTTGAAGGAAAAAATGCTAAGGGCAGGCAGAGAGAAAGGCTATGTCACCTACAAAAAGAAGCCCATCAGACTAACAGAGGGCCTCTTAGCAGAAACCCTACAAGCCAGAAGAGATTGGGGGCAAATATTCAACATTCTTAAAAGAATTTCCAACCCAGAATTTCATACCTAGCCAAACTGAGCTTCATAAGCAAAGGAGAAATAATTTTTTCTCAGACAAGCAAATGCTGAGGGAGTTTGTCACCACTAAGACTGCCTTGCAAGAGCTCCTGGAGGAAGCACTAAATATGGGAAGGAAAAATTGTTACCAGCCACCACAAAAACACACTGAAGTACAAAGACCAATGACACTATGAAGCAATTACATCAACAAGTCTGCATGGCTAGGCATGGTGGCTCACACTGGTAATCACAGCACTTTGGGAGACTGAGATAGGCAGATTACTTGAGGTCAGGAGTTCGAGACCAACCTGATCAACATAGTGAAACCCCGTCTCTACTAAAAATACAAAAAAAATTAGCCAGGTGTGGTGGTGCGTGCCTGAAATCCCAGTTACCCGGGAGGCTGAGGCAGAAGAATTGCTTGAGCCCAGGAGGCAGAGGTTGCAGTGAGCTAATATCATGCCATTGTACTCCAGCCTGGGCAACAGAGCAAGAATCCATCTCAAATATATATATACACAAAATAACCATCTAGAACCATTATGATGGAATCAAATTCACACATAACAATATTAACCTTAAATGTAAATTGGCTAAATGCCCCAATTAAAAGACACAGAAGGGTAAGCTGTATACAGAGTCAAGATTCATCAATATGGTGTCTTCAACAGACCTATCTCACATGAAAAGACACACAGAGGCTCAAAATAAGGGCTAAAGAAAAATTTACCAAGAAAATAGAAAGCAAAAAAGTAGGGATTGGAATCCTAATTTCTGACAAAACAAACTTTAAACCAACAAAGATCAAAAAAAGACAAAGAAGGGCATTACATAATGATGAAGGGGTCAATTCAACAGGAAGAGCTGACTATCCTAAGTATATATGCAACCACTAGAGGAGCACCCAAATTCATTAAACAAGTTCTTGGAGACTGATAAAGAGATTTAGAATCCTACACAATAATAGTGGGAAATTTTAACACCCCACTGTCAGTATTAGACAGATCGACAAGGCAGAAAATTAACAAAAATATTCAGGACTTTAACTCAGCTCCAGATCAAGTGGATCTGATAGATATCTACAGAACTCTACACCGAAAAACAATAGAATATACATTCTTCTCGGTGCCACATGGCACTTACTCTAAAATCCATCACAAAATTGGAAGTAAAACACTCCTCAACAAATGCAAAATAACTGAAATCATAACAGTCTCTCAGGCCACAACGCAATCAAATTAGAACTCAAGATTTAAAAACTCACTCAAAACAAACATCTACATGGAAATTGAATAACCTGCTCCTGAATGACTGCTGGGTTAATAATGAAATTAAGGCAGAAATCAAGAAGTTATTTGAAACCAATGAGAACAAAGAGACAATGTACCAGAATCTCTCAGATGCAGCTAAAGAGTGTTAAGAGGGAAATTTATATATCACAACTAAAAGAACTAGAGAACCAAGAGCAAACAAACCCCAAAGTTCACAGAAGATAAAAAATGACCAAGCTTACAGTGAAACTGAAGCAGATAGAGACATGAAAAATCCTTCAAAAAATAAATGAATCCAGGAGCTGGGTTTTTGAAAAAAATTAATAAAATAGATCACTAGCTAGACTAATAGAGAAGAAAACAGAGAAGAACTAAAGAGATGCAATAAAAAATGATAAAGGGGATATCACCACTTATCCCACAGAAATACAAACATCCATTGGAGAATACTATAAACACCTCTCTGCAAACAAACTAGAAAATCCAGGATAAATGGACAAATTCCTGGGCACATATACCCTGCCAAGATTGAACCAGGAAGAAGTGGAATTTCTGAATAGACCAATAACAAGTTCTGAAATTTAGGCAGTAATAAATAGCCTACCAAGCAAAAAAGAAAAGGTCAGGACCAGACAGATTTACAGCTAAATTCTACCAGAGGTACAAAGAGGAGCTGGTACCATTTTTTTCTGAAACTATTCCAAACAGTTGAAAAGGAGGGACTCCTCCCTAACTCATTTAATGAGGCCAGCATCATCCTGATACCAAAACCTGGCAGAGATACAAAAAAAAAAAAAAAAAAAGAAAAGAAAACTTTAGGCCAATATTCCTGATAAATATTGATGCAAAAAAAATTCTTAATAAAATACTGGCAAACCAAATCCAGCAGCAAGTCAAAGATGATAATCTAAATCTTCATCTTAAAAAACTAGAAAAAGAAGAGCAAACTGAATCCAAAGTAAGAAGAAGAAAGGAGATGGAAATTAGAGCAGAAATCAATGAAATTGAAAAATAAAAAGTCAAGAGAAAATCAACATAACCAAAAGCTGGTTCTTTAAGGCCAGAGGCATCACATTACACAACTTCAAACTATATATAATGCTACAGGGACCAAAACAGCATGGTCCTGGTTAAAACAATAAAGCAAACACGTAGGTCAATGGACTGAATACAGAACCCAGAAATAAACCCACACACCTACAATGATTTGATCTTCAACAAAGTCAACAAAAATAAGCAATGGGGAAGAGATTGCCTATTCAAAAATGGTGCTGAAATAACTGGCTAGCCATATGCAGAAAAATAAAACTGGACCCCTACTTTTAACCGTATACAAAAATTAACTCAAGATGGATTAAAGATTTAAATGGAAGACCCCCAAACTATAAAAATCCTAGAAGAAACTCTAAAAAATACTATTCTGAACCTTGGTGTAGGCAAATAATTTATGTCTAAGTTCTCAAAAGCAATTGCAGCAACAACAAACCTTGCAAATGGAACCTGATTAAGCTAAAAAGCATCTGCACAGCAAAAGAAACTATCAACAGATTAAAAAGACAATGCACAGAATGGGAGAAAATATTTGCAAACTATGTATCTGACAGAGGTCTAATATCCAGAATCTATAAGGAACTTGTACAACTCAACAAGCAAAATACAAAAACCCCATTTAAAATTAGGAAGTGGACATAAACAGACACTTCATAAAAGAAGACATACATGCAGCCAACCAACATATGAAAAAATGCTCAACATTACTAATCATCAGAGAAATGCAAATCAAAACCACAATGAGATCCCATCTTGCATGAGTCCAGAATAGCTATTACTAAAAAGATTTTTTAAAAATAACAGATGCTGGTCAAGCTGCAAAGAAAAGGGAATGCTTGTAAACTCATAAACTGTTGGTGGAAATGTGAATTAGTTCAGCCAGTGTAGGAAGCAGTTTAGAGATTTCTCAACGAATTTTAAACAGAATTACCACTTGACACAGTAATCCCATTACTGGGTAGACACCCAAAGAAAAATAAATTGTTCTATAAACAAGACACATGTCTTCATATGTTCATTGCAGCACTATTCACAATAGCAAATACCTGGAATTAACCTAAGGGCCTATCAATAGTAAGTTGGATAAAGAAAATGTGGTGTATATATATGCCATGGAATACTATGTGGCCATATAAAAGGATAAATTTGTGTCCTTTGAAGCAACATGGATGCAGCTGAAGGCCATAATCCTAACCAAAACAGAGGAATGGAAAACTAAATATCACATGCTCTCACTTATAAGTGGGAGCTAAACATTGGGTATATATGGACATAAAGATGGCAACGATAGACATCACGGACACTAATGGAAGAAGAGAAAGTGGGGAAAGGGCTAAAAAATGACCTGTTGCATCCTATGCTCACTTCTTGGGTGACAGGATCATTTTTAACCCAAACCTCAGTGTCACAAAATATAGCCATGTAACAGCCTGCACATGTACCCCCTGAACCTAAAATAAAAGTTGAAAAGATATTTAAAAAAAAAAAAAACTGGTTCTTGAAAAGTTAGTAACATTAGAGAGACAGAGCAAAACGACAGAATACACAGCTCCATCAATCGTGCCGCCCACAAAGACACCACACAGAAAAAAGAAAAAAAAAAAAAAAAAAAAAAAAAACACTTGCATAAGAACCAAAAATCAGATGAGCACTCATAGTACCTCGTTTAAACATCATATTGCTGGAAGGGGCACTGAAGAGATCAAAAAAACAAATCTGAATTGCTGACACAACCCCACCCCCACTCCAGAGGTGCTGAGAGCATCTCTGGACACTGAGGGAGGGAGAACACAGTAACTGTGAGGCATTGAACTTGGTGCCCTCCTGTTAGAGCAGAAAGAAAAGCATATCCAACTCAGCTGATGCCCATCCACAGAGGAGGCATTTAAACAAGCCCGAGCCAAAGGAAAATCACCTATCCCAATGGTCCAAACTTGAGTAGTGCCTGAAAACCTCGCCACTGAGGGCCAAAGTGCTCTTGTTCTCTAAGTAAACCTGAAAAGCAATCTAGGCCACAAGGACAGCAACTCTTAGGTGAGTCCTAGGCCTGAACTAGTCCCAGAAACAGTGAACTGGGAGGGTACATGACATAATGAAAGACCGGCTGGGGCAGCCAACAGTGTGCTGGCATCACCCCTTCCCTAACCCCAGGCTGCACAGCTCCCAACTCAAGAAAAAACCCCTTCCTTCCGCTTAAGGAAAAGAGACAGAAAAGTGGGGAGGACTTTGTTTTGCATCTTGGATACCAGCTCAACCACAGCAGGATAGGGCTCTGGTCAGAGTCATGAGACCATCATTCCAGGCCTTCGCTCCCAGATGACATTTCTAGACACACCCTGAACCAGAAGAGAACCTGGTGCCTTGAAGGAAAAAATTCAGTCCTGCCAGCATTTATCACCTGCTAACTGAAGAGCCCTGGGGCCCTGAATAATAAGCAGCAATACCAAGGCCCAACATCAAGGGCCTTGTGTGAGCCTCTGAGACTTGTTGGCTTCAGGTGAGACTCAGCACATTACCAGCTGTAGTGGCTATGGGGCAAAACTCCTCCTGTTTGAGAAAAGCAGAGGGAAAAGCTAAGGGGACTTAGTCTTACACATTAGTTACCAACAATACCACAGGGTGTGGTAAATCACCAAGCAGGCTTTTAGCGATCCCCAATTTCAGGACATGAGTCTTGGATGGCATTTCTGGACCTGCCCTGGGCCAGAGGGGAATCCACTGACCTGAAGGGTGAGTCCTAGGTAAGGCAGCATTCACCACAAGCTGACCAAGAGACCTTGGGCCTTAAGGAAACATCAGTAGTAGTCTGGTAGTACTCCTCATGACAAGAGTTGGTGGTAGCCGCGGGGTGTAACTTCTCTGCCTTTGGAAAGGTGAGAGAAGAGCGAGAACTGCAACTTGTAGTTTGAGTGCCAGTTCAGCCACAATACAGTAAAATACCATGTAAACTTCTAAGGATTTTTACACTAGTCCCTGACTCCCTCCCAGATGGCACTCCTGGACCCATCCAGGGCCTGGGGGTCCTCTCCAACCTGAAGGGAAAGACATAAGCCTGGCTGGCTTTGCTACCTGCTGATTTTAGAGCCCCAGGGTATCAAATGAACATAGGCAATAATGAGGGAGTGATTACAGCAGGTCTTGGGTGAGACCCAGTACTGTGCTAGCTTCAGGTCTGACCCAGAGCAGTCACAGTGGTGGTGGCCAGAGGGGTGTTTGTGTCACTTCACCCCAAGGATTACATGACTTAGAACAGAGAGAGAGACTGTTTGGGAGAAAGTAAGGGAATGGAACAACAGTCTCGGCCTGGTAATCCAGAGAATTCTCTTAAATCTTGTCCAAGACCATCAAGGCAGTACCTCTATGATTCTGCAAGAAACACAGCATTACTAGGCGGGGGGTGCTCCTTAAAAGAGATATATCTGGGGCAGAGCAAGATGGCCAAATAGGAACAGCTCCAGTCTCCAGCTCCCAGCACGAGCGACACAGAAGACAGGTGATTTCTGCATTTTGAACTGAGCTACTGGGTTCATCTCACTAGGGAGTGCCGGACAATCAGTGCTGGTCAGCTACTGCAGCCCGACCAGCGAGAGTTGAAGCAGGGTGAGGCATCGCCTCACCTGGGAAGCACAAGGGGGAAGGGAATCCCTTTTCTTAGCCAGGGGAACTGAGACACACAACACCTGGAAAACCGGTTAACTCCCACCCCAATACTGCGCTTTACCAAGGGTCTTAGCAAACAGGCACACCAGGAGATTATATCCCACACCTGGCAGAGACGGTCCCATGCCCATGGAGCCTCCCTCACTGCTAGCACAGCAGTCTGCAATCTAACAGCAAGTCAGCAGTGAGGCTGGAGGAGGGGCGCCTGCCATTGCTGAGGCTTAAGTAGGTAAACAAAGCCGCTGGGAAGTTCGAACTGGGTGGAGCTCACAGCAGCTCAAGGAGGCCTGCCTGTCTCCGTAGACTCCACCTCTGGGGACAGGGCACAGCTAAACAACAACAACAAAAAGCAACAGAAACCTCTGCAGACGCAAACGACTCTGTCTGACAGCTTTGAAGAGAGCAGAGGATCTCCCAACTCAGAGGTTGAGATCTGAGAACAGACAGACTACCTGCTCAAGTGGGTCCCTGACCCCTGAGTAGCCTAACTGGGAGACATCCCCTACTAGGGGCAGAACGACACCCCACACCTCACACAGTGGAGTACACCCCTGAGAGGAAGCTTCCAAAGCAAGAATCAGACAGGTACATTTGCTGTTCAGCAATATTCTATCTTCTGCAGCCTCTGCTGCTGATACCCAGGCAAACAGGGTCTGCAGTGGACCTCAAGCAATCTCCAACAGACCTACAGCTGAGGGTCCTGACTGTTAGAAGGAAAACTAACCAACAGGAAGGACACCCACACCAAAGCCCCATCAGTACGTCACCATCATCAAAGACCAGAGGCAGATAAAGCCACAAACATGGGGAAAAAGCAGGGCAGAAAAGCTGGAAATTCAAAAAATAAGAGTGCCTCTCCCCCTGCAAAGGAACGCAGCTCATCGCCAGCAAGGATCAAAACCGGACAGAGAATGACTTTGACGAGATGAGAGAAGAAGGCTTCAGTCCATCAAACTTCTCAGAGCTAAAGGAGGAATTATGTACCCAGCGCAAAGAAACTAAAAATCTTGAAAAAAGAGTGGAAGAATTGATAACTAGAAAAATTAATGCAGAGAAGGCCATAAACGAACTGACAGAGATGAAAACCATGACACGAGAAATACGTGACAAATGCACAAGCTTCAGTAACCGACTCAATCAACTGGAAGAAAGAGTATCAGCGATTGAGGATCAAATGAATGAAATGAAGTGAGAAGAGAAATCTAAAGAAAAACGAAGAAAAAGAAATGAACAAAGCCTGCAAGAAGTATGGGATGATGTAAAAAGACCAAATCTATGTCTGATTGGGGTGCCTGAAACTGAGGGGGAAAATGGAACCAAGTTGGAAAACACTCTTCAGGATATCATCCAGGAGAACTTCCCCAACCTAGAAGGGCAGGCCAACATTCAAATTCAGGAAATACAGAGAACTCCACAAAGATACTCCTTGAGAAGAGCAACTCCAACACACATAATTGCCAGATTCACCAAAGTTGAAATGAAGGAAAAAATCTTAAGGGCAGCCAGAGAGAAAGGTCGGGTTACACACAAAGGGAAGCCCATCAGACTAACAGCAGATCTCTCGGCAGAAACTCTACAAGCCAGAAGAGAGTGGGGGCCAATATTCAACATTCTTAAAGAAAAGAATTTTAAACCCAGAATTTCATATCCAGCCAAACTAAGTTTCAGCAGTGAAGGAGAAATAAAATCCTTTACAGATAAGCAAAGGCTTAGAGATTTTGTCACCACCAGGCCTGCCTTACAAGAGACCCTGAAGGAAGCACTAAGCATGGAAAGGAACAACCAGTACCAGCCATTGCAAAAACATGCCAAAATGTAAAGACTATTGATGCTAGGAAGTAACTGCATCAACTAACAAGCAAAATAACCAGTTAATATCATAATGGCAGGATCAAGTTCACACATAACAATATTAACCTTACATGTAAATGGACTAAATGGTCCAATTAAAAGACACAGACTGGCAAACTGGATAAAGAGTCAAGACCCATCAGTTTGCTGTATTCAGGAGACCCATCTCACATACAGAGATACAAATAGGCTCAAAATAAAAGGATGGAAGAAGATCTACCAAGCAAATGGAGAACAAAAAAAAGCAGAGGTTACAATCCTAGTCTCTGATAAAACAGACTTTAAACCATCAAAGATCAAAAGAGACAAAGAAGGCCATTATATAATGATAAAGGGATCAATTCAACAGGAAGAGCTAACGATCCTAAATATATATGCACCCAATACAGGAGCACCCAGATTCATAAAGCAAGTCCTTAGAGACTTACAAAGAGACTTAGACTCCCATACAATAATAATGGGAGACTTCAACACTCCACTGTCAACATTAGACAGATCAACGAGACAGAAAGTTAAGGATATCCAGGAATTGAACTCATCTCTGCACCAAGCGGACCTAATAGACATCTATAGAACTCTCCACCCCAAATCAACAGAATATACATTCTTCTCAGCACCACATCACACTTATTCCAAAATTGACCACATAATTGGAAGTAAAGCACTCCTCAGCAAATGTACAAGAACAGAAATTATAACAAACTGTCTCTCAGATCACAGTGCAATCAAACTAGAACTCAAGACTAAGAAACTCAATCAAAACCGCTCAACTACATGGAAACTGAATAACCTGCTCCTGAATGACTACTGGGTACATAGCGAAATGAAGGCAGAAATAAAGATGTTCTTTGAAACCAATGAGAACAAAGATGCAACATACCAGAATCTCTGGGACACATTTAAAGCAGTGTGTAGAGGGAAATTTATAGCACTAAATGCCCACAAGAAAAGCAGGAAAGATCTAAAATGGACAACCTAACATCACAATTAAAAGAACTAGAGAAGCAAGAGCAAACACATTCAAAAGCTAGCAGAAGGCAAGAAATAACTAAGATCCGAGCAGAACTGAAGGAGATAGAGACACCAAAAAACCCTCCAAAAAACCAATGAATCCAGGACTTTGTTTTTTGAAAATATCAACAAAATTGATAGACCACTAGTAAGACTAATAAGGAAGAAAAGAGAGAAGAATCAAATAGATGCAATAAAAAATGATAAAGGGGATATCACCACCGACCCCACAGAAATACAAACTACCATCAGAGAATACTATAAACACCTCTACACAAATAAACTAGAAAATCTAGAAGAAATGGATAATTTCCTGGACATGTACACTCTCCCAAGACTCAACCAGGAATAGGCTGAATCCCTGAATAGACCAATAGCAGGCTCTGAAATTGAGGCAATAATTAATAGCCTACCAACCAGAAAAAGTCCAGGAGCAGATGGATTCACAGCTGAATTCTACCAGAGGTACAAGGAGGAGCTGGTACCATTCCTTCTGAAACTATTCCAATCAATAGAAAAAGAGGGAATTCTCCCTAACTCATTTGATGAGGCCAATATCATCTTGATACCAAAGCCTGGCAGAGACACAACAAAAAAAGAGAATTTTAGACCAATATCCCTGATGAACATCGATGAAAAATCCTCAATAAAATACTGGCAAACGGGATCCAGCAGCACATCAAAAAGCTTATCCAGCATGATCAAGTGGGCTTCATCCCTGGGATGCAAGGCTGGTTCAACATATGCAAATCAATAAACGTAATCCAGCATATAAACCGAACCAAAGACAAAAACCACATGATTATCTCAATAGATGCAGAAAAGGCCTTTGACAAAATTCAACAGCCCTTCATGGTAAAAACGCTCAATAAATTCGGTATAGATGGAACGTACCTCAAAATAAAAAGAGCTCTTTATGACAAACCCACAGCCAATATCATACTGAATGGGCAAAAACTGGAAAAATTCCCTTTGAAAACTGGCACAAGACAGGGATGCCCTCTCTCACCACTCCTATTCAACATAGTTTTGGAAGTTCTGTCTAGGGCAATCAGGCAAGAGAAAGAAATCAAGGGTATTCAGTTAGGAAAAGAAGAAGTCAAATTGTCCCTATTTGCAGATGACATGATTGTGTATTTAGAAAACCCCATTGTTTCAGCCCAAAATCTCATTAAGCTGATAAGAAACTTCAGCAAAGTCTCAGGATACAAAATTAATGTGCAAAAATCACAAGTATTCTTATACACCAGTAGTAGACAAACAGAGAGCCAAATCATGAATAAACTTCCATTCACAATTGCTTCAAAGAGAATAAAATACCTAGGAATCCAACTTACAAGTGATGTAAAGGACCTCTTCAAGGAGAACTACAAACCACTGCTCAGTGAAATAAAAGACGACACAAACAAACGGAAGAACCTACCATGCTCATGGGTAGGAAGAATCAATATCATGAAAATGGCCATACTGCCCAAGGTTATTTATAGATTCAATGCCATCCCCATCAAGCTACCAATGAGTTTCTTCACAGAATTGGAAAAAACTGCTTTAAAGTTCATATGGAACCAAAAAAGAGCCCACATTGCCAAGACAATCCTAAGTCAAAAGAACAAAGCTGGAGGCATCACGCTTCCTGACTTCAAACTATACTACGAGGCTACAGTATCCAAAAGAGCATGGTACTGGTACCAAAACAGAGATATAGACCAATGGAACGGAACAGAGTCCTCAGAAATAATACCACACATCTACAGCCATCTGATCTTTGAAAAACCTGACAAAAACAAGAAATGGGGAAAGGATTCCCTATTTAATAAATGGTGCTGGGAAAATTGGCTAGCCATAAGTAGAAAGATGAAACTGGATCCTTTCCTTACTCCTTATATGAAAATTAATTCAAGATGGATTAGAGACTTAAATGTTAGACCTAATACCATAAAAACCCTAGAAGAAAACTTAGGTACTACCGTTCAGGACATAGGCATGGGCAAGGACTTCATGTCTAAAACACCAAAACCAATGGCAACAAAAGCAAAAATTGACAAATGGGATCTAATTAAACTAAAGAGCTTCTGCACAGCAAAAGAAACTATCATCAGAGTCAACAGGCAATCTACAGAATGGGAGAAAATTTTTGCATTCTACTCATGTTACAAAGGGCTAATATCCAGAACCTACAAAGAACTCAAACAAATTTACAAGAAAAAAACAAACAACCCCATCAAAAAGTGGGCAAAGTATATGAACAGACATTTCTCAAAAGAAGACATGCATACAGCCAACAGATACGTGAAAAAATGCTCATCATCACTGGCCATCAGAGAAATGCAAATCAAAACCACAATGAGATACCATCTCACACCAGATGGAATGGCAATCATTAAAAAGTCAGGAAACAACAGGTGCTGGAGAGGATGTGGAGAAATAGGAACACTTTTACACTGTTGGTGGGATTGTAAACTAGTTCAACCATTATGGAAAACAGTATGGTGATTCCTCAAGGATCTAGAACTAGAAGTACCACATGACCCAGCCATCCCATTACTGGGTATATACCCAAAGGATGATAAATCATGCTGCTATAAAGACACATGCACACATATGTTTATTGCGGCACTATTCACAATAGCAAAGACTTGGAATCAACCCAAATGTCCATCAGTGACAGACTGGATTAAGAAAATGTGCCACATATACACCATGGAATACTATGCAGCCATAAAAACGGATGAGTTTGTGTCCTTTGTAGGGACACGGATGCAGCTGGAAACCATCATTCTCAGCAAACTATCACAAGAACAGAAAACCAAACACCACATGTTCTCACTCACAGGTTGGAACTGAACAATGAGATCACTTGGACTCGGGAAGGGGAATATCACACACCAGGGCCTATCATGGGGAGGGGGCAGAGGGGAGGGATTGCATTGGGAGTTATACCTGATGTAAATGACGAGTTGATGGGTGCTGACGAGTTGATGGGTGCAGCACACCAACATGGCACAAGTATACATATGTAACAAACCTGCACGTTATGCACATGTACCCTAGAACTTAAAGTATAATAATAATAAAAAACAAAAAAAGCACTTGATTGTGGATGATTATTAATGTTATGTTGAATTTTTGTTGTTAACTGTAGCATTTTATGATATTCTAATATTTTGTGCCTATTATTAAAGGCAAAGATGAAGACTTCAAAAGTTGCTATATGAGTATCATAAAACAGCACAAGATCCTTGGACTGAGTGTTTCTACAAAATACTCATTCAGATTAGCTGCCAAAAATAACTTTGGCTTGAAGTATATTTAAATGTTTACAATATTTAAGTCTGTACTTCAATAAGAATCTGAGACTAATTTTCCATCTTAATCTATTTTTCAGTGATTTCAGTTAAATAGCAGTCTTCCATACATCAGGAACTATGCCTCCAACACCTCAGCCTCCTAAGCTAAAAGAAGCAAGAATCCATTATTTGTCATTAGACTGGTGTGCCCCAACACAAACCAAAATGACACCCCTACTTATGTACTAGAAATGGAGGAAGCAGGATCTGTACATTTTTCTTTCATATGCTTTAATCTTCAACCTCAGTTTTAGGTATTTGTTACATGGATTCCACACTTGAGAAGAGTTTTAATTTAATCAATTTGCTTTCTACTCAGTCAATTCATTCAGGAATTGTGTAATTCCCGAGTCCCCTGTGTTCTGCAGGGAGCCAATACAGAGCCAAGGTTGGGTCAGGAATTGCGTGATTCCTGAATTCCTGTGTTCCAGATGGGGCCAGTGCAGAGCTGGGGTTAGGCAATGCTGCACAGAAAGATCTAAAACTACTCAAGTCCCTGCAAATTAGCTAGAAGCAGCAGCAGCCATAACAATAGCATAGAGACTCAGAGAATTGTGTTAGTTTTTAACTTTGGGCCTATACCAGACAACCTTGCATAGTCACATAAATCTTCAGCACCTCAACATATTTCTACCCTTTGTTCGTATCACTGGATTCCTGATAAGGGTGGGCAACTATTTCCTTCCATCCTGAACTTTCAAGTCTGTACTGAATACGCTGGTAAATTTGTAAAGCAGCTGTAAATTATATTATGTATATTTTACCACAGTTTACATAAAGTAGATAAATTTTGAGAAGTGTTCTATGTTGCAAGTAATGTGCTAAGTGCTTTCACATTCATTACCTCATTAAATCCTCCCAAAGGAATGAGCCCATCAAAGTAGAAATTATCTCCATTTTTTATACAGAGAAACCGAAGTTCAGAGACACTAAGGGACTTGCTCAGAATCACCCAGATGGAAAATAAATTGAAGTTGTAATCCATGCTTGCCCAGTTCCAAAGTTCACTGTCTTTCTAGGGTTTAGATTTTAAGCCGAAATACAATGGAGAAGACTTTTCATGCACTATAAGATGTCTTCAGAGAAGTACTACATACAAGGGTATGTGGCTATACTTTATAAATTTGTGTCATATTTTAATATAAAATTATACTTTTCACCAGAGAAATGAGTGTATTTTATTTGAAATTAAACCTTATTTTGTATTTAGTTCTTAGAAATGCTCACTCAACTTACTTTATATTTGCAAACTGAACATTTTCAAATCAGACATTCATTTGCAATGGTCAGCCACATCATCCTCTTTTATTTAAACAGATCTTTGCCTGCAATATGGAAGGAAGAAGCAACCCCAGTGGAGAAGTAAAATATACTACCTGTCCAGATAAAACTGGATCCCCTAGAAAACCATATATAAAGGGAAAGATCCATGCACACAGTATAAAAATGGGATGGAGTAAGTAATGTTTTTGTATTTAAAATTTTCCCTCTGTCTTAATATTAACTATTGAGAAGAAATCTTCCTCTCATTGTCCCCAGCTTTATAAAATGTTCTCTTAATCATTTATATGTGAGATATTCTGTCATATAAATGGGTTTAGTTGTAAACTATATTATTTTTCTAGTTCTCTCTTGCTATCTCATTAATTTGCACATGAACAAATTATTGAGCTTTATGTGTCCTTAAGTAAGATTATATCTAATATGGAGGCCACAATTAGAAGGCCACATCAATGATAAAAGTCAGCTTAAGAAATTATATTCATACAAATTATTTTCTCTCCAAACTAGAGAAATCAACTTTACGGCACATATACTTAGCTTTTCAGTCTCTTGCAAATAACTTTACAATATTTATTTAAATGCTTCATGTCCAATATTCCAAACATGTAACTTGAATTATGTTTTCATTATCTTTATTAATATCTGGTTATTAATACACTATTGTTTCATGTTTATATTTTTTCCTCTGTGAAAAATTTTTGTTAACTCATGAGATAACATTCAAGTGGGAGAATTTTAAGTTTATTCAAGAATAATTTTGATTTTATTTCTCTTTGCAGAACCATCCAAACATAATGGTGGAACATACATTTCAAGTTACAGTTTAGAAGTCAGTGAAAATTCAGATGGTAAGGCATCATGATTTTTTTTAATATTTTATTTTGAAATAATTTTAGACTCACTAGAAGCTGCAAAAAAAAAAAAAAGGTATAGAGAGTTCCCATGTTAAATCTTCACTCAGCTTCTCCTAAGATTAATATTTTACATAACCATAGTACAATTATCAAAACTAGGAAATTGGCATTGGGATAATACTATCACCTAAACCCAAGAAATTACTTGAGTTTCTGCAGTTTCTAGTAATAAATCAGGTTTACTGACTGATATCTTATGATTTTATGGTTAATTCAAGGGGCATATATTATTTTACTATTGAAATAGATAACTGGACCAACTTCGTTTCCAAAGTTGTTATTTCTTAGTATACACATGAGATATCATGGAAACCGATAACATTTATAAGCAAGCTGGGCATGGTGGTTCACGCCTGTAATCCCAACACTTTAGGAGACCAAGGCGGGTGGATCACTTGAGGTCAGGAGTTCAAGACCAGCCTGGCCAACATGGTGAAACCCCGTCTCTACTAAAAATACAAAAATTAGCCAGGCTTGGTGGCACAGGCTGGTAATCCCAGTTACTTGGGAGGCTGAGGCATGAGAATTGCTTGAACCCGGGAGGTGCAGGTTGCAGTGAGACAAGATTGCACCACTGCACTCCAGCCTGGACGATAGAGCAAGACTCCACTCAAAAAAATTTTTTTAAATGATAAGCTACCTATAAATAAATTGAATAAATTTGCTTTTTCCCTTCAGTGAATCTCTGGAACATAATTTACAGTGGCAACAAAAGGGAATTTCTATATAATCACCTGCAACCTGGTACTGCATATAAACTGAGAGTCTTTTGTAACTCACTTATAGTCCAGACAGGTGAGAAAAGAAAGATGGAAAACATTTTAAACTGAAGACTGAAATGAGCTGTATCATATTACTAAATGTTTTACAAAACTGAACTTTAATTCAGTACAGTCATAACGTATTTTTTCTTTCTCTTAGCCTTCAGATATATTGACTATTCAAACACCTACTCTTTCTCCTGCATCTTGCTGTCCTCCACCCTTGAATGGTAAGACAAAGTCCAGAGAAACCAATGTCCTATGCAGTGAGGCTTCTTTGTATGATTTGTATGACTAAGCCTATCTTTCCTGTTTTGTAACTTTTGATTTTTTATATATTAAATGATATTAAAGCAGAGTGATTTTCTTTTAATATATAATCAAATATTGGTCAGCCAATTGTTTCTTTTTTTACTTTGTTCATTTTTTAGATTCTGGGTCTCACTCTGTCACCCAAGCTGGAGTGCACTGACAGTAATCATAGCTCATTGCAGCCTTGAACCCCTGGGCTCAAGCAAACCTCCCTCTTCAGCCTCCCGAGTAGCTGGGACTACAGGCATGCACCGTCATATCCAGCTACATTTTTTTATTTTTTGAAGAAACAGGGTCTCACTTTGTTGCCCAGGCTGGTCATGAATTTCTGGCCTCAAGTGATCCTCCCACCTCAGCCTCCCAAAGCACTGAGATTACAGGCAGGAGCCACCGAGCCTGGCCAGTTGTTTCTTACTTAGTAATTGAAACCACAATTTTTTTTAAGTCTGTAAATAAAATTTAAAAATTAATTGACACGATTACTACATTTTGAGTCTTCTGTTACTTTGTTTTAACAGTCTTCTCAAATTATTTTGTATAATTTTAGAGAAGCACCTTTAAAACTATTTACAAAATACTTTAAATTTGATTTTGTATATTTTAATAGAAAATTATGTTGCTAATGGAAACCCTGAAGCACTTGTATGTGTCAAAAAAGCAAACGGTAACCACGATGACACACAAGGGCACCCTGGCTCTGAAGTGAAATACAGATCGAGTAAACAAATTCCTGTAGAATACACAATTTCTAGTTAAAAACAGCAAATAGGGATAGAGAAGTTATATAGTTACGTTGTCCCATTTGTAGTCCATTTCACTTTGGATGGATATATGCTGCTACTTCCCGTCAAGGTGGGAAGTGATCATGCCTGCACAATCATTTGTATGTTTGCTTATTTGTTTGTTTGTAGTTTGGATCTTTCAATGAAGTGTGAAACCGCATCAGTCCCAGGCCCTCCTTCTCAATGTGGTACATCTGTACTAACCTGAAAGGGTCCAAACTGTGTTGTTGTTAGCTGGGGAGTATGTTATCAATTTATTGTTATTAATTTATGATTATTATAAAAGCACAGTAATTTTTTTAGAACCTTTTTTGGAAACTCTGGAACTCCCTAAGGAGTCAGAGTTTAGAATTAGAATCCCACAAATCTTGATCATGGTTTCTGGAACACACCTAGGATGTAATACTAATGGTATTAGCTAATGGTATTAGCAATGCTAATCCTGCTCTACAGAGCCTATATTTGAGGAGAGTAATACATTTGGAAAACCAAGTAGAATATCAATAGGTCACTAATTTAATTTTTAAAACTAAAATAAGAGATAAAGTTAAATCAATTTATAGAACTTAGCATTTTTTAAAGCGTCATTGGGAAATCTCTGGTCATGTTTGCTTGCATGTAACTATACAGTGTGACACATAAGAAATGTGGCTATAAGATAATGAAGCTTTAAAAAGAACAAACTTTTGGTTGGGCGCAGTGGCTCACAACTGTAATCCCAGCACTTTAGGAGGCTGAGGCAGGCAGTTCACCTGAGATCAGGAGTTCAAGACAGCCTGACTAACATGGAGAAACCCTGTCTCTACTAAAAATACAAAATTACCCGGGTGTGGTGGCGCATGCCTGTAATCCCAGCTACTCGGGAGGCTGAAGCAGGAGAATCACTGAATCACTTGCACCCGGGAGGCGGAGGTGGCGGTGGACCAAGATGGCGCCATTGTACTCTAACCTGGGCAACAAGAACAAAACTCCATCTCAAAAAAAAAAAACAAAAACCAGAAAATAACTTTTTTACATCCATGTGAATATTTTCACATTCAAACCAAGCTCTAAAAAAAAAAAAAAAAAAAGGCCTAATTATTTAGCCATGTAAGTCTCTTTAAAATTTTCTTCCCTTTTTCCCAGACTCTAGCAGGATATGTGTAGCATTAACAAAAAGCCTTAGTCTCTTAATAATAGATGACAGGTATGATTACATCACTGTATCACTGTATAAAGGCCAGAGAATACTGGGGTTTGTGTTTCATCCCAGTAACCAATAGTAATATAAAGCAACATTAGTATATGTAAGTTTGCTCTTTTTTAAGTAACTCACTTAAAAATAATTTTAATACATTTTTAAAGGCATTCATCTAATATGTAAAATTAGATGATCCTTTTACTTAGTTTTATTTGAGCCTTTTAATGTTAATTATAGTATACTGCCTTATGCTTAATTATTTCTACACTTGTCTGTATCTCATAGCATTTAATAGATTATAAGCTTTGACACTGAAAGGATCATGCTGTAACTCTTGACAGTATCTAGTATAGTGACTACCTAGAGAAAGAACTCAATTTCTGTATCTGTTGCATCTTTCACATGCCTGTATGCAATGGTGCTGAAATCACTGATTACAGGCTAGAGTGGGGACAAATTGAAAAATCAGTGCACTTGATTGACACAGGCCCTTGCTTGAGCTATGAAGTTAAAGGTCTCATTCCTGCAACTACATATTTTTGCAGAGTCCAGGTAAACCTGACAGTTCCTCCAATGTAAACAAGACAACAGCTCATAACCTATGCTATCCACAGTCATAGTACTGGCAGCATTTCCAGTATGGAAAGCAGGAGATAGTCACAGACTTCCAAATGTTAGATATTGCTCATATTCAGTGGCAACATTCTGAGCTCCTGCACCTGGCTTTGAAAGTCTCACATAATCTAGCACCTACTTTCCATTCCACCTGGCAGAATAATTCTGCCATTATTGTCTCTACAGTTCTGTGTTTCCCAAATTTCCCTGAACCTAAGAATCATCTGATATGCTTGTTAAAAACACTGACTCCTATACCCTCACTCAGACCTACTGAATCAAAATTTCTAATCCAGAGGTTTGCTAATCGTATATTTAACAAGCACCCAAAGTGATAATTATCATCAATTAGGAAAAACTGCATGAACTCTCCATTCGAAACAAACAAGTCTACTCCGCCATCACCACTAACAAATATGCCATGTGCATTTGTTCATACTGTGCTCTCTGCCTATCTTGTTCCTTAAAACCAAGCTCTTGTATAAATGTTTCCCTGATAACCAAAATGGAAGTGATCTCTTCCTCTTTTGAACTACTAGAACTGTAAGATTCATAACCTGAACACTGATACTTGATATCTAATGTCTATCCCTCATACATTATTATCTAATGTCTATCCCTCAGACAATTTTCATAACTGAAAGTTGTCTTTTTAAAAAAAAAAAATCCTTTGTCAGATTTGTTGGGTGTCACTATTTTTTGTGTTGCAAAAAATGCTCTCACAATACATATTTATTAATTAGGAGGTCATTGCAATAGCCCAAAGGATAGGTGATGAAAGAAGACATACAAATGGCCAAAAGGTATATTTTTAAATGCTCAACATTAGCAAATCAAAACCACAATAAGATATCATCTTAAACCAGTCAGAAGGCTGTAATTAAAAAGACAAAGAAGGCCAGGCTTGATGGCTCAGGCCTGTAATCCCAGCTCTTTGGGAGGTTGAGGTGGGAGGATTCCTTGAGCCCAGGAGTTCAAACTCAGGCTGGGCTCTGCTGACTGTTCCTTTTGCCATGCAAAAGCTCTTTAGTTTACTTAGGTCCCAGCTATTTATCTTTGTTTTTTTTTTTTTTTTTTTTTTTTTTTTTTTTTTTTTGCAATTGCTTTTAAGTTTCTGGTCATGAAATCCTCGCCTAAGCCAATGTCTAGAAGGGTTTTTCCAATGTTATCCTCTAGAATTGTTATAGTTTCAGGTCTTAGGTTTAAGTCCTTAATCCATCTTGAGTTGATTTTTGTATAAGGTGAGAGATAAGGATCCAGTTTCATTCTCCTACATGTGGCTAGCCAATTATCTCAGCAGCATTTGTTGAAAAGGCAGTCCTTTCCCCACGTTATGCTTTTGTTTGCTTTGTCAAAGATCAGTTGACTGTAAGAATTTGGCTTTATTTCTGGATTCTCTATTCTGTTCCATTGGTCTATGTGTGTATTTTTACACTAGTCCCATGCTGTTTTGGTGACTACAGCCTTATAGTATAGTTTGAAATCAGGTAGTGTGATGCCTCTGGATTTGTTCTTTTTGCTTAGTCTTGCTTTGGCTGTGTGGGCTCTTTTTTGGTTCCATATGAATTTTAGAATTGCTTTTTCTAACTCTGTGAAGAATGATGGTGTTATTTTGATGGGGATTGCATTGAATTTGTAGATTGCTTTTGGCCGTATGGTCATTTTCACAATATTGATCCTACCCGTCCATGAGTATGGGATGCGTTTCCATTTGTTTGTGTCATCTGATTCTTTTAGCAATGTTTTGTAGTTTTCCATGTAGAGGTCTTTCAGCTCCTTTGTTAGGTATATTCCTTTTTTTTTTATTTTTTTGTTTGTAGCTATTGTAAAAGGGGTCGAGTTCTTGATTTGATCCTCTGCGTGGTCACTGTTGGTGTATAGAAGGGCTACTGATTTGTGTACATTAATCTCATATCCAGAAACTTTGCTGAATGTTTTGTTTGTTTGTTTTGGAGATAGAGTTTCAGTCTTGTCACCCAGGCTGGAGTGCAGTGGTGCAATCTTAGCTCACTGCAACCTCCGCCTCCCAGGTTCAAGTGATTCTCCTGCCTCAGCCTCCCAAGTAACTGGGATTACAAGTGTGCACAAGCACGCCTTTTCTAATTTTTGTATTTTCAGTAGAGACAGGGTTTCACCACGTTGGCCAGGCTGGTCTCGAACTCCTGAGCTCAGGTGATCCACCTGCCTCGGCCAGCCGAAGTGCTAGGATTACAGGCATGAGCCACCGCGTGCAGTCTGCTGAATTCTTTTATCAGTTCTAAGAGCTTTCTGGAGGAGTCCTTAGGGTTTTCAAGGTAAACTAACATATCATCAGGAAACAGGGACAATTTGACTTCCTCTTTACTGATTAGGATGCCTTTTATCTCTTTCTTTTGTTGGATTGCTCTGGCTAAGACTTCCAGTGTTATGTTGAAGAGGACTAGTGAGAGTGGGCATCCTTGTCTTGTTCCCATTCTCAGGGGGAATGCTTTCAACTTTTCCCCATTCAGTATCATGTTGGCTGTGGGTTTGTCAGAGATAGCTTTTATTACATTACGGTATGCCCCTTGTATGCCGATTTTGCTGAGAGTTTTGATCATAAAGTGATGCTAGACTTTGTTGAATGCTTTTTCTGCATCTATTGTGATGATCATGTGATGTTTGTTTTAAATTCTGTTTATGTGGTGAATCACATTTATTGACTTGTGTGTATTAAACCATCCCTGCATCCCTGGTATGAAACCCACTTGATCATTGTGGATTATCTTTTTGATATGTTGTCAGATTCGGTTAGCTAGTACTTTGTTAAGAATTTTAGCATCCATGTTCATCAAGGATATCAGCACATAGTTTTCTTTTTTGGTTGTATCCTTTCCTGGTTTTGGTATTAGGGTAATGCTGGCTTCATAAAATGAATTAGGGAGGGTTCCTTCTTTCTCTATCATGTGGAATAGTGTCAAAAGGATTGGTACCAATTCTTCTTTGAATGTCTGGTCAAATTCTGCTGTGAATCTGTCTGGTCCTGGACTTTTTTTTGTTGGTAATTTTTAAATTACCATTTCAATCTCACTGCTTGTTATTGGTCTGTTCAGGTTATCTAACTCTTGCTGATTTAAGCTAGGAGGGTTGTATTTTTTCCAGGAATTTATCCATCTCTTGTAGGTTTTCTAGTTTATGTGCATAAAGCTGTTCACAGTAGCCTTGAATGATCTTTTGTATTTTGGTGGTGTGAGTTGTAATATCTCCTGTTTCGTTTCTCAGTGAAATTATTCAGATTTTCTCTCTTCTTTTCTTGGTTAATCTTGCTAATAGTCTATCAATCTTATTTATCTTTTCAAAGAACCAGTCTTTTGTTTCATTTATCTTTCATACTTTTTTTTTTGTTTCAATTTTGTTTAGTTCTGCTCTGATCTTGGTTATTTTCTTTCTTCTGCTGGTTTTGGTTTGTTCTTGTTTCTCTAGTTCCTTGAGGTGTGACCTTCGATTGTCTGTTTGTGCTCTTTCAGACTTTTTGATGTAGGTGTTTAGGAATATGAACTTTTCTCTTAGCATGATATTAGCTGTATCCCAGAGGTTTTGATAGGTTGTGTCATTATTGTCATTTAGTGTGAAAAAAAAAAATTAAGAGAGAGTTTCACTCTGTTGCCCAGGCTGTAGTGCAGTGGTGCGATCTCGGCTCACTGCAACCTCTGACTCCCAGGTTCAAGCAATTCTCGTGCCTCAGCCTCCCAAGTAGCTGGGAATGCAGGCACCTGCCACCACACCTGGCTAATTTTTGTATTTTTAGAAGAGATGGGGTTTTACCATGTTGGTCAAGCTGGTCTTGAGAACTCCTGACCCCAGTTGATCCGCCTCCACCTCCCAAAGTGCTGGGATTACAGGCATGAGCCACTGCACCTGTACTGAAAATTTTTTTAATTTCCATCTTGATTTCGTTTTTGACCCAATGCTCATTCGGGAGCAGGTTATTTAATTTCCATGTATTTGCATGGCTTTGAGGGTTCCCTTTGGAGTTGATTTCCAGTTCTATTCCACTGTGGTCTGAGAAAGTGCTTGATATAATTCAAATTTTTTTTAATTTATTGAGGCTCATTTTATGGACTTTCATATTGTCTATCTTGGGGAAAGTTCCACAAGCTGTTGAATAGAATGTGTATTCTGTGGCTGTTGGATGAAGTGATCTGTAGATATCTGTTAGGTCCATTTGTTCCAAGGTATAGTTTAAATCCATTGTTTCTTTGTTGACTTTCTGTCTTGATGACCTGTCTAGTACTGTCAGTGGAGTACTGAAGTCTCCTGCTATTATTGTGTTACTGTCTATCTCATTTCTTATGTCTATTAGTAATTGTTTTATATATTTGGGAGGTCCAGTGTTATGTGCATATATGTTTAGGATTGTAATATTTTCCTGGTGGATAAGGCCTTCCACCATTATATAATGTCCCCCTTTGTCTCTTTTAACCACTGTTGCTTTAAAGTTTGTTTTGTCTGATATAAGAATAGCTACCCCTGCTTAATTTTGGTGTCCATTTGCATGAAATGCTTTTTTCCACCCCTTTACTTTAACTTTATGTGAGTCCTTATGTGTTAGGTGAGTCTTCTGAAGGCAGCAGATAGTTGGTTGGTGAGTTCTTATCCATTCTGCAGTTCTGTATCTTTTAAGTAGAGCATTTAGGCCATTTATGAATGTTAGTATTGAAAAGTGAAGTACCATTGCATTCATCATGCTCTTTGTTACTTGTGTACTTTGTTTTTTGTTTTTTTTTTTTTTTTTTTTTGAGACAGAGTCTCACTCTGTCACCCAGGCTCTGGAGTGCAGTGGCGCAATCTCCACTCACTGCAAGCTCTGCCTCCCAGGTTCACTCCATTCTCCTGCCTCAGCCTCCCATGTAGCTGGGACTACAGGCACCCGCCACCACGCGCAGCTAATTTTTGTATTTTTAGTAGAGACGGGGTTTCACCGTGTTAGCCAGGATGGTCTCAATCTCCTGACTTCGTGATCCGCCCATCTTGGCCTCGCAAAGTGCTGGGATTACAGGCATGAGCCACCGTGCCTGGACATTGTTTTTGCTTTTTAACTTGAATTTTTGTTTTATAGGTCCTGTGTGCTTTATGCTTTAAAGTGATTCTGTTTTGATGTGTTTCCAGGATTCTTTCAAGATTTAGAGCTCCTTTTAGCAGTTCTTGTAGTGGTGGCTTGGTAAATTCTCTCAGCATTTATCTGAAAACAATTATATCTTTTTTTCATATAGGATGCCTAGTTTTGCTGGACACAAAATTCTTGGCTGAAGATTGTTTTGTTTGAGGAGGTTAAAGATAGGGCCCCAATCTCTTCTAGCTTGTAGGCTTTCTGCTGAGAAGTCTACTGTTAATCTGATAGGTTTTCCTTTATAGGTTACCTGGTGCTTCTGTCTCACAGCTCTTAAGATTCTTTCCTTGGTCTTAAGTTTGAATAACCTGATAACAATTTGCCTAGGTGAAGATGTTTTTGTGATGAATTTTCCAGGTGTTCTTTGTGCTTTGTATGTTTGCAAATCTAGGTCTCTAGCAAGGTTGGGGAAGTTTTCCTTGATTATCCCCCCAAAATGTTTTTCCAAGCTTTTAGAATTGTCTTCCTCCTAATGAATACCAATTATTGTTAGGTTTGGTCATTTAACATAATCCCAAACTTCTTCGACGCTTTGATCATATTTCCTTATTCTTTTTTCTTTGTCTTTGTTGGATTGGGTTAATTTGAAGACCTTGTCTTCGAGCTCTGAATTTCTTTCTCCTACTTGTTCAATTCTATTGCTGAGACTTCCCAGAGCATTTTGCATTTCTAAAAGTGTATCCAAAGTCTCCTGAATTTTTGTTTTTAAATTAAACTACCTATTTTATTGAATATTTCTCCCTTCACTCCTTGTATCATTTTTTGGATTTCCTTGCATTGGGCTTTGCTTTCTCTGGTGCCTCCCTTATTAGCTTAATAACTAACTTCCTGAATTATTTTTCAGGTAAGTCAGGGATTTCTTTTTGGTTTGGATCCACTGCTGTTGAACTAGTGTGATTTTGGGGGTGTGGTAACGAGCCTTGTTTTGTCATATTACCAGGGTTGCTTTTCTGGTTCCTTTCCATTTGGGTAGGCTCTGTCAGAGGGAAGGTCTAGGGCTGAAAGTTGTTGTTCAGATTTTTTTGTCTCACAGGGTATTCCCTTGATGTAGTACTCGCCCCCTTTTCCTGTGGTTATGGCTTTCTGTGAGCTGAACTGCAGTGATTATTGTCTCTCTTCTGGGTCTAGCCACCCAGCGAGTCTACCCAGCTCCTGGCTGGTTCTGGGGGTTTTTGCACAGGGTCCTGTGGTGTGAACCATCTATGAGTCTCTCAACCATGGATAACAGCCCCTGTGCCAGTAGAGGTGGTGAAGGTTGCAAGAACCTTCCATGAGTGTTCTTAGCTTTAGTGGTTTAATGCTCTATTTTTGTGCAGTTGACCTCCTGCCAGGAGGTGATGCTTTCCAGAAAGCATTAGCTGTAGTAGTGTGGAGAAGGAACGGCCGTGGGCAGGGCCCTAGAACTTCCAAGATTACATGTCCTTTGTCTTCCACTACCAGGGTGGGTAGAGAAGGATCATCAGGTGGGGGCAGTGCTAGGTGTGTCTGAGCTCAGACTCTCCTTGGGCAGGTCTTGCTGTGGCTGCTGTGGGGATGGGGTAAGATTCCCAGGTCACTGGAGTTGTGTACTTAGGAGGATTATGGCTGCCTCTGCTGAGTCATGCAGGTTGTCAGGGAAGTGGGGAAAAGCCAGCAGTCACAGGCCTCACCCAGCTCCCACCCAAACCAAAGGCCGGTCTCACTCCCACCGTGCCACCCACAACAGCCCCAGGTCTGTTTCCAGGCGGAGTGCAGGCTTGAAAGCTTGCCCGAGGTTTTCCACTTCCCAGCCGCCAAAGAAAATGGCTTTAGTTCTTCCCCCAGCCTGTGAAGTCTGTAAGCCGGATTCATGCTCTCTCCTGAGTTCTGGCTAGGAGAATTCTCACCACGTTCAAATTGTTACAGAGTTCAGCTAGGGAAATCCTTCTCGCTGGTGGGGTTTTACCCCCTGCTCCTCTGGCCTCCCTCCTGATAGATCCCTGTGGTGTCAGGCAGGAATAGGCTGCTTGGGGATTCAGTGAGCTCCCTGGGCCTCCTCAGCTCCAGATAAAGTCCGGAATGTCTCTCACTAACAGACCTTCAACTTCTCCACTGGGGGTGTGTGTTCCAGAAAGGAGGGTCTCCCTTTCCCAGTTCCACAGTTGGGGCACTCACAGTATTTGGGGTGTCTCCCGGGTCCTACAGGAGCAGTCTGCTTCCTTCAGAGGGTCTGTGGGTCCTCTCAGGATTGCTGTTTTGTCCTTGTAGTCGATCTGGAGCTAAAATTCACAATGCAAAACAATGCAAGCCTCCACCATGCTGCTCTATCCAGAGCTGCAATCTATTCCTGCCTCTCGTCTGCCATGATCCACCATCTCTCAAGAAAAGTAAACTCTATACACTGCTGGTAGAAACACAAATTACTAAAGCCGCTATGGAAAACAGTATGGATATTTCTCAACAAAAAAAAAAAAAAACCTCAATATCAAGGCCTGGATGAGATTAGAGACTATTATACTAAGTAAAGTAACTGAGGAATGGAAAACCAAACATCTTATATTCTCACTTATAAGTGGGAGCTAAGCTATGAGGATGCAAAGGCATAAGAATGACACAGTGGACTTTGGGGACTCAGGGGGAAAGGGATAAACTACAAATAGGGTGCAGTGTATACTGCTCCAGTGATGGGTAAACCAAAATCTCACAAATCACCACTAAAGAACTTACTCATGTAACCAAACACCACCTGTGTCCCAATAACCTATGGAAATTTTTTTTTTTAATTATTTTAAACCACTAGGTCATTCATATGGTATGGTTTCCTTATACATTAGACCGAGTTTCAACCTCACTTATTCCATTGAGGACTAACATTTGTTTGATCCCGTACTCTGTTTTTAGAGTCAACTATCAGCCTGTGAAATTGTCTGAATACACTCAATTTCAGTATGTTTATAGCAGCACAATTCACAATTGCAAAAATATGGAACCAGCCCAAATGCCCAACAATCAACAAGTGGTTAAAGAAACTGTGGCATATATGTATATGATCGAATACTACTCAGCCATAAAGGAATGAATTAATGGCCTTCACAGCAACCTGGATGTGACTGAATATTGCAGGATCTGGTCAGCAGCCTGCAATGCAACGGGGTTCTTTCTTTGTTCCCAGGTGGATCAGCAGGTCAAGAAATAATAGACACACACAAGATAGTGAAAGCTGGGTCCGGGGGGTCACCGCCTTCTGGTCCCATGGTGCCACCAATGCACTGGATATACCAGCATTTATTATTATATTCAGTGAGGGCGGGGGTAGGTTAGTGAGGGATTTAGGGTCATTTGATTATGAGGTTAGATGGTCACATGGGGATGAAGTAATTCTTTAACATAGCATCTGTATGCAGAAGTAAAGTATACAGAGATAAGAATTTACAAAATAGGGCCGGGCGCGGTGGCTCAAGCCTGTAATCCCAGCACTTTGGGAGGCCAAGAAGGGTGGATCATGAGGTCAGGAGATCAAGACCATCCTGGCTAACACGGTGAAACCCTGTCTCTACTAAAAAAAAAACACAAAATACCAGCTGGGTGAAGTGGCGGGTGCCTGTAGTCCCAGCTACTCGGGAGGCTGAGGCAGGAGAATGGCGTAAACCCGGAAGGTGGAGCTTGCAGTGAGCTGAGATCCGGCCACAGCACTCCAACCTGGGCGACAGAGCGAGACTCCGTCTCAAAAAAAAAAAAAAAAGAATTTACAAAATAGTGCATACATCAGTAGTTTCTAACAGAGACTTAAAACAGAAACATAGTCTTTCCACAACCTATGATTAGCCAGATATTAATCAGCAGTAACAGTTGCAGCAAAAGCTGGTTACAAACAATCCATAGCAACAGGATGTGAAGCTAGACAACCAATTAGACCAGAAATTCTCAGAAGGGAGTATGCCTTAACCCTAAAGAGATTTAGAAGAACTGTGGCAAGATGAGGGCGTTTATAGCCGTATCTTATCCATAAGGACAGGCACCTCTCATGTGTGTGTTTATAGGCTCTCCACAAGGGTCACATTCCATTCCCAGAGCTATGAACATCTGCTTTTCTGGGATAGGAATCTTAGTGATGTGAAACCTCCCTGACTGCACGTCCGTTCACAGGCTCTCTGCAGGGGGAAGCACATCATGTGCTGTTGGCTCATTCTGACGGTCCAACCTGGCATTGTCTTTACACAATCCTGCATTCAATTTTGTATTTACAACAATCAGGAACATTTCATCTTTTATTGCATAGCAATAGTTTCAGGGGGTCTCCCTACATCTCCCCCTTTTCTCTGATTTAAATGAACCATAGCAATCATACCTTGGTGCTGATTACGACTAGATTGAAGAATACTTTTTCCAATTTTACACATGAACAATAAACCAATAGCACAAATTATACACAGAACAAAATTAACGATAGTGGATCCTCCCAAATATTTTACCCATTGAATGGGGTTGAGATTAGATAACCCCTCAGAGATACCGTCTAAAACTTCAACACTGGGTAAAGCAGTTAAGTGTGCTTGAGAGGCCTCAAAAATCTGTTCTTTTAGTTTGCTTATGTCTAAACTTAAATTATCTTCACTTCCTTGTAAATGGCATTTTACCAATTCCCAATTGTGAACAGACTCATTATATTGAAACGGAGTTATACAAAAACCAGAAGTATTCCAAAGACATTGCATTTTTAATCTATGTTGTAAACTCATAATTCTATCTCCCATCCATATAACAACTTGTCTTAGATCATTAATTTGATTGGCCAATTTTTGATCAATACCTGACTGAGAATTCCACACTTGAGTAGAATTTGCTTGCCATTTATCCACAAAATGAACAGTTTGAATAGATTGATGTAATGCAACTCCAGCAGTAGCAGCAGTCGCAGTAACAGAAATCAAGCCCATTATTACTGCAATTAATGTAAAAATAAATCATTTACTCCTCTTAGGAATTTTTTGTAGAATATTGTTAATAACATGGATAGAAGGGGAAGATTCTCAAGGCCTATGTAAGGCTACAGGGAGCTAAATACCTTCTCTGACTCTGACTATTAAAATACTATGGTATTGATTAAAGGATGAGTCAAAACAAGTATACAAGTAACAATTAACACAGGTAAATATTTTTTTAAAATAATATGCATCTTTTGTACTAATAACATATATGGTGGTCTAACACAACTTTTAAGTGGGATAGTTTTGTTGGACTCCATATAGAGAGTACATATATTTTGGGATAGTACTCATTTTTGTGAATGTGGAGTGGGGGGAATAGGTTGAATGAGAGGTGGTGGGGGGACATTAGCAACAGGGGGGTAGAAGTCCTCATAATCTTTACTGTCCCATCTTTGAATTGACCTTTTGATGATTGCCACAGTGATATTTTTGGCTGTGTGGAAATAGTAGTGTAAATCAATCTGCTGTCTTAGTTTTCGAGGTGACAAGGTAGATTTACTTATAACACTTTCTCCAGCCCAAAGTCTCAACCAGTCATAGCTATGGTTAATCTCCATAATTCTGAATGTTCAGGTCCTAAGTGGGGAACAACGAGCCTTGGCTTTGGAGAGGCAACCCCTGCCCCTTTCCACTTAAAAGGAAAAACGGAGTTAAACATACGATATAATAGCAGAGGGTTATCATTACTTTTTAGATAAGTAATATCATTGAGAAAATGTTGATAATCTCTGTGACCTTGAGAGCAATCATTAGTAATATGACCTTTAGGAGCCCAATCAGCAATGGTGTAGTGAGAAGAATTAAATAACACAGTTCCTTCTGAACTAACACAATCCTTCCATATTAATTTGTCAGCATTGGAAGACAAGTTCAGGGGACACGCAGGTCCTAAAGGCTTATATTGGGATGTGTGAATATAATCAGTGATTCTTATTTTGATCTGTCTTAGAGGTTTTAATGAGAGCCCTGATACCAAGTTTCCTAATAGAGGGACAGAGTGACTAGATGGTAGTGTAACTGCCCAAGTTTGAATATCTAATGAAAGACATCCATTAGCGGGTCCCAGGCACAAGGTGGATACCTAAAACCTAAAGTGATATTTAAAGGGGTTCTTTGTTCTGAAGGTTGGGCAGGACAACGATCATCTACAGAACCAGGCATCCAAATACTATCATTAACATAGACCTCAATAGGGGCGTCCATCCATGTCATGGCTCGAATAAGAAGAGGAAAAGGAATATAGGCTCAATATGTATGGTTTTCAACAGTCTGTGGGGTGACAGATGGTAGAAGGATCAGTGTCATCAGGAGGAGGCAGAGGTTGAGCCAGACCTGGATCGCTGCAGACAAGTTGTTCAGGATGATTGACTGGATTGTCTGTTGTAAAGGAGTTAGCGTGGTCATTTTCTTCTTTTTGACGATTGGATGTGTTAGTTGTTTCCTGCTGTGGCATTTTTTCCAGCAAATTTCTCTGTCTTGTTGTTGCATGCATCTTCAGGACACAATTTCAGGTGTCTAGCAGGAATCCAAACAGGAGATTGATGTTCACATGGGGAAACACAAGCATAGCCTCTTCCCCACATTAAAATAGAACCTTTTGACCATAAATTAGATTGAACATCTTTCCACCATACTTCCCTTCCTTGGTTTACCTTGGGATAGTTACCAGAAAAATGTTTTTCAGCAGCAGTAACAGAACTAGATTTAGGAATATTAAGAAAATTTAATGTGAGCAATTCCAAGTTTAGTTGTATGTGAGGGATAGACAACTCCTTATTCCCCTCTTTTTGTTTAAGTAATTGTAATTTTAAAGTTTTGTTAGTTCTTTCTACAATAGCTTGGCTTTGTGGGTTATAAGGGATACCAGTAATATGTTTAATATGCCACTGATCAAGACAATTTTTAAAAGCTTTACTGCAATAGGCTGGACTATTGTCTGTTTTGGGCTCACTAGTAATTGCCATAACCACAAAACATGAAAACATATGTTTTTTAATGTGAGAAGTGGCTTCTCCAGTTTGACATGTAGCCCAGAAGAAACTGGAAAAGGTGTCAACTGCGACATGCACATAAGCTAATTTTCCAAAAGAAGGAACATGAGTAACATCCATTTGCCAAACAGCATTAGGAGAAAGGCCTTGGGGATTAACTCCGGGAGATTATGTGGGTAAGACAAGAACCTGACACTGAGAACAGTGTTGTACAATTTGTTTAGCTTGTTCCAAATGAGAGAATATTTATGTTTAATATTCTCTCACTAATGAGGCATTAGTATGGGTGAGTTGATGAAATTGTTCTGCATCTATAATGGCTAGAGAAACTATAGTATCAACGTTATGATTACCACTGGATAAAGGTCCAGGGAAATTAGTATGAAATCGAATGTGAGTGATGAAAAAAGGGTGGTTTCAGTTTCTGACATTTTTTTGTAACAAAGGGAACAAGGAAAATAGATTAGTGTCAGTAATATTTTTGGTGGTAGCTGTTTCTATTGCCTTAGTGGCATGGACTACATAAGCTGAGTCAGAGACAATATTAAGAGGCTGATCAAAATCCTGTAATGCAGAGATAACAGCAAACAACTCGGCTTTTTGAGTAGAAGTGTATGGAGTAGAAACGACTTTATCTTTAGGTCCTACATACCCTGCCTTTCCATTACTGGATCTATCAGTAAAAATGGTAACAGCTGCCTCTAGTGGTGATGAACTTGTAAGTTTTGGTAGAATCCAGGAAGTATTTCACAGAAATTGAAAGAATTTTGACTTAGGCAAATGATTATCAATAGTACCAGTGAAGTCAGCCAGATTAGTCTGCCAGCACAAAGATGTAGAAAAGGCAGTTTTAACTTCATTTTTTGACAAAGGGACCACAATAATGTTTGGATCAAAGCCAGAAATTTTAGTGATATGTTGACGTCCTAACCCAATCAAAGTGGCCATTTGATCAAGATATAATGAAAGAGTTTTAGAGGCCGAATTAGGAGGAAATACCCTTTCAACTAGAGAATCATTTTGTACTGTAAGTCCCGTAGGAAAGTGGATGGAAGGAAAAACTAAAAATTGTAAAGGCAAATTTGGGTCAATACGAGAGACTTGTGCCTCTCTCACTCTTTGTTCTACAAAAGACAACTCTTGTTTTGCTGGTTCAGATAGAGAGTGAGGACTGTTTAAATCTGTATCTCCTGATAAAGTAGCAAATAGATGAGATAATGCATAAGTAGGGATGCCTAAGGTTGGTCTGAGATAGTTGATGTCACTAGTAATTTTTGAAAATAATTTAAGGTGTTTAAATTGTCAGTACAAAGTTGGACTTTTGGGGGCTTAATGGAGTGAGCTTCTAGCTGCATTCCTAAGTACAGAAAAGGAGTGGCTTGTTGAATTTTATCAGGAGTGATGTGGAGTCCTGCACTGGCAACAGCTAATTTTAAAGAAGTAAAACATTGAATTAATTCATCTTTAGTGGGGGCAGCAATCAGTATATCATCCATATAATGAAGAATGTAATTATTTTTAAAAGTCTGTTGGATAGGTTGTAACACAGTACCAACAAACAACTTACAAATAATAGGATTGTTAATCATTCCTTAAGGTAAAACTTTCCATTGATATCTAGCTGCAGGAGCTGAATTGTTAATGGAAGGTATAGTGAAAGCAAATTTTTCACAGTCTGACTTGTCTAAAGGAATATGAAAAAAAGCAGTCTTTAAGGTCAATGATAATTAAAGGCCATATGATGTTTGGTTTTCCATTCCTAAGTTACTTCACTTAGAATATTAGTCTAATGAGATCAAAGATATAATAAAAAGTCTCCCACAAAAGAAAAGCCCAGGACCTGATGGCTTTACTGATTAATTCTATGAAATATTTAAAGAACTAATACCAATTCTATTAAAACTATTCTCAAAAAACAGAGGAGGATAGAACACCATCAAACTCTTTTCTATGAGGCCAGTATTACTGTGATACCAAAACCAGACAAAGACACTTCAAAAAAAGAAAACTACAGGCCAATATCTTTGATAAATATTCATGCATAAATCTTCAACAAAATACTAGCAAACCAAGTTAAACAAAACATTAAGAAGATAATTCATCATGATCAAGTGGGATTTATCCCTGGGATGAAAAACTGGTTCAACAAACACAAATCAATCAACGTGATAGATCTTAGCAACAAAATAAAGAATGAAAACTATATGATTATTTCAATTGATGGTGAAAAAGCATTTGATAAAATTCAACATCCCTTCAGGACAAAAACCATCAGAAAACTGGGTATAGAAGGAACATACCTCAACATAATAAAAGCCATATATGACAGACCCATAGAGAGTATCATACTAAATGGGGAATAACTTAAAGCCCTTCCTCTAAGATATGGAACAGGATAAAGATGCCCACTTTCACTACTGTTATTCACCATAGTACTGGAAGTCCTTGCTAGAGCAATCAGACAAGAGAAAGAAATACAGGGCATCCAAATTGAAAAGGAAGAAGTCAAATTATCCTTGTTTGCAGATGATATAATCCTATATTTGGAAAAATCTAAAGATTCCATCAAAAAACCATCAAACTGACAAATTCAGTAAAGTTGTATAATACAAAATCAACATACAAAAATCAGTAGCATTTCTATATACCAACAGTAAACAATGTGAATAAGAAACAAACAAAAAAAGAAATCCTATTTAAAATTGCCACAAATAAATTTAAATACCTAAAAATTAACTTAAGAAGGTCTATTAGTCCATTTTCACACCACTGATAAAGACATACCCGAGGCTGGGCAATTTACAAAAGAAAGGGGTTTAATAGACTTATGGTTCCACGTGGCTGCAGAGGCCTAACAATCAAGGTGGAAGGCAAGAAGGAGCAAGTCATGTCTTACATGGATGGCAGCAAGCAAAGACAGAAATTGTGCAGGGGAACTCCTCTTGATAAAACCATCAGATCTCCTGAGACTTATTCACTATTGTGAGAACAGCAGGGGAAAGACCAGCTCCCATGATTCAATTACCTCCCACTGGGTCCCACGCACAATATGTGGGAATTGTGGCAGTTACAATTCAAGATGAGATTTGAGTGGGGACACAGCCAAACCATATCATTCCAACCCTGGCCCCTTCCAAATCTCATATCCTCACATCTCAAAGCCAATCATGCTTTCCCAACAGTCCCCCAAAGTCTTACCTCATTTCAGCATTAACTCAAAAGTCCACAGTCCAAAGTCTCAACTGAGACAAGGCAAGTCCCTTCTGCCTATGAGCCTGTAAAATCAAAAGCAAGCTACTAACTTCCTAGATACAATGGAGGTACAGGCATTGGGTAAATACAGCCATTCCAAATGGGAGAAACTGGCCAAAAGAAAGGGGCTATAGACCCCATGCAAATCCAAAATCCAGCAGGGCAGACAAATCTTAAAGGTCCAAAATGATCTCCTTTGACTCTATGTCTCACATCCAGGTTACACTGATGCAAAAGATGGGTTGCTATGGTCTTGGGTAGCGGGTAGCTCTAGCCCTGTGACTTTTCAGGGTATAGCCTCCCTCCTGAATGCCTTCACAGGCTGGCAGTGAGTGTCCACAGCTTTTCCAGGCACACAGTACAAGTTGTCAGTGGATCTACCATTCTGGGGTCTGGAGGACAGTAACCCTCTTCTCACAGCTCCACCAGGTGGTGCCCCAGTAGGAACTCTTTGTGGGGGCTCTGACCCCACATTTCCCTCCCATACTGCCCTAGCAAGAGGTTCTCCATGAGAAGGCTCCAACGCCACATTTCCCTTCCACACTGCCCTAGCAGAGATTCTCCATGACAGCTCTGTGCCTGCAGCAAACTTCTGCCTGGGGATCCAGGCATTTCCATACATCCTCTGAGATCTAGGCAGAGGTTCCCAAATCTCAATTCTTGACTTCTGTGTTCTTGCAGTCTCAATACCATGTGGCAAGGCTTGAGGCTTGAACCCTCTAAAGCCACAGCCCAAGCTCTACATTGACCCCTTTCACCCATGGCTGGGGTGGCTGGGATGTTGGGCACCAAGTCCCTAGGCTGAACACAGCACTGGGACCCTGGACCTGGCCCACAAAACTACTTTTTCCTCCTAGGCCTCTGGGCCTGTGATGGAGGGCCTGCCCTGAAGACCTCTGATATGCCCTGGATACATTTTCCCCATTGCCTTGAGGATTAGCATTCAGCCCCTTGTTATTTATGCAGATTTCTTCAGTGGACTTAAATTTATCCTCAGAAAATGGGATTTTCTCTTCTATGGCATTGTAAGGCTACAAATTTTCCAAAGTTTTATGCTTTTCTTCCCTTATAAAACTGAATGCCTTTAACAGCACCCAAGTTATCTCTTGAATGCTTTGCTGCTTAGAAATTTCTTCTGCCATATACCCTAAATCATCTCTCAAGTTCAAAGTTCCACAAATCTCTAAGGCAGGGGCAAAATTCCACCACGTCTCTTTGCTAAAACATAACAAGAGTCACCTCTGCTCCAGTTCCAAACAAGTTCCTCATTTCCATCTGAGACCACCTCAGCCTGGACTTTCTTGTCCAGATTGCTATCAGCATTTTGGGCAAAGCCATTAAACAAGTCCCTAGGGAGTTTCAAACTTTCCCACATTTTTTCTGTCTTCTTCTGAGCCCTCCAAACTGTTCCAACCTCTGCTTGTTACCCAGTTCCAAAGTCACTTCCACATTTTTGGGTATCTTTTCAGCAGCACCTCATTTCTGGTACCAATTTATTGTATTAGTCCACTTTCACACTGCTGATAAAGACATACCCGAGACTGGGCAGTTTACAAAAGAAAGAGGTTTAATTGGACTCAGTTCCACGTGGCAGGGGAGACCTCACAATCATGGCAGAAGGCAAGGAGGAGCAAGTCACATCTTACATGGATGGCAGCAGGGAAAAAGAGAGACCTTGTGCAGAAAAACCCTAGATTTTTAAAACATTCAGATCTCATGAAACTCATTCACTCTCACAAGAACAGTGCAGGAAAGACCCACCCCCATAATTCAGTCACCTCCCACCAGGTTCCTCCCATGA
Organism: Piliocolobus tephrosceles; assembly: GCF_002776525.5. Classification (NCBI taxonomy): domain Eukaryota; kingdom Metazoa; phylum Chordata; class Mammalia; order Primates; family Cercopithecidae; genus Piliocolobus; species Piliocolobus tephrosceles. The sequence continues at coordinate 75,763,612 of NC_045445.1, forward strand.
CACATGGGAAATGTGGGAGTTACAATTCAAGATGAGATTTGGTTGGGGACACAGCCAAATCATATCACTACCCAAAGAAGACTATGTCAAGGCATTTAATAATCAGAACCCCAAAGGTCAAGGACAAACAAAGGATCATAAAAGCAGCAAGAGGAAAGAAACAAATAACATACAATGGAGCTGCAATACATGTGGCACCAAACTTTTCAGAGAAAACCTTACAGGCCAGGAGATCTGTAAGGTACAAGCAATCTACAGATTCAATAAAATTTCCATCAGTATACCAATGACATTCTTCACAGAAACAGAAAAAACAATCCTAAAATGTTTATAGAACCAATAAAACTCCAGAATAGCCAATGCTGTCCTAAGCAATAAGAACAAAACTAGAGGAATCACATTACCTGACCTCAAATTATATTACAGAGCTACAGTTACCAAAACAGCCTGGTAGTGGCATTAAAACAGACACATAGACCAATGGAACAAAATATAAAACCCAGAAACAAATCCACACAAATACAGTGAACTCATTGTTGACAAAAGTGCCAAGAACATACACTGGGAAAAAGACACTCTCTTCAATAAATGATGCTGGGAAAACTGAATATCCATATGCAGAAGAATGAAACTAGATTCACATATCTCTTGCCATATACAAAAATCAAATCAAAACGGATTAAATACCTAAATCTAAGACCTGAAACTATGAAACTACTGAAACAAAACATTGGAGAAACTCCAAAAGGCATCAATCTTGGCAAAGATTTCTTGAGTAATACCCCACAAGTACAAGCAACCAAAGCAAAAATAGGCAAATGAGATCACATCAAGTTAAAAAGCTCCTGTACAGCAAATGATGCAATCAACAAAGTGAAGAGACTACCCATAGAATAGGAGAAAATATTTGCAAACTACCCATCTGACAAGGGATTAATAACCAGACAATATAAGAAGCTCAAACAACTCTATAGGAAAATAATCTAATAATCTGATTTTTTTAAATAGGCAAAAGAGTTGAATAGACATTCTCAAAAGAAGACACAAAAATGGAAAACGTACATGAAAAGGTGTTTGACATCATTGACAATCAGAGAAATACAAATCAAAACTACAATGAGATATTATCTCATTCCAGTTAAAATGGCTTTTATACAAAAGACAGGCAGTAACAAATGCTGACGAGGGTGTGGAAAAAAGAGAGTCTCCTACACTGTTGGTGAGATTGTAAATTATTAATATTCAGCCACTATAAAGAAGAGTTTGGAAGTTCCTCAAAAAAACAAAAATATAGCTACCATGTAATCCAGCAATCCAACTGCTGGGTATACCCAAAAGAAAGAAAATCCATATACCAAAGAGATGTCTGCACTCCCATGTTTATTGCAGCACTCTTCACAATAGCCATTATTTGGAAGCAATCTAAGTGTCCATCAACAGATGAATGGATAAAGAAAATGTGGTACCAAAACAAGGATGCCCTCTCTCACCACTCCTATTCAACATAGTATTGGATTCCTGGCCAAAACAATCAGGCAAAAGAAACAAAGGGCATCGAAATAGGAAGAGAGGACGTGAAACTGTCCCTGTTTGCAGATGACATGATTCTGTGTCTAGAAAATCCATAGTCTCAGGCCAAAAGCTCCTTTAGCTGATAAACAACTTCAGCAAAGTTTCAGGATACAAAAATCAATGGACAAAAATCACTAGCATTTCTATACACCAACAACAGTGAAGCCAAGAGCCACATTAGGAATACAATGCCATTCACAATTGCCACAAAAAGAATAAAATACCTAGGAATATAGCTAACCAGTGAGGTGAAAGATCTCTACAATCAGAACTCCAAACACTGCTCAAAGAAATCTGAGATGATACAAACAAATAGAAAAACATTCCATGCTCATGGATAGGAAGAATCAATATTGTTTAAATGGCCATATTGCCCATTTACAGATTCAATGCTATTCCTATCAAACCACCAATGATATTCTTCACAGAACTAGAAAAAATTTTTCTTTTTTTTTTTTTTTTGAGACAGAGTCTTGCTCTGTCACCCAGTCTAGAGTACGATGGCATGATCTCAGCTCATTGCAACCTCCACCTCCCGGGTTTAAGCGATTCTCCTGCCTCAGTCTCCCGAGTAGCTGGGATTACAGGTGCCCACCACTGCACCCAGCTAATTTTTGTGTTTTTAGTAGAGACTAAAAATCTCTACTAAAAGAGGGTTTCGCCATGTTGGCCAGACTGGTTTTGAACTCCTGACCTCAGGTGATCTGCCCACCCCGGCCTCCCAAAGTGCTGGGATTACAGGCATGAGCCACCACACCTGGCCAAAAAAACTATTTTAAAATTCATCTGGGAAAAAAAAAAAAAAAAAAAAAAAAAAAAGCTCTAATAGCCCAGGCAATCCTAAGCAAAGAGAACAAAGCTGGAGGCATCATGTTACATGACTTCAAACTATACTACAGGACTACAGTAATCAAAATAGCACGGTGCTCATACAAAAACAGACACATAGACCAATGGAACAAAATATGGGACCCAGAAATAAGCTCATACACCTACAACCATCTGATCTTCAACAAAGCTGACAAAAACAAGCAATGGGGAAAGGACTCCCTATTCAATAAATGGTGCTGGGATATCTGGCTAGCCATAGACAAAAGATTGAAACTGGACCCCTTTCTTATACCATATACAAAAATCAATGCAAGATGGATTAAAGACTTAAATGTAAAACTTGAAACTATAAAAATCCTAGAAGACAACCCAGGCAATGCCATTCTGGACATAGGAATAAGCAAAGATTCATAATAAAGATGCCAAAAGCAATTGCAACAAAAGCAAAAATTGACGGATGGGATCTAATTAAACTTGAGAGCTTCTGCAGTGCAAAAGAAACTATCAACAGAGTAAACAGACAACCTACAGAATGGGAGAAAATATTTGCAAATTATGCATCTGACAAAGGTCTAGTATTCAGCATCTCTAAGCAACTTAAACAAATGCACAAGAAAAAACAACCCCGTCAATAGGTGGGCAAAGGATATAAACTGATACTTTTCAAAAGAAGACATACATGTGGCCAACATGTATATGAGAAAAGCTCAATATCACTGATCATTAGAGAAATGCAAATCAAAGCCACAATGAGATACCATTTCACACCAGTCAGAATGGCTGTTATTAAAACGTCAAGCCAGGCACAGTGGCTTATTTCTGTAATCCTAGCACTTTGGGAGGCTGAAGTGGGCAGATCGCTTGAGTCCAGGAGTTAGAGACAAGCCTGGGCAATATGGCAGAACCCCACCTCTACAAAAAGTACCAAAATTACCTGGATATGGTGGCACACACCTATAGTCCCATCTACTAAGGAGGCTGAGGTGGGAGGATCGCTTGAGCCCAGGAGGTCAAAGCTGCAATGAGCTGTGAGCGTGCCTCTGTAGTCCATCCAGGGTGACAGAGTGAGACCCAGTCTCAAATAAAAAGAAGTCAAAAAATAACAGGCGTTGGCAAGGTTGCAGAGAAAAGGGAACGCTTATACACTGTTGGAGGTAGTGTAAATTAGTTCAGCCATTCTGGAAAGCAGTGTGGCAATTCCTCAAAGAGCTAAAAAGAGAACTACCATTTTACCCAACAATCCCATAACTGGGTATATACCCAAAGGAATATAAATCATCTACCATAAAGACAAATACAAGCCAGGTGCAGTGGACACCTGTAATGCTAGCACTTTGGGATGCCGAGGCAGGTGGATCACTTGAGGTCAGAAGTTCGAGACCAGCCTGGCCAACATGATGAAACCCTGTCTCTACTAAAAAAAATACATAAATTAGCTGGAAATCACTTGAACCTGGGAGGCAGAGGTTACAATGAACCGAGATCACATCACTACACTCTAGCCTGGGCAACAGAGCAGGACTCCATCTAAATATATATACACACACACACACACACACACACACATATATATGCATGTGAATGTTCATTGCAGCATTATGCACTATAGTAAAGACACAGAATCAACCTAAATGCCCATCAGTGACAGATTGGATAAATAAAATGTAGTACATATACACCATGGAATACTATGCAGCCATAAAAATGAACAAGATCAGGTCTTCTGGGAACATGGATGGAGCTGAAGGCCATTATTCTTGGCAAACTAACGCAGGAACGGAAAACCAAATACCACATGTTCTCACTCATAAGTGGGAGGTAAATGATGAGAACTCATAGACACAAAGAGGGGAACAACAGACACTGGGGCCTACCTAAGATTGGAGGGTAAGAGGAGGAAGAAGATTAGGAAAAATAACTATTTGGTGCTAGGGTGACAAAATAATCTGTATGACAAACCCCTGTGACACAAGTTTACCTATATAACAAACCTGTACATATACCCCTGAACATAAAATAAAAAAATTTTTTAATGTGGCACTTACACGCAATGGAGTACTATTCAGCCATAAAAAAGAATGAGATCCTGTTATTTGCAACCACAAGGATGGAACCAAAAGTCATTATGGTAAGTGAAATAAGCCAACGACAGAAATACAAACATCACATGTTTTCACTTATTTGTGGGATCCAAAACTAAAAACAATTGAACTCATGGACACAGAGAGTAGAAAGATGGTTACCACAGGCTGGAAAGGATAGTGGGATACAGGTATGTTTATGTGTACAACAAAATAGAAACAATGAATAAAATCTGGCATTTGCTAGCACGACAGGGTGACTATAGTCAAAATAACTTAATTGTAAATTTTAAAATAACAAAGAGTGCAATTGGATTGCTTGTAACACAAACAATAAATGCTTGAAGAGACGGATACCCTATTTTCCATGATGTGATTATTTCACATTGCATGCATGCATCAAAACATTTCACATACCCCATAAATATATATACTTACTATATGCACAGAAAAATTAAAAATATAGATAGATAGCTGTTTGTCTTATTGTATTTACATTCCTTTTAAAAGTCATATTTCTATATATAAAGAATACACAATACAGAGTACAAAATTTAAATGTGCAAGAGTTAGATTGTGCAGAAGACAGAAATATAATGAAAAACATTGTTAGATTTTCTCACACATATTATTTAACTTATCCTACTATTAATTACTACTAATGGCCACGGTTTAGTCCTAGTGTTGTTTAAATAGCACTTATGTAACAGAAAATAATACATAAAAACATAATTTCAAGCGAACACATTGTTAAGTAATGATACATATGGACAATTATTTATAATATATTATGGGTTTTCTTCATCTACAACATCTAGGTCCTGGGTTGGCTCTCTGAAAGTTGGTCACCCAAAGACTGTAGTACCATTCTAGTGGGAGGAAAAATATACAAACAAGATACTATTTGTAAATTGCACAGAATAGAAACTGATAAACAATGGTGCCTTCTGTGAAAGTGACATCAGTGGCCGGAACAGGTGAGAGAGGCTTTCTTTTACTAGAGTATTTTAAGGTAGTCTTAAATGTTGTACCCTGCAAATATACCACGTATTTTTATTTTATTTTATTTCTTTTTTTGAGACGGAGTCTCTCTGTCGCCCAGGCTGGAGTGCAGTGGCACCATCTCGACTCACTGCAACCTCCACCTCCTGGGTTCCAGCTATTCTCCTGCCTCAGCCTCCTGAGTAGCTGGGACTATAGGCTTGTGCCGCCACGCCCGGCTAAATTTTGTATTTTTAGTAGAGACAGGATTTCACCACGTTAGCCAGGCCGATCTCAAACTCCTGACGTTAAGTGATCCGCCTGCCTCGGCCTCCCAAAGCGCTGGTATTACAGGCGTGAGCCACCGTGCCTGGCCTCCACCTATTTTTAAATGTACCTTGCAAATATTCAAAAGCAAGCGACTGTTCTGCACAGGGGTTGGCAACAGTGAGAGTGGGGAAAGGCACTAGCTCAGCGTGGGGGCACGTGCTCTCACTCGAAACAATGTATTCAGAACACACGGTTCTTGGGAGTTCCGGCCCAAACTTCAAGCTGGCGGCGAGGTGGATGGCTGATTCTGTTGAGTCTGATGAGGTGAGCTGCTCCGCAAAACTGAAGGGCCCACTGAGCCTGGGAAATTAGTGTGTACTTGTGTATGTGTTTGTGAGGAGAGCCGCTGGAGGGTTTTAAGGAAAACAGTGATTGGATTTATGACCAAAAGGTCCGTCTAGCTGTGTAAGGAATGTCGGGGGACACTATTTGGGGAGCATATTTCTGTAATCTTGGTGAGTACGGATGTTGGCTTGGACTCGTTAGCATAGTAGTACTGGATGGAGATGTGGAGACATGGATAGAACTTTGGGAGGTCACCCGGACAAGACTTGTTGCTAGATTGAATGTGGATTGTGAGGGAAAGCACCAACATGGCTGCCTGCTCCGTTTCTGGCCTGGGTGAGTTCCTGTTCCGGAGATGGAGAATCCTAGGGCGTTGGTTTATGTGGAGGGTAAGAATGAGTTATCTGCGACATTTTAAGCCAGAGATAGTTAACTGATGCACTTTTTTTTAAAGTCACTGGGGCTAGATGGTCGGTTCTCATGAGAGTCATTCGGGCAGTTCTGTGGGGAGGGGCGGGGAAGGGTGTAACTGGGAGGCAAGGAAGGGTCCTGTGTTGGCCTCAGCGGGGTGACAGGAAGCTGCTCGGTGCCGAGAGTGGCTACAGGGTCTCTAACGGGCAGAGTGAAGGCTTTAGTTTTTCATCAGTGTGAAATGGGCAGCCACGGTAGGGCTTTGAGTGTGCCAAGGGCTAATGAAAATCCTGTGTGGACAGCAAGCTATTGGGTAGGATTGCCAGATTTAGCTAATAAAAATCCGGGACACCTGGTTAAATATGAACATCAAAACAATTATTTCGTAGCATAAGTATGGCCTGTGCAAATCTGGGATATACTTATACTAAAAATGTATTCGTTGTTGATGTGACATTCAAATGTAACTAGTCCAACTGTGTTGGACCAAGCAGCCCTAACACTGACTGGGTCTGGAATTTCGGGAAGCCGAAAGGGGCCAAGGTGGTAGCCATGGAGGTGTGAGGAGGGATCCCCGCAAAGGTGAGGTTGGCCCATTTGGTGCCCTTTGCCGGAGAACAACTCTGGGGAGTCGAGCTTCTCGGCTCCTCTACTTCTTTCAGCCCCCAGCAGGCTCCACGGGGAAGGATTACCTGCCTCTTCCAATCCTGAGCTCCGGCGCCCGAGCGCCTCTCTTCCCCTGGCCAGGGCCTTGCTGAAACTCCCGCCCCCGGCGGCTGGCACGTAACCCCGCCTTCCACTTCCCTCCTCCCGCTCCCCGCAGGGGTGGAGCCTGAGCGAGGAGCCCGCGAGCTCCTCTGTCTCTCCTCTCTCCTCGGATGACGAGTGGCTGGATAACATGGAGTCGGGCAAGATGGCGCCTCCCAAGAACGCTCCGAGAGATGCCTTGGTAAGTGGGAAGGATGAGCGGCGGAGCGCGAAGCCAGGTGCAGCCAGGGACCTGCGAGGCAGGGCCACGCTGAGGGCCTGAGGGTGGGCTCGCACGCTCGTTTCAGTCTGGTCAGGGTCGTCAGGAGGTGAGGGTGATGGGGATGCGCCCTGGCCCCCGGGCCCCTATCTCGCCGCTCGGGCCAAGCTCTGCCAGAGGGTCGTGGTCCAGCGGAGCTTGCGGAACGGCTGCCCAGCTTTGTGTCCTGGGCTTCGGGCCCCTGCCGCCCCCTCGTCTCTACCTGTCTGCCAGCCCTGACTCTGCGTCCAGGGTTCTGATGCTAGCTTATCCCGCCGCCACAGCCAAAAATGACAACCAGCTGGAGCTATCCCTGCCTCTGCTGGGGAAGCCAACTTGTCTTCTCTTTGCCCCTCACCCCGCCCCCAACCCCGCCAAAAAATAAAAATAAACGTTTTCTGCAAAAGCATACTATGCGATTTGGTGTGATCACTGACTCACTTGGGAGGGCAAGGGTGAGTAGGACTTTGGAGCCCAAAGAAGGGGAACCTTGTATCATAAATATAAATACTACCCTTCTGTCCAGCCTTGATTTCCAGTACCAAATTCTGCATCTGGCGTTTTTATTTGAATCCACAGGTGATGGCACAGATCCTGAAGGATATGGGAATCACAGAATATGAACCAAGGGTTATAAATCAAATGTTGGAATTTGCTTTCCGTAAGTTAATGAAACACCAAAAACTTGCCTAACTTGTGAACTAGAAAAGATATTTTTATTGTAAGGACATTTTCTTTTCTTTTCTTTTCTTTTTTGAGACAGGGACTCGCTGTTGCCCAGGCTGGAGGGCAGTGGCGGGATCTCGGGTCACTGCAGCCTCCGGCTCCTGGGTTCAAGCGATTCTCATGCCTCAACCTCCTGAGCTGGGACTACAGGCACTTGCCACCATGCCCGGCTAAGTTTTGTATTTTTTGTAGAAAGGGAGTTTCGCCATATTGCCCAGGCAGGCCTTGAACTACTGACTCAAGTGATCCGCCCATCGTGGCCTCCCAAAGTGCTGGGATTACAGGCGTAAGCCACCGCGCCCAGCCTTGTAAGAACATTTTAAACCAAATTATGTTAACAGTATCGTAGAATTCAGCCTACAGAACTAAAAAGGAGTTCATGCTAGGGGACAGTAGTATTCATACGGTGATATCTGTTTAAAACTGATCATATAGACAGGACAATTACCTATTAAAATCAGCATTTAGGCTGGGCACAGTAGCTTACACCTGTAATCTCGGCACTTCGGGAGGCTGAGGCCGGAGGCCAGGAGTTTGAGTTATGCCTGGGCAACATAGTGAGACCCTGTCTCTACAAAAAAACACAAAATTTATAAACTGTCTACAAATTAGTGGAAACTTTTTTTAAGTAGCCATAAATATTAAGCTGTCTTCATATGTTTAAGAAAAGATTGTTTTGTTCTTAAAGGTTATGTGACTACAATTCTGGATGATGCAAAAATTTATTCGAGCCATGCTAAGAAACCTAACGTTGATGCAGATGATGTGAGACTGGCAATCCAGTGTCGTGCTGACCAATCTTTTACCTCTCCTCCCCCAAGAGATGTGAGCAAACTTGGATTTGAAGTTATTTTTACTTAAAATTTTTTAAACTGTAGTTCTAATAAGGATTTTTTTTTTAAGTTTTTACTGGATATCGCAAGGCAGAAAAATCAAACCCCTTTGCCACTGATTAAGCCATATGCAGGACCTAGACTGCCACCTGATAGATACTGCTTAACAGCTCCAAACTATAGGCTGAAGTCCTTAATTAAAAAGGTAAGAAATTTTAGCCAACTTTTCTTTTTTTAAAAGGTGGAATATGATAGGGGACTTTGTGAAAAGCAAATTCCTGTAGCTAGTATAATAGATTAAAAGTTAAGATAACTTACTAGAATTTTTTTAATTTAAAAAATTTTTTGAGCTAGATGGAACTTTAGTGCTCATCTAACTCAACAGTCATTGTTCACATCAGGAAGCGGGGCCTGAACTCATTTGTGAAGTTGGTAGCAAAGCTAGGACTGATTCCAAGCCTCATAACTCCCAATCTTTCCACTATATCATAGTTTTTTAGTGAGGCCTAATAATAGAGGGAATGATACCATCAGGAATTGGGCCAGCTTTCTGAAATACGACCTAAAGCCCTCCCACCACTGAAAAAGTTCTCCCTATAATAGGCTGCCTTTGTTTTCTGAAGTTCTACTAGAAGAGTTTTATTCTTTTTTGGGTTAAGAAATTGACTAGTTAAGATTACAAATCACAAAGTAGTTAGCTGTTATCCCCATTCAAATAAGACTCTATCTTAAACTTTAATACTGCATAAGATTATATATGTATTCATATCTATTTTTATATAAAGACATGTATATGTTTATGCAAACCCCAGATTAAATGTTGGATTTAGAACACTGAGAGAACAAAAACAGGACTTTCTTGCCATGGATAATCCATAATCATTTACATCAGCAATCCTAATTTCATTCCTGGTAAATTTAGGTGTCATATCTTAACATTAATTTGCTTTTTAAATCCCCTAGGGACCTAATCAAGGGAGACTAGTTCCACGATTAAGTGTTGGTGCTGTTAGTAGCAAACCTACTACTCCTACTATAGGTAAGTGAGAGGAGACAATGGCATTTCTGGCTGGTAAAGCAGTGCCTCAGCACTTGGTTTTGAACTATAATGCAAGTCAAAAAGTGAATCAGAAATTCTTGTGTATGTGTTACTATTAATAATTTTACTCATCCTCTAATAAAACTATAAACATACATGTTACTGGCTTTCAAAATGAGAAAGCCACAAGGAACGTCTGATCTCAAATGAGTATAAAATTGGACATTGCCCCCATTGTTGGTGGTATAAACTCTGATACCAAAAGCAGTTTACTCTTAGCTGTGTACTTTATGCCTTCTATAAGGTGCCACAGACACTTATGGCAGTAGACTACCTATTAGAAATTTAAATTTCCAAATAAATTGATAAGAGAATACAGTAGAAGATTAAGATGTACAAAAATCTTAAGGATCTCAAAGAAAAAAATTGTTTTTAATTCTAACCACCACGCCAGCCCTAAAGATGCAAGTTTTAAACTTTAAAAAAAATTAAAATGAGTTGGCCAGGTGCAGTGGCTCATGCCTGTAATCCTAGCACTTTGGGAGGCCGAGGCGGGCCTATCACTTGAGGTCAGGAGTTCAAGACCAGCCTGGCCAACATGGTGAAACCCCGTCTCTACTGAAAATATAAACATTAGCCGGGCATGGTGATGGGTGCCCGTAATCCCAGCTACTCAGGAGGCTGAGGCACGAGAATCACTTGAACCCAAGAGGCGGAGGTTACAGTGAGCCGAGGTCATGCCACTGCACTCCAGCTTGGGCGACAGAGTAAGACTCTGTCTCAAAAAAAAAAAAAAAAATTAAAATGATTTATATAGACCTTAAGACCTGAGTATTTACTCTGTTCAATTTGGGGAGGCTCCATCTACAGTCTAATGTGTTCAGTTTTAAAGCCTGAACTCCATACCTGCTTAAATGTATTAATAATCCTTAGGCCAAGAAAACATTCACCTACTGTGAATTTTCTTTTTTCTTTATAAAATAAAATACTTACATTGCTTCATTACGCTTCACCAAATTCTTTGGACTGATCCTTAATACATGGGAAAACTTACTTAGGGATGGAGATATTTTAGAGGAAGGTCTTACCTTCTGTGTTTGGGAGAGAAAGCAGTAAAACCTGGATTTCTCGGTACTTTTGAGCTTTCTTCCCTTAGACTTTCTTCACCTTTTTCTCTAGAAATGATCATTGTAGTGTCCTCAGCAACTCTATCTCTGGGTAGGCTGCTGGTTCCCAGGGGGAAGGCATGTATTGGATAGCCTGCATCCCCAAACGAATAATTGGAAATGGCTACATTTCCATAAATGTATTTTTTGAGAGAGCAATGATGTCAGTATGTATAGTAAGTCTTCGAGTCTTGCAAAATACATTTATTAAGCAAACATTTGTTGAGTAGCTATTAGGAGCAAGGTAAAAGAGCCGTGTGCTCACAAGGATGAAAAATGTTAGCCAAGCTTGTAATCTAGTCAGTGAGATAAGATAATAATAATGACTCCTATGACATTAAGGGAACTTCAGAGGCAGAATATAAGACGTTTAACTGAGAAAATTAAGGAAAGTTTTATAAAACACGGTAGTATTTGAGTTGTACCTTGGAATAATGGGTAGAATTTAGATGATTAGGGGTTTAGACTAGGTTATCTCCAAGATATTTTTCTGCTTAAGAAGTATCTGAACACAGAAAGGGAATAAATTTTCTGGGCCCACCTGGAGACCTCAAGGGGTATATTTGATCTCTGCTTTAGTTTCATGGGCATAGATGACATCTTCTGATTCTCAGCAAGCGACCAAGATGAAAAGTGCTAACTAAGGTAATAAATAGAAAACCTGGGTCTTTATTCTGGTAGGTTAAACTCTCATCTTTATGTCTTCATCCAGCTAAACCTCAGTGCTTACTATGTACCAGATGCTGTTTGAAGAGTTTTACAGGGATTAGTTTTACTTAATTTTCACAAGAATTATATGAAATAGGTGATATTATCTCCCATTTTACAGAGGAGAAAACTGAGGCACAAAAATTTAAATAACTTGCCCAGGGACACTCAGCTAGTAGGTGAGAGCCTGAATTCAAACTCAAAGCAGGTAGGCTACAGAGCCTACATTCTTTAACACTATTCTAAACTGAATTTTGTAACATCTAAGCAAGCTTGTAAATTTTTTAAGGTTCTTTTGCTCTTATTTTTAATGACTTTTTCCTCACCTTTTATTAGTTTCCTTTGCTTTGAAGATAGTTTGCGGTGAGTGTAGAATATAAATCTGTATAAATCACCTAACAAACATGGTCTGTTTATTGTAACTACAGCAACCCCACAAACAGTATCTGTCCCAAATAAAGTTGCAACTCCAATGTCAGTGACAAGCCAAAGATTTACGGTGCAGATTCCACCTTCTCAGTCCACACCTGTCAAACCAGGTAATGTGATCGGGGGTAGGGAACAGAATTTGTAATTTGTAATAATTTGAAATTGTAGAACCATTTGTGTTCCTATAGCAAGAGGTAAATTGTTTTAATATCCCAACAGGAAGGTGGCAGTAATGCTGCAAGTCAGGGTTCTTCAGAGGGACCTATGAGCCCTCTAAAATTCTGTGAAATTTTAGAGTCTCCCCCCTTATCCTTGAGGGATTATGTTCCAAGACCCCCAGTTAAATTTACAACCTTTAAAGTTCAATTTATAAACTTTCTAAATTATGAGGTTTAATTTATAAATTAGGCACAGCAAGAAATTAACAATAATAAAAAAAGAACAATTACAACAACATACTGTAAAAAATATATGTGAATGTGATCTCTCTCGAAGTATCTTACTGTACTGTACTCATCTATTTTTGGATCGCAGTTGAACACAAGTAGCTGAAACTGCGGATAAGGGGGGACTACTATATATGTAATGTTTTGGGGAGGAGGAAAAGAGTAGTCAGTGTGTTCATCAGATTTTCAAAGAACACCATGAACTAAACAGGATCCACAAATCTAAGGCATCTTCAAGGAAAAGCAGTTAAGGTAAAAGCTCAAGAAAGCGACAAAACTTAGTGATGAATATGTGTATGCAATCCAGAATATAAATGTAAATTCAAATGAAACTGTATCATTCAAATGAAACTGTATCTTTAGTTCATAGGATACGCGCACACACACACACACACACACACACACACACACACACACACAGACACACGCGGCTGGAATAAGTAGAATTCTGTCATAGCACAGTTTACTAATAAGTATGTTTAGATTTCACATCTTCTGAAACCTAACTGCACGCAATAAGCAACTTATGTAAAATACTGACCTATTAGGGAAGTGATTCCTGACCTTGAACATAGGCCTTTATTTAGTATGTTGCATGATGAGTCCAGTGCAGTTTCCCATGACTAAATTGAAATTCTAGGTTGTTAAAATACAACAGAACTTCTTCAACCTTGTACTAGATATGTTTGATTTAATCTTTATCTATACATAGATCAGAACATCACATTATATGCCATAAATATGCACAATTATTGGCAGGGTGCGATGGCTCACACCTGTAATCCCAGCACTTTGGGAGACTGAGGCAGGAGGATCACTTCAGGCCAGGAGTTTGAGACCAGCCTGGCCAACATGGTGAAACCCTGTCTCTACTGAAAATACAAAAATTAGCCAGGTATGATGGCACATGCCTATAATCCCAGCTACTTGGGAACCTGGGGCATGAGAATCACTTGAACTCAGGAGGCAGAGGTTGCAGTGAGCCAAGATCATGCCAGCTTGGATGACAGAGCGAAATACTGTCTCAAAAAAAAATTAATAATTTAACAATAAATAAACATACAATTATTATTTGCTAATTAAAAATAAAGATTTTTTAAAATTTAATTCAACTCATTGCAGTGTAAGTACCTGTGTTTCTTCTTCTATGATATAGTTGCACTTCATGCTACTGAAATTGGTATTAGAATTACATTCAGCTTTGTTGTATACTTTTTACCATGTTTTGGATTCTGGGTAATTCATAGCTTGGTTTTGGGGGGGGCTTTCTTCTCTGTTTACAGTTCCTGCAACAACTGCAGTTCAAAATGTTCTGATTAATCCTTCAATGATTGGGCCCAAAAATATTCTTATTACCACCAACATGGTTTCGTCACAGAACACGGCCAATGAAGCAAACCCGCTGAAGAGAAAACATGAAGAAGATGATGACAATGATATTATGTAAGGAATATAGTCTAGTCTAGATGCATTTCAAAAGGAAAGTTGGTTTTGAACTCAGTATACTGAACTAGAATATTCTAGATCTTCTCGTTTTACCTTAAGACTGAAACGTAGCTGCAGTATTTTTCATCAGTTAAAACTGTTAGATCTCTTTAGTAAACATACAAATGTGTTTATCATTAGGCTTCAATTACAAACAGTTAAGTATTTGTTTCTTAATAGTTTCATTAATGTTGAGTCCTAGTATGGCAGTTCTGTTTTTGAGACACTTTTCTGCCTTCTATCACTGATAGCAGCACCTAAGTTTCAGGTTCTACAGCCTGGTCAGCAGATTTATCTTTAACAGCATAATTTCTGATCTACATTTAAATACTACTTTATTTTATAAGGTAATATAGTTACTGTCACTAGCTTATTTTTTTTTACCAAATCTCTCAATTTAGGAAACATTTTTTGGAAAGGGTGGATTTAGAGGAGAGATTCTAAATCCATTTTGAATGTATCTGTTTCTTTGCCTTCCTTAACTCCCAAACTCAACTCCTTTTCTGGATCCCATTCATTTTCTGCACTTCCCCCATAGGCTTGTTTCTCTCCATTGCTGTTAAATGTAAAAGGCCATACCTGGAATTTTAAAAATATCATTCCTGGTAATACAACTCAGTGTCATTTTCCTATTTTTAAAACATGCTCTACATGCCTAATGTTTTGTGATTCACTTTAACCTGATGGTTTGCATTTGCTGGTTTTCACTCTTAATATCAGAGCAGTTGGGTTTTACACCTTAGTTTTTATGCCTGTTAAGCTTTACTGTGCTTGACAGGTAGTTTTGGGTTACATTCAGTTTTAGTCTTGTATTCCAAGTTGATAAGTACATGTTTCACATTTCTAAATTTAACAAGAGATGCTGTAGCTTAAAACATGTTTTGATAAGTAATTACACTGGACCTAGGCAAAAACCACTGAAGAACAAGTGTTCCTTTTTACCACGTACATATTATGTTTTGATCACTGCTGCTTGAGCCCCCCATTGGTATAATTCAGATCATTTTTTTAGCTTGTTGACATGAGGATGTCACATGTAAGACGGGATCAAACCTGAAAGTAAGACACTGATGGTTCTCCATCCTCCATAAGGCCCACAAGGAAAACAAATTAGTGTGATGTGACTTGCATTTATGTGCACTCTGCATAGGTTTCCCAATAATACTGTAATGTTGCTGAACACTTTACCCTGTTTTCCATTTACACAGATATTAAAGTCATATTGGGAAAGATGGCAAAGCTTTTGCAAATATAAACACACCTGTTTTGTTTTTCTTAAGTTCAATGTACTTTTGTAGAATTTTGTAAAATAAATGTGTTCGTATCATAATTTAGAATTTATAGCCAAGGATCCTCAAAACAGAAGTTTCATCTTAGGATAATGCTTGATATATCTAAGAAAAAGTCCAGTAACAGAGAAGAAATGTCTCATCAGTTTTAGTGTTTTCGATATTAGGGAAAAGTAATATAAAAACAGGTAAAATGTATAAAAACAGACCTGATCAACATCATAGGAGATAAATATTCATTATATAGCATAGGATATTATTACTTGAATGTTCTCAGGGAGGCAGCAAGTCAGGAGGCCTAGGTTCTAGTCCTAGTTCCATCATTTACCAACTGTGTGACCTTACTTCACCTCTTAGCCTTGTTCTCCTCACTAGTAGTAGGAAAGTAACACCTACCCTGCCTACCTCACAGGGCTGTTGTGAGGGTTCAATTGGTATTTGTGAAAATTCTTTCAAAATTGTAAAATACTATATAAGAAATTATTGTATTTGTTCCAAGGTTATTAATAAAAATTTGAGCTTATCAATCAGTGCTCTTTCATTTTTTACTTAAAGGATTCAAGGGAGATAACAAAACCCAGTAATTCTCTTGGCCAAAAGCCATTAAGACTTGTTTAACAGTTAATTATGTATCAGAAAATCACTTGCTTTCATCTGGAATCAGCATGTGACACATCATAGTGAAGCAAATTGAAAATGAGTAAAAGAATATGCGTTTAAATCTGTTGTCCTTCAGCTTCTAGGTGGAATTTTTAAAAAATATGTGCTGATGGTAAATGGGGTGAGGACACTGTTACCTCTAGTTCTTCCTTTTATGGGTAGCAAACAAGTGTCTATAATCTAAGTATGAATATAGGAATATAGCCAGCATGGGGCAGGGGGAGAATGAAAGATATGATGCACACTATGGTCTCAGGGATCCAAAGTGACAGGGAATACTCAAGAGGCAGGAAAGAAAACACTAATCAGAACTACAGAAGAGCAGGTATGCCACCATTTACATTTTAATATATTTATATACAGATATACACACATGGTATGCTCTTTATGCAGTCTCACTCTGTTGCCCAGGCTGGAGTGCAGTGGCCTATCTCAGCTCACTGCAATCTCCGCCTCCCGGGTTCACGCCATTCTCCTGCCTCAGCCTCCCGAGTAGGTGGGACTACAGGCGCCGACCATCACGCCCGGCTAATTTTTTGTATTTTTAGTAGAGACGGGGTTTCACCATGTTAGCCAGGATGGTCTCGATCTCCTGACCTCGTGACCCACCCACCTCGGCCTCCCAAAGTGTTGGGATTACAGGCGTAAGCCACCGCGCCCAGCCTCTTTATGTATATTAAGTAGCCTTAGATTGAAGGAAACTGGTCTTCCAGAGGTTGCTTCTGGGGAGGGAAACTGGTAGGTAGGGGAATGAGGAAGGTGTCTTCATTGTATACTCCTTTTTGATCATGTGTAAACCCCTGTGCTAGAGGGAAATTTTGGAAATGAAGAAGAAAACAGGAAAACACTGAGCTAAAGAACCAATTTGTTCACTTACGACATGGGGATTTTTTTTTTTTTTCTGCATATAAACACACACATATATACAGTCTAGGGTTAAAGGTGAATTTACAACTTAAAAGCATATACCTTTGCAATATTTTACCAATTCATAATTCCAAATTAGCATATCCTTATACTGTTTTGTGGGGTTTTT
Organism: Piliocolobus tephrosceles; assembly: GCF_002776525.5. Classification (NCBI taxonomy): domain Eukaryota; kingdom Metazoa; phylum Chordata; class Mammalia; order Primates; family Cercopithecidae; genus Piliocolobus; species Piliocolobus tephrosceles. Next base: position 75,780,926 of record NC_045445.1, read on the forward strand.
GTTATGAGGCAGTCTCGCTCTGTCACCCAAGCAAGAGTGCAGTAGTGTGATCTCGGCTTACTGCAACCTCCACCTCCCGGGTTCAAGTGATTCTCCTGCCTCGGCCTTCCCAATAGCTGGGACTACAGGCACCCGCCACCGCACCCGGCTAATTTTTGTATTTTTGGTAGAAACGGGTTTTCACCATGTTAGCCAGACTGGTCCCAAACTCCTGACCTCAGGTGATCTGCCCGCCTCAGCCTCCCAAAGTCCTGGGATTACAGGTATAAGACACCATGCCCCGCCCCTTATGCTGTTCTAGCTTATATGCACACAAATTATCTACTATCTTCTTTGGCTAGGTTAAAAATTCCTTTGGAACATAAATGCTGTCTTATATTCCCTCTATCACGTCTTTAAGCACATAACAGGAACTCAAATTTATTTGCCTGACAAGTTGTTTACGACTGGAGTTTCCCCCATTCATTCTTTAGGTTAACAACCCAAATAAATGGGGGGTACTTTTTAAGTACTTTCTACTGGAAACAAACTAGGAAACAGTCCAGTAGAAAGTACTTAAAAGGTACAGTCGGAGATTGTTGGATAGATAATGTTGGCAACTGTAGAGTCTAGGTGCTGGGTTTATGGGAGTTTATGCTTCTTTCAGTTCCATTTGAAATAATTTTGTAAATGTTGGAGGAAAGGTAATCAGTAGGAAAAAGAGTCAAAAAAATTGGACTAGAATTCCTGAGTACCCTTAGAGGTATGCAGAAACATAGCGCAATTTAAAATTAACTACAAATACGGGTACAGTACTAACTAAAATACAAATGAAGTAAGAAAAAACTTGAGCTTTCAAATTTGTTTTGTTCAGAGCAACCACTAAAATTTTCTTTTGCTATTCTATCACGGGTTAAACAAAATAGTCTAGAAGCATCGTGTCAGGGATAGAGTCTAGAAGCATCATGTCAGGGAGGGAGGCACATTGGAAAAGCATCAACCACTGGAACCAGACAAACCTGGACTTGAATCCCTGCTGTTACTCAGTAGCTCTGTGGTCCTGTCCAAAAGTTTAACTATTTCTTTGTCCCTAAAGGTGAAATACATATCTTGCCAGCACAGAATTTCTGGTCAGACATGGCTTTTTGAAGTCATGTTTACCTCTGCTCTCTCCCAAAACTCCATTAAAAGGACAGGAAAGAGATAGGAAGGTAAAATTATAAAGAGGATGAAAGAATCCGAATGGCCATTAGATTCTCAACAGTGACAATGAAACTGTGGCTTCGAGTCTCAAAAAGTGATACTCAAGCTAAAATTCTATATATAGCCAAACTAGGAATCAAGCATACGGGTCGAATAAAGACATTTTCAGACTTACAAAGTCTTAGAGATCTTGCCTCCCAGGCACCGTTTCTCAGAAAGCTAGTAGAGTCTTGTGTTCTACAAAAAGTAGACCAAGAAAGAGGGAAAAGGGGGAATCCAGAAAACAGGAGTCTAACACAGGAGGTAAAAGGAATCCCCAAGAAGGTTATATGAAATCCCAGAGCAATAGTTAGCTGTACAGCTTACTTAGAGGGCATCAAGTACAAATTGGAAAAGGAGCACCAAGGACTCCTGCAGGGATAACTCTAACAAGGATTATTCAATATGTTTTAATATATTGAGACACACTTCTGGAAGATTTGGGAATGAATCACTGATGGGTATACACAGAAAAAGAAAATTTTTTTAAACACTGTTAACGCCAAAGACAATAAAAGTTACATAAGTAAATTCAATCGTGCATACTACATAGCTCAGCTGTGAGTATTAGGTATGAAGACTTTTGATCTAATCTATAATTGTGACAAAACTATACTGAGAATGAAGAAGTAGAAATATATGTGAAATAGAGCCTTCCTCCATGGTATGAAAGATAGATTTCTTTAAAAAATAAAAAAAAAGAAGTGAACAATATAAGCATATTACTTAGAAACATGGACGTATATACCTGAAAAACTCAAGAGTTGAAAGTGGTCACCTCTGTGGAGTGGGAATCTTGAATGGGAGGAATGGGCTGGGGCTTTTTTGTTACAAGCCTTGACTTTTTAAATTATGATCATGTGTAACTGATAAACATAAAAGTTGATAAACATAAAAGTTAGAATAAAAGCACTAGCACAATGTCTGCCATAAAGTAGGACCTTGATAAAGAAAAGACATTTATCTAATTGTCCCATCTCTCCACTGCTGCTGCCCCACTTCTCGCATTCAGCAATGCGTTCCTCAAGTTTCTATTCTCACCCTTCCTAACAAAGTATGACAGGAAAAAAAAAAAAATCACGGTTTCAGTGGACACTTTTATTGTTTATTTAATGGATCATCAATTTTGTCTCCCTACCTACAAATGGAATTTCATCTTGTTTCCATGCTGAGTAGTGAAACAGTGACAAAGCTAATCATAATAGCCTACATCAAAAGAGAACTAAGCTAACACAGCTCACTTGTTTTAACAGGCAAAATATAAATATATGCACTCTAGAATGCACAATGTTTAGTCACTAAGAAATTCAAATGGGATCTTGAAGAATGTAGGTAAATCCAGGGTGCAGTAAAGATGAGCTGAGATGCTGTGCAACTGTTTAAGGGTTCCTGGCACTGCATCTCTTGGCCACTAGCTGAACCTTGACATGGAAGGTTTTAGCTAATGCCAAGTGGAGTTGCAGAAAATGCTAAGTTGACTTAGGGGCTGTGCACAGGAACTAAAAGGCAGGAAAGTACTAAATATTGCTGAGAGCATCCACCCCAGGAAGGACTTTACCTGTTTTTGAGAGAGCACACATACAGACAGCATTACTATAGTGCCCAGTAAGCCAGATCTCCCCCCACTTTATCTTCCCAATAACATGCCAGCTCTTTTTAGGATATATGGCCAGGAGTTGGCCAACTTTTACACTTTGGATTCCAGGTCTACTAGACCATAACTCTCAGAACAAGTTTCTATCTGTCCCTCCCCGCCTCAGCGGATGCCAGAAGCTTTATCTGAAGTTCCTCTGTACTGCCCAGCTAGTAATGACTGCTAATGAAAACACTACTTACTAACTTTCTCCACTCCATTCTACCCACCTCTCACTACACAGTCCCGCCCTTCTCCCAAATAAGTCAAAAAACAGAAGAACCTCACCTTCCAGGAGCTCCAAACTGGCACCACCCCCAGTGCTCACATGGCTGACTTTATCCTCCGTGTTCCATTTGGCACAGCAAGTGGCAGTGTCGCCACCACCTGTTGAATGAAAGCCAGGTAAAAAGGGAAGAGAGAGAAAAGAAAAGAAAAGAAAAGAAAAGAAAAGAAAAGAAAAGAAAAGAAAAGAAAAGAAAAGAAAAGAAAAGAAAAGAAAAGAAAAGAAAAGAAAAGAAAAGAAAAGAAAAGAAAAGAGAAAAGAAAAGAAAACAGATTGGCACCAAAACTGTAAGACAGTGTGCTCTCCAATCCAAAAGGTAGCTGATAAACCCCAACTCTATCTTACCAAGAGGCTCGTCTGTAAATTATCTACCTGTTTAGTTCTTAAGATTTACCCAGAATAAAGAGACACAGAAGTAGTTCTCCACTCCACCTTCCTCTGATCAGAATTCTGCCAGCTTATACTGGTAGTAGCTTTGTATAGTACCACTTACCTATGATGGTGATGCAGCCCCTAGAAGTGGCTTTCACCACCTCATCCATGAGGGCTTTGGTTCCCCGGGCAAAAGCTTCCCATTCAAATACCCCCACAGGACCATTCCACACAATCTGCTTAGCCCGAGTGACAGCCTCAGCATACTTCTTGCTGCTTTCAGGACCACAGTCCAAGCCCTGACGGGTAGAGGTGAGAGAAGATGAGCTATCAAGAAAAGCTACTTAAACACTACCTCCACCAAGAACAGAACTCAGGGCTGTACATCAAAGTTTCTTCTAGAACCAAATGGTACTCTTCAGTCTTTAAAATTATAAACCTGTTCATGCCTTTTGTACTCAAAAATTCTGCTGTATGGAAGATCAAGACTAAAAGAAAACCTCAAAAGTTATTTAATAAAAACATTCTTAGCCACACTATTTATGTTAGTGAAGACTAGATCAATGGTTCTCAACCAGGGTCAGTTCTGCCCCTTCACAATAGATAGGCATGTGGCAATGTCTAGAGAGAGTGTTGTTGTTGCAACTTGGGAGGGTGCTACTGGCATCTAGTGGCCAAGGATGCTTTCAACAACCTTACAATTCAACAGTCCCCCACAAAAAAACAGATGTCAATAGTGTTGAGAATGACAGTGAACTAGATCAGTAGTACTCAAACTTTGCCACGCATGAGAATCACCAGGAGAGCTTATTCAAACACAGACTGTTGGGCCCCACCCCCAGTTCCTGATTCAGTAGGTCTGGGGTGGGGCCCAAGAACTTGCATTTTTAACAAGTTCCAAAAATGATACTGATACTGCTGGTCTTAGGAACGCACTTTGAGAAACATTGAACTAAATAATACATGAATGCCTGACAAAAGAAAAATAAGCAAACTAGCATGGTAAAAACATGATACAATTTTACACAGCAATCAAAATGATATTTGGAGCACCCTAAAATCAACTATATTAGTCTTTAATATACACTTACATTTCTCCCTGATTATAATCAGTATACTTATTAATTTTTTCATATGAGAAAGTTTTCTTATATAGCTTTCTAGATAGCAACATAATCCAAAACAACCCAAACCTTGAAAGTACATGACACTATCTCCAGCACATAGTAAGTACTTAATACACATTAAACAGATGAAGAAAAAACAGATAAAACTAAAAATGGGCCGGGCACAGTGGCTCACGCCTGTAATCCCAGCACTTTGGGAGGCTGAAGCGGGTGGATCATGAGGTCAAGAGATCAAGATCATCCTGACCAACATGGTGGAACCCCATCTCTACGAAAAATACAAAAATTAGCTGGGCATGGTGGTGCACACCTGTAGTCCCAGCTACTGGGGAGGGTGAGGAAGGAGAATTGCTTGAACCTGGGAGGCAGAGGTTGCAGTGAGCTGAGATTGTGCCACTGCACTCCAGCCTGGTGACACAGTGAGACTCCGTCTCAAAAAAAAAAAAAAAAGGTTTTGCAACACATTACTGAAGGCCAGTAATCCAATAGCACTGCTTTTCTCCCACGGATTCTTCCATAATGAGGGACTCAATGCAACATTCGGAGCCCTTTCTGGCAGAGATCTCCTATAGAGATTGATAGAGATTGTTTTAAAATGCTTGTTGATTGGCTGAATCAATGAATGATTGATACCACAAAGTTTCTGTTCACTCACACTACCAACCCACTCAAGTGACTCACCATCCAGCCAGCAGGTATGCCAGAAGCCACAGTGGCTTGGCCAGTCTTGGCATTCTCATCAAACTTGTCAGCAGTGACAAAGTCAACAGGCAAGGTAATCTTCACACCATTCTTCTCAGCTTTGGACATTAGGTCTTTGACAATCTTGGCTCCCTCTTCATCAAACAGAGAAGTGCCAATCTACACAGGGGAGCCAAAATGATGGAGGTCAGCATCTATACTAAGAACAAGACTGCCTCACAAAGCGAACAGGAACCAGACACAATACAGTATAAAGGAACAATGCAAAGACAAAAGACTTGCCAAAATAAATAAAAATGGGAGTTTTCAGGGCTTATGTTAAAAGACTGTTTTCTTTTTACATTTATACAACCTGCTATTATCATGGAGAGCTATTTCACATCCACTTGGCATTGGTTTCCTACCTCCATGTTGTTGAGCACCTTAAGGAAGGTAAAAGCCATTCCGCCACCAATAATCATCTCGTTGACTTTGTCCAGCATATTATTGATCAACTGGATCTTGTCTGCAACTTTAGCTCTAGAAGAGAAAGCAAGAATCATCACTTAAAGAACAATGGACTAGAGAAGTGATATTACATAGAACCTGAGTTTCTATTTCAAGGCACAGGAACAAAGAAAGTCTCAAAGTGACAAAAGTACTGCCTAACTTTGCTCTATGTTTCTCCAACCCAAAAACTCAATCCATTTCTAAGAAATCCTTTTAAGGTATGGCTCCAGACATCAGTACATCTTTTTAAAAATTCCTCACCCCACTTACCATCAGTACATTTTTTTTTTTAATTCCACCTAGAAGCTGATGGACAACAGATTTAAATCCATATTCTTTGTTTAAGTAGGGCTGAGAAGACCTACTCTTATCTAAGGAAACTATGGGTTCCAAATCTATTTTGCACACTCCCCAACACACACACACACAATTCAGAGCATCAAGGTTGCTAATTGTGTCTAAGCACGATTGCTAACTGTGGGATCCTAGAGACACTCAGAATTATCCTAACCTTAGAGCAGGGATCAGACTGTATACTAAATAAATATATACTGAACAAAAATAGATATTCCTGAAGTCATACCCTATACTCAGTTGCTGGGACATTTTTTTTCTCTGTCTTTTCAACACAAAGTCTCACTCTGTTGCCGAGGCTAGAGTGCACTGGTACAATCATAGCTCACTGTAACCTGGAACTCCTAGGCTCAAGCAATCCTCTTGTCTCAGCCTCTCAAGTAGCTGTGACTACAGGCATACAACACTACCCCTGGATAATTTTTCTTTTTAAATTTTTTTGTAGAGACAAGATCTCACTATGTTGCCCAGGCTAGTCTCAAACTCCTGAGCTCAAGTGATCCTCCTATATTGGCCTTCCAAAGCACTAGGGTTACATGCCTAAGCCACCATGCCCAGCCGGGATATTTTCATTATGGCATTTATTTTTGTTGGATCACCCAATTCAACACATTTACGGGGCACCTACTCTGTGCCAAGCACTATTCTAGGTCTTTGAGAAACATCAGAGGGCAAAGGCAACAGAAAGACCTACCCTTTGGGAGTTTATTTTCTAGTAGATGGAAATAAGATAAACACACATTTATCTTTCATCTCCCTATGAGACAAAAAAGACCCAAACTAAAGAGAAACAAAGTAATAGCTTGCCTTCCATAAATATTCCCATATAACTAAATCCCACTTACATGGACAAATCACCTTGCGTCTGTTTCTTTCTTCATTCAATAAACAAGATAATACCTATCCGGTGAGAGACCCTATGCTAGGATTTGTGAAAAGAAGGTATGAAACAACAGTGATGTGGGTGAACGGATGGCAAGAAACTATTTACTATTTATTTCAGTTGTAAAGATTGGTTGCCACCAAGGATAAAGATAGTTTTAAATACACACACACACACACGGAAGAAAGCAGTTAGAAAGGAGTTCAATTTCTTCTAAAGAATAGCTTACAGCTCGAATGCCTGTTTCTTCAACAAATCAACAAAATGAAAATAATAACTAGGGGATTATTACAAGAGATACCTAACAGCCAAAGGCAATGCATGGACTTCATTTGAATCCTTATTCAAACAAACCAACTGTAAAAAGACACTTCTGAGATGATCAAGAACATCTGAATACAGACTGGGTATTAGATGATAGTAACAAAACTGCTAAATTTGTTAGGTATAATATGGTGATTATTTAAAAGAAATCTGCTTATCAGTTACCAGATGTATACAGGAGTATTATAGGTTGAGGATCCCTATTCCAAAAATCTGAAATCCTCCAAGATCAAAACTGTCTGAGCTCAAAGGAAATATCATTGGAACATTTCAGATTTCATATTTTCAGATTAGGATCCTCAACTAGTAAGTACCATGCCTTCCAAAATCCAAAAATAAATCTGAAATCCAAAACACTTATGGTCCCAAGCATTTCGGATAAGAGATACTCAAACCTACGTAAGTGAAAGTATATGATGTCTAAGGCTAACTTAAAAACATTACAGGCACAAGCTCACACCTGTAATCTCAACACTTTGGGAGACCAAGGCAGTCAGATCGCCTGAGCCCAGGAGTTCAAGACCAGCCTGGGCCAACATAGTGAGACCCTGTCTCTACAAAAAAAATTCAAAAACTAGCCAGGCATGGTGATGCATGCCTGTAGTCCCAGCTACTCGGGAGGCTGAGGTGGGAGGATCGCTTGAGTCCAGAAGGTCAAAGCTGCAGTGAGCTGTGATCATGCCACTGCACTTCAGCCTGGGCAGCAGAAAAAAAAAAAATAGATAGATAGATAGATAGATAGATACACACACACACATTTATTTCACTTATATTCACTTTGTCAGGAATATATACATATGTGTGTGTGTGTGTGTATATATGTGTGTATACATTCCTGACAAAACAGTTAGGACATAAAAGAAACAAGATTAGCAAAAATGTCAATTAATTGTTGAAACAGGGTAATGGGTACCTGGGAGTTTACTATACTATTCTCTCAACTTCTGTACATATGAGTGTTCATTACAATAAAGCTTGTTTAATAAAAAATAAAAGTTTTCCCAAAAACTGTTAATGGCCTAGGGAAACTACACTGCAAGAAAGGTGGCAAAAAAATCTCACATCCACTTCCCCATAACAGCTATTTCAGTCTGAACCTAAAAACCTAACCATAAGGTGGCAATAGGTGGCACTCACTCCCATATTCCAGGTCTACAGAAAGTTGGAGAACAAAGCCCAGGAATATATATCTTTTTCCAAGAACAAGACACAACAACCTGTATCTACCTGAGTTATTTTTAAGACTCTGAAACTGGGCTCATAAAGCCTAGAGAGCAACTGTATTAGCCCATTTTCACAATGCTATAAAGAACTACCTGAGACTTGGTAAGTTATAAAGAAAGGTTTAATTGACTCACAGTTCCCCATGGCTGGAGAGGCCTCAGGAAATTTACTATCATGGCCGAAGGCAAAGGGGAAGCAAGTCATCTTACATGGTGGCAAAAGAGAGGCAAGCGAGGGGGGAACTGCCAAACACTTTTAAACCATCAAATCTAGTGAGAACTCACTATCACAAGAACAGTAATGGGGGGAACCGCCCCCATGATCCAATGGGGATTATACAACACATGGGGATTATAATTCGAGATGAGATTTGGCTGGAGACACAGAGCCAAACAGTATAAGCAACTATACTACCCGAAATTGACACCCAACTCCAGAGTCAATTTTCATCAGGAAAGAGTATGTTCACTCCCCTGGGGGAAAAAACTCTGCTCATAGAAGGGTAATGGGCCTCCAGCCATAAAGAGGCTGCTACCTAGATCACCACACCAAGTCACAGAAAGTTGTCTTATCCAAGCAGTGCTGGCTCTCTATCCCTGCTTTATCACCTAAAATTTATCCTCCTCTCAACCCTCAATTCTGAAATTTCTATTTTTAACTAAGCCATTAGAAAATCATTATCTACTTGCTGCCTTACCCTATAGGAGAAAAAATAAAATAGGTATGTAATCTGGAGAAATTAGGTCTAAATTATATATTAAACACATATGAAGAGGTTTTCATAGTTATACACTGCCAGGTTGTATGTATGTAAAAGGCTCACGCACTTCAAAATTGCTAGATGAGCACCTATGGTGGATCTTTCCCATTCTTCCCTGCAGAGCCATCTTCTATCCTTCTCTACCCTGTTGTGTCACAGGAGGCGGACCTGCATGGACTATATCAAGGAGCTTTCTTGCCCTCTGGTTTCCATTTGGGTTTCAGCCAAATTGAGGGTAGGAGGGAGCGCAGCAGCAGGAGACTGAAAGATTAGAATATTTATTGCCCTCGCTCCCCCTCACTACCAGATCTTGTGTCCTCTGACCAAAGGCTACAGTTCCCATCAGATAGCTCTCTCCACACCAACTGTCCTCTCTGAATTCTGATAACCATTTCCCTCCCTTTGTCCCTTCAGGCCTAGAGATGGTGATGCCTGTTGCTAGCCCCAAATTACTGTACTGTCCCTTTGCGGTTTCCTGAACCCTACCCACACCTCTGTATTTTATGTATTTATTTATTCATTCATTGATTCATTCACTCATTTTGAAACAGGGTCTTGCTCTGTCACCCAGGCTGGAGTGCAGTGGTGTGATCACAGTGCACTGCAGCCTCTACCTCCCAGGCTCAAGTGATCCTCCCACTTCAGCCTCTCTGGTAGCTGGGACCACAGGTACATACCACCACCGCCCAGCTAATTTTTTTGTAGACATGGGGTCTCACTTTGTTGCCTGGGCCCGTCTCAAACTCCTGGGCTCAAGCGATCTTCCTGCCTGGGCCCTCTCAAAGTGCTAGGATTACAGGTGTGAGCCACCATGCCCAGCCTATAGTTCCTTTATTAAATTCTCCTCAGTTACCCAGTGTGACTGAGCTGTATGACAATAAACCACCCAAGTTATGGCCTACTACCAGGCAAACAATACTTAAAGCATGATCTTAAAGAGTTCTTCATACCCGCCCAGGATGGCCAGGAAAGGTCGCTCTGGGCTCTCCAAGGCCTTGGCAAAGTAGTTCAGCTCCTTCTTCATTAAAAATCCACCAGCCTTCTGTGGCAGATTGACTCCTACCATGGAGCTAGAAAAGATCAAAGACATTCAAATTCTAGTCAATCCCTATCATTCCTCCTAGTCCTAGAGGCCAGCTCCTTATCACTAAAATAGTTCTACTTTTGGACTGCAAGAAATCATGGTTTTCATCCCTACATTGCAACAAAAAACACTTAGGTACAAGATAAGATTTTTAACTAATAATGCAAGGTCAAGGGGAAAGAGTAAAAAGTAATGAACTTAGGTAGAATTTAAGATACCCAATTAACACTCTTCAGCAGGCCAAAGGGCAATTCACAGATAAGTAATTGGCCGGTTGATGATAGCAGAAGAGGATTCCTCAATTTTCTTCCTACTGACAGCATGAGAGTCTGCTCTTATAACGTTCATAAAAGGATAACTCTGTACAAAGTATCTAAGGTAAGAAAGAGCAACCTCTTCCTGAAACTCCACAAAAGGCTCTACAGTCACCAACATTTTTTTACTTTTATTTGCTCTTTGGATGAGAGCTACTCAACAAGAGCCACAGTGACAGTTTCAACTAGAGAAGCTGAAAGGATTACAGTATAATACAGGACTCTCCAAAAGCAACCCAGAGCTTGGGCTACTCAAGTAAACAGGAATGCTGTTCTTAGTGTGGTAGTCAACAAGGTTCTTGGCACCTGTGGGCTCTGTGAGCAGTGCCAAAAGCATCATTGACGTAGACATCCCCTAGCTTGGAAAGTGAAGCTCGGAAAGCTTCTATTTTGGCTGGTTCGGCTTTAACCTATAGAGAAAAACAAAAACAGAAAATGTGATAGCTCCAAAGACAACTATAAAAGCATTTCATATACCAAGAGTCCTCTTAAACATCTCTAAAGACCCTGAGTAGGTGGGACAGTGATTTTTTTACAACCGGCAGTAGGATGTGTTCTTTCTTCCAAATATTCCAGGTACTTTGGTCATTTCTACATGTTTCTACCCTCCCTTAACTTCCCTCAAATTGCAAACCTAGTATTCCTGAACAATGGCTTAACCTCTAATCACATGAAGTTAACAACATCCCACTAGCCTCTTCCCAGCCTTCAGCTCAAGGTTCTGATTATCCTTCCCTCTCCTTGACTTCGTTTCTCATTTTAAACATTCTCCTTGTGATAGTATCATACTTGACTCAAGCTGCTGGCTACCAAGGCCTTTCTGTGAAGTGAAAGGGGCTCTCACACATATTCCTTATAAAAGCAACAAGGGCAAGCTGGGACAGAGAAGGCAGATGGAAACATGACAACAGAAAAGACTTCAGAAACACTTTACATTGACAAAGAGGTATTTTATGGCCTTCTCTGGAAGCTAGGCATCTGAGAACACAAGAAATATACTTCTACAAAAAGAGAGAGGAAGAAAATGTAGAAGTTAAACATAGAGCTTTGAAATGTCAGCTTGCCATCAAAGGATACCCCAAAGGGGACAGAAAGCAAGATGGGAGGATAAGCAAAACAGAGAGTCTCTGGCAGGAGATTAAGCAAAGATGCACAGGAAGCAAGCCAGATGAAAGGAGACATGACACAGAAGAGTACACAGCACAAAGCGGATGTTCATTTTAGTCACTGCCCACTCCTATGCTCCTATGTATCAAGGAGGTGAAGGGGACTGCCACAAAAAATGGGGCTTTTCCCTAAAGACCCAAAGAACTGCTGAGGCACTAATGCTAAAATTGAAGACTGTGGCACTCCCATAACCTCTCTAGAATAGAATAACATCTGCCACTAGTGATTGGAAGATGACACATGTAGTAATTATAACAATGCTCAAATGTAAGGAGACCTGAGTTCTATATTCAGCTCTGACACTAATTCATTGTGTAACCTTTGGTAAGTTGCTATCTCTGAAATTTTCCCTTCTGTCAAAAAGGCATAATAACCCCTCCATTTAAGAACTATTTAAGGAGGCCAGGGGCAGTAGCTCACACCTATAATCCCAACACTTTGGGAGGCCAACATGGGAGGATCACTTAAGCTCAGGAGTTCGAGATGAGCCTGGGCAACATAGCAAGACCCCGTCTCTACCAGAAAAAAAAAAAGTAAAAGTCAGTTGGGCATGGTGGTATGTGCCTGTAGTCCTAGCTTCTCACGAGGATGAGGCAGGAGGATCACTTCAGCCCACAAGTTTGAGGCTGCAATGAGTTAGGATCATGCCACTGCACTCCACCATGGGCAACAGAACAAGACCCTGTCTCTTTAAAAAGATATTTAAGGAAAAACGGGGTAAACTGAAAGCTCTTCATGAACAAAGGTGCCATGGAAATAAACAATATCAATCAGAACTCATTTCTCATTTACTGATCTGCAAATAACTAGAAGAAAGAGAAGGCCCTTAAAAGATCAATGTGGGCACTTTGGATAAAGGGAAAATGTTTATGTCCTCATGTCCTCACTTTGTTTTTGTGGTTTTTTTTGAGACAGAGTCTTGCTCTGTTGCCCAGGCTGGAATGCAGTGGCGCAAACTCGGCTCACTGCAACCTCCACCTCCTCGGTTCAAGCAATTCTCCTGCCTCAGCCTCCCGAGTAGCTGGGATTACAGGCAATTGCCACCATGCCCAACTTTTTTGTATTTTTAGTAGAAACGGAGCTTCAGCATGTTGGCCAGGCTGGTCTCGAACTCCTGACCTCATGATCCAGCCTCCCAAAGTGCTGGAATTACAGGTGTGAGGCACCGTGCCCAGCCTCACTTTGTTTTTTTAATCCATTTTGAACTTGGGACTGACTCCTGAAATTTCAGGTATTAAAAGCCATTGGATAGTGAATGTCAAGTCAATTAACTAAAAGTCATAGACTAGCACAGTCAGCTCATCATTTCCTAAATAAAAAGTTTTGCTTCAATTTGCCCGTTGCCTCCTGCCACTTCTAAGCCCTAGAGTTCATGCATCATGAATTCCAGTTTAAAAGGACACCAAATTTTAGGTCAGCATTTGACTCCTAATACTGTAGCAAGACCATGCCAAAAGCAGGATAAGGCAAGACCAGCACCTTTGGTGCTAAAAACAGAAACTGCTTGAAAGCAGGCACTCCCAATGACCTTAAGAAATGTGAGAAGCCAAAGGAGACTGAGATACTAGACTCGGAGCATCTTGTTCTCTGAGACACTAAAGACCAGAATAGTGGAAAGTACTAAAAAATGCCTTCAGCTTCCTTTCTAGCCAATGGGCAAATTCAAAGTCATCTGCAAAGAGACAGTTTTATCATTGAATATTTGAATTCCGGTTGTCAGTTCACAATAATCTGTTTGGTGAGTTATCTAGGCTGCTTTGCACAACATCGGCAGAGATGAGTAGTTCCAACAGAGACTATATGCAGACGGAAGTGACTGCACAACACAGAAAGCCTAAAATATTAACTATCTGGCCATTTACAGAAAAAGTTTGCTGATTGAATGGGCTGAGCTCTAAAGCCCACCAACAGCACCACTGCCTCTAACTTTAATCATATGACTGCCTTTCAGAAACTAAAGTTTTTTTTTTTTTGAGGCTTAGTTTCTTTATGAAATAAGGTGATACCTGTACCTCTTTATCTTAAAGAGAGATTTAAAGGAACATGCTTTATATGTCTTAAGAAAATGCCTTAAATCCAAGGTGACATCATCATGACCATCATATTCACTTTCGAATACTCTTCCACGACAAAGGTGTTCACATACTTTTCAAACATATTTAAACATCACATGAACATGAAGGAGGGCTTCTGGGACGCTGGTAATATTCTATCCCTTGACCTAGGTGGTGGTTACACAAGTGTGTTTACTTTGAGATAATCCATCAAGCTGTGTATTGTATACTTCAATAAAAGGTGTCTAAGGAAAACTAAATGAGCTTTCTCTATTCTTCAACCAGTCTCTTACAGACTCAGGCCCTCATCCCCAATAATGTCAAAATCACAGGTCCTACCTTGTTCCCAGAAGCATCTTTTCCCTTCCCTTCTTCCTCCACATGAAAGCGGAGGTTCTCCAGCAGGATGACAGACCCAGCAGCTGGGTTGGCACAGGCTTTCTCCACTTCTGGGCCTACACAGTCCTTTAAGAACAGAACATCCCTGAGGAGAGGAAGAGATGAAAACACTTGAGCAGTCTGAAAGTTAAGAACCAGTAACAACATGCTTGACAACCTCCCCCACCACAAAGTCTACCAGCACCAGAGCCTGGCACTTACTTGCCCAGCAGAGACTTGAGTTCTACAGCAACTGGCTCTAAGGAGTACTTGTCAGGCATAGGGACACCATCAGGCCGGCCTAGGTGGCTCATAAGGACTACCGACTTGGCTCCATTGTCCAAGCAGAATTTGATGCTTGGGACAGCAGCCTTAATCCTGCAACCAAAAAGAGACAACAAACAGAAGGAAGTTAGTCCTAGAAATTAGTGGGAACTACTTTATTGACAATCTCATAAAGCATAAAGTTCCTTTTCTTCTCTAAGTTCCTTCAAATCTACTTATCAGTAATTCAGTGGTGGTCCTTAGGGGAAGAAGTTAAATACAATGCCAACCCTCCACCTAGGATTGTACAATCTCATTATGTATCTGCCCCTTTCACAGAAAAGAGTTAACACAGCAGGCCTGAGGCTGCTATCTACAGAAGGACCTGTTTGCAAGACTGGATCCTGGCTGGTATCTTGGGAACTTGGCTTTCAAAGTTAACTGACAAGTGACAAGACCAACAAGGGCTATTCGCTCTTCCTAGACTGTCTATACAAACATGGTGATTTATGCTGAACACCTGCCCCACTCTAGAAGTCTAGAATTTTTTTTTTTTTTTTTTTTTTTTTTTTTTTTTGACAGGGTCTTACTCTGTCACCCAGCAGGCTGGAGTGGAGAGGCACAATCTCGGCTCACTGCAGCTTCAATGTCCCCGGGGGCTCAGGTGATCTTCCCACCTCAGCCTCCCAAGTCGCTGGAACTACAGGAATGCACCACCATGCCCAGCTAATTTTTGTATTTTTTGTAGGGGTTTTGCCATGTTGTCCAGGCTGGTCTTGAACTCTGGGCTCAAGTTGTCTGCCAGCCTCAGCCTCCCAAACTGCTGGGAATACAGGCATGAGCCACCACACCCAGCCAAAGTTTGGAATTTTGGTAGCTGCTAGGCAGAGGATACCTACGTGACCAGTTCCCAACAAAAATCTTGGGATCTGAGTCTCTAGCAGGCTTCTCCAGGCAGAAACATTGCAGACAATTACTGCATTTTTCACAGCTGAAGAAAAACACTTGATGTGTCCCCTCACGGAAAACTGGAAGCCCATGGATTTCTCTAGACTGCCCCATGGTCTTTTCCTCTTCCTAATCTTGTCATGCATTCTTTCACTGCAATAAACTTTAGCCATGAGAACAACTCTGAATCCTAGTAAATCATCATGAGATATGTGGGTGGTCTTGGGGACCCCTGAACACACTCTTCTTATGTGACTATGGAAAATACATAAAATTCTCAAATCTTGAAACCATCAAAGGAAATCTGGGGAAAAATCAAAAACATGTAGTAACTTTTCTGCACCTATTATATTAATAGATACTAAGTCACTTTTTTATGTAGGAAAAAATAATTGCACTGTACAGAGCTTGGTTTCCATAAAGTATCACATTTATTACATTACAAATTAATCAAAAAATTAACTCCCTTTAGACATTTAAAAGTTTTGTTACAAACCTGCTACTAACTTGCCATTTTGCCAGTTTATAAGAAATTAAAATTGATAAAGAAAAGCATTTATTTATTCACCAAATAGTTAATGCTTCTTTTGTGCCAGGCATCATTCCAGGTTCTGAGAATGAAACGGAAAACTTTTTTAAAAAGTCTATGTTCTCATGGAAGTGAAATTCTAATGGAGAGAGACAATAAACATGTACGTATGTGTGTGTACATGTAATACATCAGATGGTGAGATACAGAAAAAACACACCATTGTTCCTCATTTTTGTCTCCCTACTTTTGAGGACAAAAATAATTGGAGAACAATGGTAGAGGAGATTTTTAGACAGGATGGCCAGGGACAGTCTGATAAGATGACATCTGAGCAAAGAATGGAATGATTAAAGAAGTTATATTTCTAAAATATCTTATGCTATTAATAGTTAACAGATATAAGGGATGTGCTTGGCAAAATGACAGGCTCTATTCTGGGACCAATACCTGAAAATGTTCTGGGTCTATATCTGCACCATCCAATACGACAGTCATTTAGTCTGTGTGTCTGTTGAGTACTAGATATATAACTAGATCAAATTGAGATGTGCTGTAAGTATAAAAACACATGCCAGATCTTGAAGACTTAGTACCAAAAAAGTTAAATGTCCCTTTCATTTAATTAATACAATTTGACTCACATTATATTTCTATTAGATGCCACTGGTCTACATCATTGGAAAGCACCTTGCCAATACAACCCTTCATTTAAAATTTAAAATAGGCCGAGCACAGTAGCTCACGCCTGTAATCCCAGCACTTTGAGAGGCCAAGGTGGGCAGGGCCCAGGAGTTCAAGGCCAGCGTGGGCAACATGGCAAAACCCTGTCTCTACAAAAAAAAAAAAATACAAAAAAGTAGCCAGGTGTGGTGGCCCACGCCTGTGGTCCCAGCTCCCTGGGAGGCTGAGATGGGAGGATCACTTGAGCCCAGGAGGCAGAGACTGTAGTGAGCCAAGATTGTGCCATTGCACTCCAGCCTGGGCAACAGAACAAGGCCCTGTCTCAAAAAAAAAATAATAATAATTAAATAAAAACCTTCTTGATGGTATCAAAATATCTCATGTAACCCATATATATATATATTCTACAAAAATTAAAAATTAAAAAGTAAAGACAAAAATAAATAAAGACCTTTTACAATCTAGTCAAAAGCAAGAGCAGTACTCTCACTTAAAATTTGTTTCTAAATCTTGGATCCAAGACATTGGAGCAGCTAAACTGACTGAAAATGTACTTCTGAAGTCTTTCCTGTTTGTTTTTTAGAAGCAAAAACAAATGAAAATTCTCAAAAATTGACTTTAGCTGAGCCATCTGGAATGAGGGCTTGTAAAACTACACATAACCTTAATAACTACTGGTACTTTTAAAATCCTTCTCTTTCATAGTTCTTCATTTTGCAAGAGTAGCCAAGTAACTTTAAACTTTTATATTCTTTTTATTTTTGTGTGTTTTATAGAGATGGTGCCTCACTATGTTGGCCAGGCTGTTCTCGAACTACTGGCCTCAAGCAATCCTCCTGCCTCGGCCTTCCAAAGTGCTGGGATTACAGGTGTGAGCCACCGCACCCAGCCAACTTTTATATTCTTTAAAAATGAATACCTCTGCCAGGTGTGGTGGCTCACACCTGTGGTCCCAGCACTTTAGGAAGCCAAGACAGGAGGATCACTTGAGTCCAGGAGTTTGAGAACAGCCTAGGCAACACAGTGAGACCCCATCTCTACAAAAACATATTGTTTTAATGTAACCAGGCGTAGTGGCATGCATCTGTTGTCCCAGCTAGTCGGGAAGCTGAGGCCAGAGGATTGCTTGAGCCCAGAAGGTTAAGGCTGCAGTGAACCGTGATCACACCACTACACTCCAGTCTGGGTGACAGAGTGAGACCCTATCTAGGGTCTCAAAAAAAAAAAAATGAACTCCAAATTCTTCCAATTTTCAAAAAACAAGGGGAAGGGAATCACTTTCTTAAATATTTTGCTTACATTTGTATATTCTCATAAATAAGAAAGCAGATCAGATAGTGGGTTGATAGAAAGCCAAAATCGTATGTCTCAAGTTGCTACAGTTCCATAACACAATATGAAAGGAAAAACATTTCATCCTATGTACCCACACATTTAAACCCAGCCCAAGGCTTAGCAGGGACCTTACCTCTGGTTGTTTGTTATCTGGTTGTTCTTCATAGGAACATTGAAGTCGACTCTAAAAAAGAAAGATTCAAGACCATGATCAACTTATTGTTCCATCAAAGATGAGGAGATGCACTTTTAATGAACCAGTTAAATAAGTCGGAAATTCAAATCTCATCTTAAAAATAATCAGTGGCATTAAAAGTTAAAATAGTGGTTAGTCATGGGGAGGATGGAGGGAGTGGTGACTGGGATAGGACACCAGAGGCTTTGGGGTTCTGGTAATGTTCTATCTCTTAACCTCAGTGATCATACAAATGTGCTCATTCTGTGGTAATTCTTTGAAATTGTGATTTGTGCCCTTTTAGGTATATACTCATACTTTTAAAAGAATTTTTAAAAAATAAAACCTAACTTAAATCACAGGAACTAGCCCTGAAGATCTGGGAAGCTAAAGCCAGTTCCATCTAAAAAGATTATCTGTCTGGGTCTGGCACAATAGTATCTGGGTAGCAGCTGGAGGGGTGAGGAATAATAAGGAATGCATCTTAATCCTAATTCCCTTGATACTATTTCTGGTCCTCGTGAAACTAACATGACTGGAGAAAAAAAATTAACTGGAAAAATAAATAAAACACACTAAGAGAAAATCATTCTTTTTTTTTTTGAGACGGAGTCTCGCTCTGTCGCCCGGGCTGGAGTGCAGTGGCCGGATCTCAGCTCACCGCAAGCTCCGCCTCCCGGGTTTACGCCATTCTCCTGCCTCAGCCTCCGGAGTAGCTGGGACTACAGGCGCCCGCCACCTCGCCCGGCTAGTTTTTTAGTATTTTTTAGTAGAGACGGGGTTTCACCGTGTTAGCCAGGATGGTCTCGATCTCCTGACCTCGTGATCCACCCGTCTCGGCCTCCCAAAGTGCTGGGATTACAGGCTTGAGCCACCGCGCCCGGCCTGAGAAAATCATTCTTTTTGGAGAAAGTCTGGGGCCTTAAGACTAGGGGTCCTTCAAGCAATACACACTAACATAAGACAGCCTCTTTCAAAAAGCCTGAGAAGAAAGGGTGGGACATGTGCCCCAGCCCTCCTGACAAACAGGCAAATTAGAAGGGAAGTAATCAAGATGACACAAGATAATAATGCACTGCAGTCTCTCTTACCCAACAGATTACTGTGTTACCATTCTTAAGAACCAATTATTCTGAACTCCTTGGAACCTCAGCCTACTTCAATGTGAATGAAAACAATAATGTATAGTAGCTATTTTTAAGGTCTGTGCCTACCATGATCATTTTTAAGTGATTTTTTTCTCATGGGGATGACAGTATCTACCTCATAGTTATTGAGAGAATTAAGTCAGCCAGCAATTTGTAAAGTGCTTAGAAGTGTACCTGACATACAGTAAGTGCCATAAAAGTGTTAGTTGTTGTTATATGTTTCTCCAACATGTAATTCTGTGATTTGACAAGTACATCAACCACTACTAAAAACAGCTAGCATCACTTGCAAAGGGACTACAGTGAAGTATGACCTAATCAGGAAGACTGCTGCTATCCTTGATTATAAGCCTCCATCTTTTTCATCTGCCTTTTTAAATACCCCTTCCTCTCTAAGGCTAAGGCAATTACAAACTCCTACAGACATACTGAGAAGACCACCAATTTCCTATATCCACTAGGCCTGAACTCCAATCCACCTCACTGAAGAACAGCCTTTCCAAAGGTAGGTTGAAGAAAAATAATTCTATATTAAAACATGTTTTAAAGTCTTCAAAATTAAAGGCAGTAAGCCTCTGATGAAAGAAATACACTCTACTTTGCTTCAGGCCACTTGATTCTCTGTCTTCTTTAAATATCCTGAAGAAAGTGCCTGCCAGCCTTAAAGTACATTCCAAAGAAGAGAGAGTATCCCATTACCATGGGTCATTTTGCCCCATGCAACCTCCCAGAAGGCCTATGCTCAAAAGGACTAATCGCAAAAGGATGGGCACAAGCCACTTCTTGCAGTGCTACTCTCTACCCCCAACCCTTACAGAGAGAAATATCTCTGGGCAGAGACACCTAAGAATCTGTCTCATCTATCCTAGCTGCCATGGTGTCAGCTTACTAATGAATTAGACTTGGTTTATACTCTCTCCTCAATGCCCTCTGGATTACCTCCCCTCATCTCCTACACTCAAACAGCTCTGCTTTTACTTCTCCTCTGAGGACTCCAACACAGAAACTGCTCTTGCCTACAGATTCTACTTGTTCCATTTTACATAAAATATGCACAATTTCCTTTTTTTTTTTTTTTTTTTTTCCGTTTCCTTATTACGCTCCTGAGCTTTACTTCAGGCACAAAGTCAGTTATTACTACATATCCATCAGAACAAAGAATAACTAAAAATAATAGCACCACCAAGTGCTGGTAATGATGCAGAGAAACTCATTATTCACATACTGCTGGTAGAAATGTAAAATGCTGCAGCCACCTTGGAAAACAGTCTGGGGATGATACCTCAAAAGGATGTGGCCCAGCAATTCCACTCCTAGGTGTTTACCCATGAAAAATGACAGCATATGTCCATACCAAGACTTGTATACAAATGTTCACAGCAGCTTTATTTGTAATAGCCCCAAAACAGAAACAACCCTAATACCCTCCAATGATAGTTAAAGAAACTATGATACATCCATATCATGGAATACTACTCAAGAATACACAGGAATGAACTTTTGATACATGTGACAATGTGGATAAATTTTGAGGACATTATGCTAAGTGAAAAAAGTTAATCCCAAAAGGTTATACACCACGTGATTCTAACTGTATAGTATTTTTGAAGTGACAAAATTTTAGAAACAGTGGACAGATCAGTAATTACCAGGAGTTAGGAAACGGGGTGGTTATTATTATAAAGGGTAGCAAGGAGGAGATCTTGGTGGTGATTGAATGAATAGTTCTGTATCTTGATTGTGGTGGTGGTTACACAAATCTATGCATGTAAAAATGGCATAGAACCACACACACTTTATACCAATGCAATTTCCTACTTTTGATATTGTACTATAATTAGGTAAGATGCATTCATTGGGGGAAAATGGGTGAACACAAGACCTCTCTAACTTTGTAACCTCCCATGAATCTTTAATTATTTCAAAATAAAACATTACAAAATATACTGGTTTAGCTGGAATAAGAATATCAAGTCTCGGCCGGGCGCGGTGGCTCAAGCCTGTAATCCCAGCACTTTGGGAGGCCGAGACGGGCGGATCATGAGGTCAGGAGATCGAGACCATCCTGGCTAACCGGTGAAACCCCATCTCTACTAAAAAATACAAAAAAAAAAAAACTAGCCGGGCAAGGTGGCGGGCGCCTGTAGTCCCAGCTACTCGGGAGGCTGAGGCAGGAGAATGGCGTGAACCCGGGAGGCGGAGCTTGCAGTGAGCGGAGATCCGGCCACTGTACTCCAGCCTGGGCGACAGAGCAAGACTCCGTCTCAAAAAAAAAAAAAAAAAGAATATCAAGTCTCTATCCCCTGAAATCTCAGGTACCAAGTCCAGTTCCATTAAAAACTCTCAAAGGAACCATGTCCATCAATGCTTCACTGCCCCACATGGAAAACTGGGATATTTGTGAGTGTCTTAGAGACTTTTTCTCTGCTCTCAATTTTTTCCGGTTTCTCTTCCCACTACATCAAAGCAGTTTCTTTACAAGTTACAACAGGTTAGAGAAAACCAGTGAGGTTTAAAAAAAAAAAGGCAGGAGCAAGCAAAAAGGAAGTGCAAGCAAAGGATGACTGGCAACCTATGAGAGAAAGAAAGGAAATTACCACAAAAATAAGCAGAAGTGTATTCAAAGAGGCTGTAAAGTCAACTGGGGAGTCCTAAAAAACTAAGATGGAACCTGGTAATTAACAAGTCAGAGGTTTCTGGCTACCCCATTTTCCCTCAACAAATCAATTTCCCTTGGCAATCCAAACCAGTGGACCAGAAGAGTCAGCAAATACCAGAGTTCACTTCTGCAGGACAAAGACGACAAATGAGGCAGCCACTACTCAGGAAGCCCCACTCCGGAAACACTGCCAGCAACCACCACGTTGAAACAAAAAAGAATTGAGCTGACACCACATGGCTGCCTAGGCACCTCCAAAAAAGTAGGCCTACAACGAAACTCTCTGTTCACAAGAAATACATTAATAATCAGGGAACGATGTAACTTCCTGTCCTCACCTAAATAAGAAGGTATCCAGATTACAGGAGAAAGGTCTATTACAGGAGAAAGGTCTATTTCAACGTATCCTTGGTCATTGTCTCGAATATCTAGCTGATATTGTCTCGAATATCTAGCTGATCTAGAGGATCCAGCTGATAGCCAAGGAGACCCAAATTCTACTCCCAGCTCTGCCACCAATTTGGTAGTTCAGTAACCCTGAACAGGTCATTTTCCATCGGCAAAACATGACTAGCCAATCATTTCAAGGCTTTGGATTGGTGTGTGCTAAATGAAACTTTATTAGGTCCAGAGGGAGAAAAGTTAAGCAGCTCCTACAATCCCACCCCCAGCTAGCTTCTTCAAGCCAGTTTCCCTACAGAGAGAGGAAATAAAGCCCAAGACTGCAATTATAGGAAGGTTATCCGCAGGATGTCCCACTCCTTGTCTTTTAGTTGGTCCATGCATCTGGAAGAATCAGCCTCGAACACAGGGGAGATGCAAGCAACTAATTAAAACCTAAAAGCTAGTTGCATGCCAATGTCCACCTGTCCTGTTTTTTACAGGGTCTATCCCCTTTTATTAGGATTATATGAGGGCCAGAAAGGGCACTCTTCTAGTACTAACATGGCTGTGATTCCTACTTTGTCCAGATTACAAAGGCCTATGCCATTTGGGGAAATGTGGAAACCAGGTATTTTTCATGGACGTAAAGTATTGGGTTATTCTATCTCCACAGCAGGGCAGAGGTTACCTGCAAAGTAATAATGACCAAAGTGAAATAAGAGAGAAGGGGAGAGCTACACGTACTTTTAGAGTACCCATACACTTCCCTAACTCAAACGTGTCCTCGTATGTTTAAAGTTAGAGTAAAGGGAGATCTCCTACTGACTTATCTGTCTGTTAATATCCAACACAAGCCCTCATTTGAACCTGCCCAAATTGAAAAAGGGGCTAGATTACACCAGCCACATGCCTACCCATCAATCAACCACTTCCCAAAAAGGTCAAGGTTGCAAAATGCTATCAACAGAAACCTTTATGACCCCTCAAAAACACCACTCTTGGATCCTGTTAAGGTATATGAACAGTCAAGTCCATCAGTTACATACCGACTCATCCTCCTGCACCTTGCTCCTGGCATGCACAAATATACCGCACGTGACAAAAAGGATAAAGGTAAAAGCTCCACACTATACCAACAATTCTGGCAGATAAGAAGAGAGAAGCCGTGTTGGCAAGTGACCAGAGATCCACATGCGCAGAGCAAGAGACCCAAAGTGCACAAGGAACCTTCTCCCACTTTTAAAATTCTGATTTTCTAGCCACACGTGGGGATGAGGTTGGAGGCCAGCAAGTATGAGCAGCCACACCCTGCTCTACCATTACCTAGTATGTCACAATCCTGATGCAAATCCTGTGCCCAAGAGTCCAAGGATACCACGCTGCAGGGCAGCAGAGGCCTGTTACATAAGCTCTGCAGGGCCTCCTCCGGTGCGCCCCGCCCTACCCTCCCACCCCAATTCTTTAGTGGTGGGGGACTGGGGGGTCTACTCCTGAACAGTTAAATCAACATCCTCTTGGAAAGATACCCTTTTGTGCAGGGACCTGTGAGATGTGGGCCGTTTCTCATTTGTCTGCGACGATCTAGGAGCGTGGGGGAAGGGAAATTAACAAGATGACCTTTCAAGGTCCCTTCCTTGAAGCCTAGAGATTTGCAGGCTAAGCATTAAGTCTCATCTAGCCGACTGGGAGGTGGAGGCAACGGAACTGCATTTCACCAATAGGAAAAAGGACAAAATGGGTCCCAGCAGCAATCTCAGCCCTTCCTTAGTCAGACCCATCCCCGAAGGGGGTTTCGGCTGCTTTCTGGGCTGCAGAAAATGCGGTTAGAAACCACCAAACCCGTGAGCAGCCTCGCCCTCCAAGCCTAGGACCCGTGGGGCCCAGCCAAAAGCTAAAAGCGACGTAGAGCAGACGAGAAAACAAGTCGGCTCAGGCCAAAGAGGTTTGCGACAGAGCACAGAGGCCACGCGGGCAAACGTGCAGGATTACCTCATAACGACCCGCTTCCCTTTAACATCCAGCTTGTCCAGCGTCAGCTTGTTAGAAAGCGACATTTTGGAAATACAGCTGGGAAGAGAGGTCGGTGATTCGGACAACCAGGGAGCCTGCTGCAGACGTGCGCTCGGGAAACAAGAAGAATGCCGAACACCACGAGGGCAGGAACAGGGGCTGCACTGCCGCGCCACACCCCGCCTTCGGCACCGCCCCTTCCCGGCCGCTGCTCCCGGCGCGCCGTGCTGAGCAGCCGCTATTGGCCACGGCCCATCGCGGTCGGCGCGCTGCCATTGCTCCCTGGCGCTGTCCGTCTGCGAAGGTACTAGTGAGACGTGCGGCTTCCGTTTGTCACGTCCGGCACGCCGCGAACCGCAAGGAACCTTCCCGACTTAGGGGCGGAGCGGGAAGCATCGCCGCGGGGTGGGCCCACAAGTGAAGCGGCGAAGATCCGGGTGACGCTACGAACGGACGTGAAGAATGCGCGAGACCCAAGGTCGGCGACGCTGCGTTTCCCGGAAGCGTGCCCAGAGCAGCCGCAGCCCAGCGTAAGCCCAGGACTGCATTGGAACAGGCTCCACCCCCTAACCCGTGGAATTCGCAGCTGCCCTACCAAGATCAATGCAAATGCCACCTCCTTTTAGAAAATCCTGGTTTCCCAGCTCCCTTCATGGAATTCTGCTACTTAAGGCTTACTTAATAAGAGACCTCTCATAAGTTGGAAAAGGCCCAGGTCCACTCTGGCCCCCACGTTTTTAAAAATAAAAATGCAATGTAATTTTTTTGGTTATGGCATGATGGATGCTAATAGCAAACACATATGGCATTTTTCGTGTATTAACCAAAGCTCACAAAATGCAGAAGTGACTTTCACCCTCATTAGGCAAATGAAGTAGCTGATGCACAGAGAAGTTTAGTGGGCCAGGCGCCCTGGCTCACGCCTTTAATCCCGGCACTTTGGGAGGCCAAGGCTGGCGGATTGCTGGAGCTAGATGGTTCGAGACCATCCTGAGCAACATAGCGAAACCCCATCTCTACTAAAGATACAAAAAAAAAAAAAAAACCCAGCCTGAGCAACATGGCAAAACCCCATCTCTACTAAAATACAAAAATTTAGCTAGACGTGGTGGAGGGCACCTGTAGTCTTGTTACCCGTGGGGGTGTCCAAATTCTTGGCGTCTTGAACTAAGAACTGGACAAAATGCACAAAGCAAGGAAAGAATTAAGCAATAAAAGCAGAGATGTATTGAAAACGAAAGTGTAACTACCCAATGGGTTCACTTTGTCCGCTGCCTAGACAGAGTTGATTTATCAAGACAGGGAAATTGCAATGGCGAAAGAGTAATTCACGCAGAGCCGTTGTGCAGGAGACCAGAGTTTTATTATCATTCAAATCAGTCTCCCTGAGCATTCCGGAATCAGAGTTTTTAAGGATGATTTGGCGGGTATGGGTTGAGAAAGTGGGGAGTGCTAATTGGTCGGGATGAAGATGAAATAACAGGAGGTCGAAGTGAGTTCTTGCAGAAGTGAGTTCTTCCTGGGTGGGATCGTGGAGCTAGTTGAGCCAGATTATCAGTCTGGGTGGTGTCCTCTGCTGCATGAGAATGCAGGGGCTGCAAAACATCTCAAGCACTGATCTTAGGTTTTGCAATGGTGATGTTATTCCCAGGAGCAATTTGGGGAGGTTCAGACTTTTGCAGCCGGAGGCTGCATGGTCCCTAAACCGTAATTTCTAATCTGGTCCCCCCCAAGAAGGGGAAAGGGCTATTATCAATTTTTTCTCAGAGTTTACACTATAAATTCCTTCCCAAGGCTAGTTTGGCCTATACCCAGGAATGAACAAAGACATTTTAGAAGTTAGAAGGAAGATAAGGTAGGTTAGGTCTGATCTCTTTCACTGTCATAATTTCCTCAGTTATGATTTTTGCAAAGGCGGTTTCAAAAGTATACTCTACAGGGCAAGAACAGGCCTGAGCAAGCAGCTCAAGAGGTTGATTACAGAAGTTTCTGGGGTTTAAATACCCTCTAGAGGTTTCCCATTACACCCCATGCAAATGAAGTAGTGGTCCATGATCAGTCTGATTGGTTGCAGAAAGCGACCAATCAGAAGCTGAAGTGAAGTTACACAGTTACACTCCTATACAAATGAAAACTTGGCCTGCCACCAGCCTGGTTGGTTGCAGGAGGGGACCAATCAGAGGTACTTTCAATTTCTCATTCAACTGACTTTTATTCACGGCGCTGGGAAAATATGTATACTGACCGAGGAGATATTCCAGTTAACCAAGTGTAATGATGATATATCACTCAGATTCCCTTTCAGAACTGAGGCACTCATTATTAGCTGCTGGGAGTATTAGTTACTGACAGCTCACAGCTGAGTCTCTCCCCAGAAACTGCCCTCTGTTGAAGGAAGCTGCCTTGCCTAAGGTTATACCCACTTCCCTGTGAAAAGACTAAAAGGCAGGAATGAAATCCATAGGCAGACAGCCCGGGCGGCGCCCTGAGCCTGGTTAAAGATCGACCCCTGACCTAACCGGTTATGTTATCTATAGATTCCAGACGTTGTATGGACAAGCGTTGTGAAAGTCCCTGTTCTGTTCTGATTACCGGTGCTTGCAGCCCCCAGTCACGTACCCCCTGCTTGCTCAATCGAAACCACCCCCCTCCCACCCATGGTTAAGCAAGCAGTTTGTCTAAAAAAAAAAAAAAACCCTAGACTTTTGTAGTTTAAAAAAGGGCGGGAGCCAATCAGAAACTGCCGAATGTTCAAACTTCAAAATGTCAACCAATCCCAATCTTGTAACTGCAAAAATGCTTTAATCTTCTGTAACCTGTTTGTGCCTTACTATAAAAAGTAGGCTTGAGCTGTGCTCGGGACCTCTCTCTTGCCCTCCTGACTACGCCTGTACAGAGAGAGGTCCGGGTTCGAACCTGCAATAAAGTGATCCCGGCCGCTTGGCTTTGACTTCGGTTTCTGGTGGTCATCTTTGAGGGGGGTCTCGGAACTCAGGGCACAACACCTGGGGCATCCATCAGTGATTGCTCAATGCAGTTCCAAAGGCCTGGCTTCTTTGCTTCATTTCAGGACATCTCTTAAAGGACCAGCTCTGCTTCAGAACTGTCTGTGGGTGGCTGAAGCCTCTATTGAAACTTCTCCCTCTCTATCCAAGTCTGATTTCCTTACTCCTTTACAGGTGTTGTTCCCAGAAGCAACCCCCAGTAATCCACCTGCACACAAATCTCAATCTCGGAGCCAGTTCCCAGGGAACACTGGGAAGAATTCTAAGATGGTGCCCATGATCTCTGCCCTCTAGTGTTCACATCTTTCTATAATTTCTTCCTCTTGAATGTGAGCTGGACCTATGACTGGCTTCTAACCAATAGAATGTGGCAAAAGTGATGAGATATAACTCCCATGATTAGGTTATGATGTGGATATGAGAGTCCATCTTTCTAGTTTGGTCTAGAGAGACTCCCTTGTTGGCTTTTTTTTTTTTTTTTGAGACGGAGTCTCACTCTGTTCCCCCGGCTGGAGTGCGGGGACATAATATCGGCTCACTGCAACCTCTGCCTCCCGGATTCAAGCGGTTCTCATACCTCAGCCTCCTGAGTAGCTGGGATTACAGGTGCATGCCAACACACCTGGCTAATTTTTGTATTTTTAGTAGAGACGGAGTTTCACCATGTTGGCCAGGCTGGTCTCGAACTCCTGACCTCAAGTGATCCGCCTGACTCGGCCTCCCAAAGTGCTGGGATTACAGGTGTGAGCCACCACACCCAGCCCAATGTTATTTGTTTAAACCAATGAGAATTCTTGACAAACAACTTTGCAATCACCCCCTCTCCTGATTCATCCTTTTTTCTTAAAAAATTTGAACCTCCCCATTGTTCTCCGGAGTACTGTTCAAGGCAACCTGGAAGTGTGTCCCAGGCTGCAGTTCTCAACCATGGCCAAAATGACCTCTCCATAGTTTGCCTACACTTCTTCCTTTTAGGTAGACATGATCTATAGAGAAAAATCAATTGAAGATACCTGTAATGTTAAATTTTTTAACCATAAAATACAACTGTGAGACAGATTGCAGGCAATTTTATGAAAAAACTTAAAACAATAAGACCATATTGAAAAAAATACATTTTTCAGAAAATTACCAGTAACATGGTATTAGAGACAGATATAGCTAAGCAACTGATCAAAATACGTGTATGCCCCAAAAAAAATCTGTGTGTGGTTATTTTTTGGGGGGGATGTTGTTTGCTTGTTTTAAAGACAGGACCTCGCTCTGTATCCCAGGCTGGAGTGCAGTCCAGCAATCAGCTCACTGCAATCAGGCTCAACCTCCGGGGTTCAAGGGATCCTCCTGCCTCAGTCTCCCAAGTAGCTAGGACTACAGGCGTGAGCCACCACGCCCAGCCTACCTAAACTCTTTATCCCAGTTTAGGTGGTAAACCATATGGTCTCTCTAAGGCTATAGAATCTTTCCTTTGTGGCTGTTTCCTATCCTTTAGTTATCTATTACCCAGATCCCCTTTTATATACAAGCGTAGCCTTCTGTAATAGCCTTCCTCTATTGTGAATTCCTGGAGGAAAGTTTATGCCATTATTTACGTTACAATGCCCCAATACCTTCTACATTGGGGTCCTTACCATCAGGTCACCATTGTGACAGAGACCATTTTCCCTATCTTTACTAATAGGACTCCTAAATTTTAATCAAACACATGGCTATCCAGCAAGAGACTACATTTCTCCATCTTCCTTGTGGTTTGGAGTGGCCACGTGACCAAGTTCTGATGTGACCAGTTGTCACTGATGTAAGCCGTTTCCACATAGTGACCCTAAAAAGGAAAGTTCATGGTGTCTTTTGGCCCTTTTCTGCCTTCTGCTGACTAGGAGATGGCAGAAGCTGGGGCAGCCACCTTGGCCTCAGTGATGATAGTGCTTTCTCACCAGCCCTGGACCACTCACCTCTATACTGTTAACATGACAGAAAAATCAACTTCTATCTTGTTTAAACTACTTGTGTACAATCTTTGTTACAGTACCAGTCCCCTCCCTAATAAAACTATGGTGAGCTAACCTTGCAAAATGAAAAACACACACATTGAATCACTGGAACATGAGTAGAAAGACCAATGGGACAGAATAGAAAGTCTATAAATAGAACCAAATGCATATAGAAAATTAGTACCGAGTCAAATCAGTGGGGTAATAATGGACTTTTATTTTAAATCAATAGTCTTGAGACAACAGCATAGCTATATAGAAAAGGTAAAGCTTTGCCGGGCGCAGTGGCTCACGCCTGTAATCCTAGCACTTTGGGAGGCCAAGGCAGGCGGATCACGAGGTCAGGAGATCAAGACCATCTTGGCTAACACGGTGAAACCCCGTCTCCACTAAAAATACAAAAAATTAGCCGGGCGTGGTGTCAGGCACCTGTAGTCCCAGCTACTTGGGAGGCTGAGGCAGGAGAATGGTGTGAACCCAGGAGGCGGAGCTTGCAGTGAGCCCAGATCGTGCCACTGCACTCCAGCCTGGGTGACAGAGCGAGACTCCATCTCAAAAAAAAAAAAAAAAAAAATTTGATCTCTTCTTCACACATATGGCTGGTAAACTCTAAGTGACACAAAGACCTAATAGATTTACCCTTTGAGCCAGCAGTTTCATTTCTGTGAATCTAGTGTAAGGATAGATCTGGACTTTATGTATTTATGTATGTACATTTTCTCGTTGTTTGTCATAGCAAGAGACAGGAAAAATCCCAAGTGTCTGTCAACAAAGGACTAGTTAAATAAACTATGGTACATCAATACAATTGAATACTGTACTATATGAAGCTTAAGAATGAGGGAGTTCATTCCAAATCAAAGCTGCAGTAAGCTATGATGGCACCACTACACTCTGGGTGGCAGAGAGAAACCCTGTCTCTATTAAAAAAAAATACATATATATATATATGGCTTGTGGTTGCCCAAAAAAACACCGGCAGGACACGGTGGCTCACGACTATATCCCAGCCCTTTGGGAGGCCAAAGCCGGATAATCGCTGGAGGCAAGGAGTTAGAGACCATCCTGGGCAACATACCAAGACCCCTGTCTCTACAAAAAAGAAAAGAAGAAGAAGAAAGAAGAAGGAGGAGAAGGAGGAGGAGGAGGAGGAAGAGGAAGGAAGAAGAAGAAGAAGAAGGAATACTGAAAGGATATATAAGAAACGAATAATGTTGTTATTTATTGGAGTAGAAAGTGTTAAGTTAGATTGGGACAGGAGTAGGTATGGGGGTTATAAATGTAAATCTTATTACTTTAATTTTTGATCCATGTTAATGTATTATTCAAAATAAATAAATAACTTTAAAAAAAATCAGGATTAGAGAAACAAGATCATCCATAAGCTACATTAGGAAAGCCCAAGATTTTCTGAGAAGCTAAAGCTGTCAGTAGTTGCTGCTACTTAAACAACTCACTGAATACCCGTGTGCCCCCAGTGAACCTACGGAAAAGGAAATCAAGAAAACTGGCAAGTCGTTGGGCTGTAAACTGGCTAGAGAATCCAGATACCATGAAACGACAGTAGAAATTCACACAGAAGTTGATGGGTTTAGCATTCTCTATGGTGGTAGATGAGACTTCTTTCTGTCCCTTTTCTGTCCCTTTTCTTGTCATCAAGTATGGTTTCACGTGCAGTCACTTTAGACCACATAGTAAAATGGCAGAGACCATTAACAATGAGATCACAAAACGCAATGAGCTTTTGTTGAATCACTTAGCCTCTGGGATATATGCAAAGACAGCTAGATGTGTAGGGAGAATTGATGATGATCTTCAAATGGCTTCCAATAGGCTAAGTAGCTCCCTTGCTCAGATTTTCTGCCTTGAACTACCAAGGATACAAATGTTACCCTTTAAGGCAATGATTGAGTAACAGGTTGGAATGCTCTGGCTAAATAGTGAGTTGGGGAGTTATCATATTAGGCAATTACCACTCAGTAACACCTTATTATGCATTGGCCAGTTAACTAGAGTTCTGAAATGTGAACAATAAGTTATTAGATTTTCATGCTGAAGTAAAGGCTAAAAGGAATAGTGCAATGAATAGTATCAGAAGAGGGCAGGCTTGGGAGAGTAACAATAATGGGGGTTTGGGGAAGGGGATGAAACATGAGAGCCTGGGAAATGACAAGGTACAGACCTGGTCATGGAGGAACCATTACAAAAACTGCCTAGTTCCATGTAGTTTGCCACACAGATGTCCAAGCCCCACCTAGGTTTAGTGTTTTGTTGTTTATTCATCTGTTTTGTTTGTTTTTGTTTTGAGACAGTGTTTCGCTCTTGTTGCCCAGGCTGGAGTGCAATGGCGCGATCTTGGCTCACTGCAACCTCCGCCTCCCGGGTTCAAATGATTCTCCTGCTTCAGCCCTCCAAGGAGCTGGGATTACAGGCACCCACCTCCATACCCAGCTAATTTTTGTATTTTTAGTAGAGACGGGGTTTCACCATGTTGGCCAAGCTGGTCTCGGACTCCTGAGCTCATGATCTGCCCGCCTCGGCCTCCCAAAGTGCCGGGATTACAGGTGTGAGCCACTGCACCCGGCCCCACCTAGGTTTGTTAAATCATATGTCCTGTGAAATTCCAAATGGAACAACAATGTAATGCACTTAAAGGGAAGTTATAAAACTTCTCAAGTACCCCAGGTGAATCTAATGCACAGTAAGCCTCGCAAACTGCAACTTTCTGGTATCTACTGGCCATGACAGTTTTATTTCTCACTGCAAATAAATTTATTTTTTCAGTCAGGTAGTTTCTGAAGGGATCAACCCTGGGACATGCGTAATTCCCCAATGAGAGTGGGGTAGCCAAATAGCTCATGATCGAAGACTG
Organism: Piliocolobus tephrosceles; assembly: GCF_002776525.5. Classification (NCBI taxonomy): domain Eukaryota; kingdom Metazoa; phylum Chordata; class Mammalia; order Primates; family Cercopithecidae; genus Piliocolobus; species Piliocolobus tephrosceles. Next base: position 75,813,299 of record NC_045445.1, read on the forward strand.
GAATTAACACACACGAAAACAGAGAGGGCAAAATAAACATTTTAAGAACAGTTTAAAGTAAGGCAAGTTTGCACAGACACTGGCCTAATCATAAGATGAAGGAATTGAAACTGCCTTTGCAAAAATTATATCAGTGAGTAATAGAGCAGCTTAGCTTCAAACTATGTTTTAATTTTTTTTTTCTTTTCTTCTTTCCCCCCAGTCTCAAGACACAGCTTTGAGACAAACTACAGAAGTATTTTCTTTTTTCTTAAAATACAGCCTGGGGATGTGCTTTAAAACTTCACTTCCTCCCCTTTCCCACGTTATGCTCCCGTGCCTTATGCATATTTATTTACCTGGATGCTTGTTAAGTTCACACTGGCTCACTTATCTGGTCATATATTTCCTTACAAGCTTCAAGGACCAAATCCTGACAGGAAACAGGCACCTCCCGTATTCTCTTCCCAGCAGGAGATTACTTCAAGACCGGAGTTCCCTCTGGGCTAGAGATTGACTGCGAGATTGACTGCAAGTTTGAATGTGATTGATTTGTAACCTGTCAGGTCCACAATGGTGCCAGCCACTTCACCAGATGGAACAATAATTCAAGATAAGCCTTCAGAGCAAGTCACACCATCTGGCACCTCCTAGCCCCCTTCCTGTCTTGCATTCCAAGCCCCTCTTCTTAAACCCTTGCCATCTCTCCAGAAATTGGAAATTGGCAATTTTTGGAAAGGATTCCAGCCACTTTCCCCTTTGCTGGCAATGGATAATAAAATTCACTCTCTTTTTATCATACCCAGCTCTTGTTATTTTAACTTCTTACTGCAACCATCAAGCAGCCAGACCCTCTTTTGGTTATAAGACATACTCACAAATTCCAGTAGAATCTACTATTGTGGTTACAAACTGAAGGATAATGTTCACATATGCATACTATTAAAATAATTAGTGGTCATACACTGAACCATCCACCACATCACATTTCTCTCACTATTAGCCATGTTATCATTAAACATAAAGGACAATAAATTAAATATATGTAATTTAAGTACTTTTACCAATGGAGGTGAGCAATGTCAGATAATTCAAGCTATCAAATAATTCAAAACGAATATCAGTTTGGCTGTGGAATATATTTTAAAATGTGCTCTGCTTTAACAAAACCAAATATATATCAAAGCTCAGATGATAACAGGTAAGTGTTTACTCAAATTACAAAAGATTTTTTTGCGTTGTAGCAAGTGTGCTTACAGTATGATTCTGTTTATAATAACTTCTCTTGTTGCCATCTCTTTAAATCTGTTAAATTTGTTTTAATTATTTGGGGAGTTGAGGGGCAAGTAATGACTGAAAGGGACACAAGGAGGCTTCTGGGTGCTAACAATGTTCTGTTTGCTGATTGGCTGCCCATTACATGGGTGTTTTCAGTTTCTGGAATTTCATCATCTTACAATATGTTTGCTTTTATGTATGTATACATCAATCAAAAGGTTAAAAATAAAAGATGGAGGCCTAGTGTGGTGGTGCACTCCTGTAGTCCAGCGACTCAGGAACCTGAAGCAGAAGGATTGCTTGAGCCCAGGAGTTTGAGGCTGCAGTGAGCTATGATCACACTACTGTACTCCAACATGGACAAAAGAGTGAGACTTTGTCTCTAAAATAAAATAAAGGATGGACAGAAGTATAGCAGGAAAACAGAAAGAACACACAACAAAACATAAACAATGCTAGGGCATTATATCCAAATAGATGCTATTTCATTTTCTTTTTTTCCTTTGTTTTTTTTTTTGTTTGTTTTTGTTTTTTTGTTTTGTTTGGAGAGACGAGGTCTCGCCATGTTGCCCATTCTGGAGTACAGTGGCATCATGATAGTTCACAACATCCTTGAACCCCTGGACTCAAGCCATCCTCCAGGCTCAAGCCATTTTCCTGCCTCAGCGTCCCGAGTAGCAAGGGCTATAGGCACACAACCACCATAGTCAGCTAATTTTTTAATTTTATAAAGACGGAGTCTCTCACTGTTGCCCAGGCTGATCTTGAACTCCTGGCTGCAAGCAACTCTCTCTCTTTGGCTTCCCAAAGTGCTGGGATTACAGGCATGAGCCACCACACCCAGCCGATGCTGTCTCATTTTCCTGTAAGTTTGATGAAAACCAAACAATCCTGTCCCACTCACCAATCTAGAGATAACTGTGAACTACATGTGGAAGAAAATTTGGATACGGATGTGAATGACTGAACAAATATGAATTACATTTTTGACAGTATTTCTTTTTCTTTCTTTCTTTCTTTTTCTTTTCTTTTCTTTTCTTTTCTTTTCTTTTTTTTTTTTTTTTGAGACAGAGTTTTGCTTTGTCACCCAGGCTGGAGTGCAGTGCAGTGACATGATCTTGGCTCACTCCAACCTTTGCCTCCCGGATTCAAGTGATTCTCCTGCCTCCGCCTCCCAAGTAGCTGACATTACTGGCATGTACCATCATGCCCGGCTAATATTTGTATTTTTAATAGAGACAGAGTTTCACCATGTTGGCCATACTGGTCTCAAACTCGTGACCTCAGGTGATCCACCCGCCTCTGCCTCCCAAAGTACTGCGATTACAGGTGTGAGTCACCATACCTGGCCAACATTACTTTCAAAAGCAATAAGACAAAGCTTTTTGGCTATATATATCCTCTCATCCTCTCAGATTTTCTAGAAGAAAATTATATTGTTTGCAAACAGTGACGGTTTTGTCTCTTCCTTTACAATATTTATACATTTTTCTTTCTCTTTCACATTGACTGGAACCTCCAAGAAAATGTTGATGAGAAGCAGTGTTGTTGAACATCTTGCTTTTCTTTTTGACTTTATAGACACTTTCACCATCTACATAAAAGTTTTTCAACTTTGTTTTACAATGTCCCACAGCAAAAAACAAACAGAAAACATTTTAGTTTTGCAACCCAGTATACACACAGACACACACACACACACAAACACATTTTCAAGAAATAATGCTTACCCTTTCTACCTGCAACACACTCTAATATTTTATGTTCTAGTACATGTTTTCATGCTGAGTGCATTAAAGACATTTAGAGGCTATTTGGGAAATATGCATATGGCTAGGTTTTAGATGATATTAAGGGATTGCTGTTAATTTAGGTATGATAATGGTATTGTGATTATGTGAGGAAATGTCCTTATATTTTAGAGATGCATACTGCTATGGTCTGAACGTCCCTTCCAAAAATAATGTTGAAACTTAATCCCCAATGTGGCAGTATTAAGAGGTGAGGCCTTTAAGAGGTGATTGGATCATGTAGGCTCTATCCTCAAGAATGGATTAATCCATTCATGAATTAATAAATTAATGGGTAATGAGTTATCATGGGAAGGGAACTGGTGGCTTTGTAAGAGAAAGAAGAGAGACCTGAGCTAACATGCTATCACAGTAAGCCCCCTTGCCATGTGCTGCCCTGTGCCATCTTGGAACTCTTCAGGGAGTTCCTACCTGCAAGAAGGCCCTCACCAGATGTAGCTTCTCACTCTTGGACTTCTTTGCCTCCATGACTGTAAAATATAAATTCCTTTTCTTGATAAGTCGAGGCAGAGCAAGATGGGGGAATAGAAAGCTCTACAGGCCATCCCCCCACTCTGCAAAAACACAAAATTAACAACTATCTACACAGAAAACAACACCTTCATAAGAACCAAAAATTAGATAAACACTCCTAGTACCTTGTTTTAACTTCGTATTACTGAAAGACGCACTGAAGAGATATGAAAAACAGTTCTGGATCTATAACGCCACCCCTCCCCAACCCTGGTAGCAAAAGCATGGTGTGGAGAGCATCTCTGGGGGGTGGGGGAGGCAGAGCACAGCAATTGTGAGGCACTGGACTCAGTGCCACCCTATTAAAGTAGAAAGGAAACCTGAATCAAATTTAGATAACACCCACCCACAGAGTGAGCATTTAAACCAACCCTAGCCAAGAGGGAATCGCCAATCCCAGGGATGCTTCTTGAGTGCTTTCAAACCTTGCCACCGAGGGCTACAGCACTCCGTGTCTCCAAGTAAACTTGAAAGACAATCTAGGCCATAAGGACTGCAACTCTTAGGCAGCCCTAGTCTTGAACTAGGCCTAAAGGCAGTGGACTGAGGGGGCACGATGTGTCATACTGAGACACCAGCTGGGGCAGCCAAGGGAGTGCTGGCATCACCTCTCCCCTAACCCCAGGCTGCACAGCTTGAGACTCCAAAAGAGACCTCTTAATTCCACTTAAGGAGAGGAGAAGGAAAAGTAGGGAGGACTTTGTCTTACATCTAGGAAACCAGCTCAGTCACAGCAGGATAGGGCACTGGTCTGAGTTGTGAGGCCTCTGTTCCAGACCCTAGCTCCCAGATGACATTTCTAGAAGGGAACCCACGGCTTTAAAGGAAAGGACCCAGTTCTGGCAGCATTTATCACTTGCTAACTGAAGAGCCCTTGGGCCCTGAATAAACAGTAGCAATACTCAAGTACTACATCAAGGGCCTTCAGTGAGCCTCTGAGATTTGCTGAATTCACATGAGACTCAGCACATTACTAGCTGTGGTGGCTACCAGGAAAAACTCCTTCTGCTTGAGAAAAGCAGAAAGAAAAGTAAAGGGGCTTCGGTACCAGAACAGCCACAGGGGGGTAGTAGAGCACCAAGCAGGCACTTGGGGTCTCTGATTCCAGGACTTAACTCTTCAATGACATTTCTGGACATGCCCTGGCCCAGAGGGAAAACCACTGCCCTGAAGGGTAAGTCCCAAATCAGGCAGCATTCACCACAAGCTGACTTAAGAGACCTTGGGGCTTAAGGGAACATCAGCTACAGCCTGACAGTAGTCCTCATGGCCTAGGGTGGCAGTGGCCACTGGGTGGGGCTCATCATCCTTTGCAAAGCGGAGGAAAGAGTGGAAAGGACTGCATCTTGTGGTTTGAGTGCCAGCTCAGCTGCAATACAGTAAAACTACAGGTAGACATCTAAGATATTTGACTGTAGTCCCTGGCCCCTAGACAACACTTCCAGACCCACCTGGGACCTGAGGAACCTTGCGGCCTTGAAGGAAAGAATACAGGCCTCACTGGCTTTGCCATCTGCTGATCGTAGAGGCCCAGGGCCTCGAGTGAATATAAGCAGTAGCGAGGGAGTGGTCACAGCAGACCTTGGGGGAGATGCAGTGCTGTGTTGGCCTCAGGTCTGACCCAAAGCAGTCAAAGTAGTGATGGCCACAGGAGTGCTTGTGTCACTCCATCCCCAGCTTTAGGTGGCTCAGAACAGAGAGAGAGACTCAGTATGTTTGGGAGATAGTAAGGGAAGAGAACAAGGGTCTCTGCCTGGCAATCCAGAGAATTCTCTCAGATCTTATCCTAGACCATCAAGGCAGTACCTCTATGAGTTTGAAGAAACCACAGCGTTACTGAGCTTGGAGTGCCCCCTAAAGTAGATATAACTTAGATCACAACACTAAAGTTCTTTCAAATATCTGAAAAGCCTCCCCAAGAAGGACAGTTACAAATAACCCCAGATGGTGAAGACTACAATAAATACCTAACTCCTTAATGCCCAGACACCAAAGAATATCTGCTAGCACCAACAACATCCAGGAAAGCACAGCCTCACCAAATGAACTAAACAAGGCACCAAGAACCAATCCTGGAGGAACAGATATGCTACCTTTCAGACAGAGAATTCAAAATATCTGTGTTGAGGAAACTCAAAAAAATTCAAGATAACACAGAGAAGGAATGCAGAATTGTATCAGAGATATTTAACAAAGACATTAAAATAATTAAAAAGAAGCAGAATTTCTGGAGTTGAAAAATGCAATTGGCATACTGAAGAATGCATCAGAGTCCATTAATAGCAGAACTGATCAAACAGAAGAAAGAATTAGTGAGCTTGAAGACAGGCTATTTGAAAATACACAGTCAGGAGACAAAAGAAAAACTAATAAAAAACCTTAAAGCATGCCTATAGGGTATAGAAAATAGCCTCAAAAGGGCAAATCTAAGAGTTATTGGCCTTAAAGCAGAGGTAGAGAAAGAGATAAGGGTAGAAAGTTTATTCAAAGGGATAATAACAGAGAACTTCACAAACCTAAAGAAAGATATCAATATCCAAAAACAAGAAGGTTATAGAATACCAAGCAGATTTAACTCAAAGAAAACTTCCTCAAAGCATTTACTAATCAAATTCCCAAAGATGAAGGGTAAAGAAAAAAATTTTTAAAGCAGCAAGAAAGCAAGAAACAATTAAAATTAAATGGACCTTCAATACATCTGGCAGCAGACTTGTCAGTAGAAACCATAAGGCCAAGAGAGAGTGGCATGACACATTTAAAGTGCCGAAGGAAAAAAAAAATGTTTACCCTAGAATAGTATATTTGGTGAAAATATCCTTCAAGCATGAATGAGAAATAGACTTTCCCAGAAAAACAAAAGCTGAGGGATTTCATTAATATCAGACCTGTCCTATAAGAAATGCTAAAGGGAGTACTTCAGTCAGAAAAAAAGGACATTAATGAGACATAAGTAATCATCTGAAGGTACAAAACTCACTGGTAATAGTAAGTACACAGAAAAACACAGAACATTATAACACTGTAACTGTTGTGTGTAACTACTCTTATCTTAAGTAGAAAGACTAAACAATGAACCAATCCAAAAATAATAACTACAATGATTTTTCAAGACTCAGACAGTACAATAAAATATACGTAGAAACAATAAAATGTTAAAAAAGTGGAGGTATAAAATTAAGGCATACAGTATTAGTGGGGTTTTTTTTTTTTTTTTGCTTGTTCATGCAAACAGTGTTGTCATCAGCTTAAAATAATGGGTTATAGTATCTCCAAGTGTCATAGCAACCTCAAACCATAAAACACACAATGGATACACAAAAAATAAAAAGCAAGAAAGTAAATCATATCACTAGAGAAAATGATCTTCCCTAAAGAATTCAAGAAGGAGAAAAAGAAGGAAGAGAAGACCACAAAATAACCAGAAAACAAATAACAAAATGGCAGGAGTAAGTCCTTACTTATCGATAATAACATTGACTATAAATGGACTAAACTATCCAATCAAAAGACATAAAATGGAGGCTGGAAGAACTGGCTCATGCCTGTAATCCCAGCACTTTGGGAGGCTGAGGAGGGCAGATCACCTGAGGTCAAGAGTTTGAGACCAGCCTGGCCAACATGTTGAAACCTCATCTCTACTAAAAATACAAAAATTAGCTGGGTGTGGTGGCAGGCACCTGTAATCCCAGCTACTCAGGGGGCTGAGATGGAAAGATCACTTGAACCCAAGAGGTGGGGAGGTTGTAGTGAGCTGAGTCACTCCAGCCTGGGTGACAGAGCAAGACTCCACCTCCAAAAAAATAAAAAAGAAAAGAAAAGAAAATGACTAGCCGGGCGCAGTGGCACAAGCCTGTAATCCCAGCATTTTGGGAGGCCGAGACAGGCAGATCACGAGGTCAGGAGATCGAGACCATCCTGGCTAACACGGTGAAACCCCGTCTCTACTAAAAAAAATACAAAAAACTAGCCGGGGGAGGTGGTGGGCACCTGTAGTCCCAGCTACTCTGGAGGCTGAGGCAGGAGAATGGTGTAAACCCGGGAGGCGAAGCTTGCAGTGAGCTGAGATCCGGCCACTGCACTCCAGCCTGGGCGACAGAGCGAGACTCCATCTCAAAAAAAAAAAAAAAAAAAAAAAGAAAGAAAGAAAAGAAAATGACTGAAGGGATGAGAAAACAAAAGCCATTGATCTGTTGGCTACAAGAAACATACTTCACCTATAAAGACACACGTAGACTGAGAATAAAAGGACAGGAAAAAGCATTCCATACCAATGGAAACCCAAAAAGAGCAGGAGTAGCTATACTTACAGCAGACAAAACAGATTTCAAGACAAAAACTATAAGAAGAGACAAAGAGGGTCACTATATAATGATAAAGGGGTCAATTCAGCAAGAGGATATAACAGTTTTAAATATATGTCTGCACCAAACACTAGAGCACCCAGATACGTAAAGCAAATATTATTAGAGATAAAGAGAGAGATAGGCTCCAATACAATACTAGCTGGATACTTCAAAACCCCACCTTTAGCATAAGACATATCTTCTGGACAGAAAATCAACTAAAAAATCAGACTTAATCTACATCATAGATCAAACGGATCTAATAGACTTTACAGTACATTTAATCCCCAAGAGCTGCAGAATACACATTTCTTTCCTCCCCACATGGATCATTCTCAAGGAGAGACTATATGTTATGTCACAAAACAAGCCTTAAAACATTCACAAAATTGAAATACCATCAAGCATCTTATCTGACCAAACTGGAATAAAACTAGAAATTAATAAGAGGAATTTTGGAAACTATACAAATACATGAAAATTAAACAATATGCTCCTGAATGACCAGCGGGCAATGAAAAAATGCAGAAAGAAATTGAGGTTGGGTGCAGTGGCTCACACCTGTAATTCCATTACTTTGGGAGGCCAAGGCAGGCAGATCATGAGGTCAGGAGATTGAGACCATCCTGACTAACACAGTGAAACCCCATCTCTACTAAAAATACAAAAAAATTAGCTGGGCACAGTGGCACACAGCTGTAGTCCCAGCTATTCAGGAGGCTGAGGCAGGAGAATTGCTTGAACCCAGGAGGTGGAGGTTGCAATGAGCCAAGATCGTGCCACTGCACTCCAACCTAAGCAACAGAGCAAGACTCCATCTAAAAAAAAAAAAAAAGAAAGAAAGAAAGGAAAAGAAATTGAAAAAATATCTTTAAATGAATAATAGTGGAAACACAACATACCAAAGCCTATGGGATACAGCAAAAGCAGTACTAACAGGGAAGTTTATAGCTATAAGTGCCTACATCAAAAAAGAGGAAAAACTTCAAATGAACAATCTTAACGATGCATCATAAAGAACTAGAAAAGTAAAAGCAAATCAAACCCAAAATTAGTAGAAGAAAAGAAATAATAAAGATCAGAGCAGAAATAAATCAAATTAAAATGAAAAAGATAATACAAAAGGGCAAGGAAACAAAAAGTTGGTTTTCCAAAAAGTTAAACAAAATTAACAAACCTTTAGCCACACTAAGAAAAAAAGAGAGATGGTTCAAATAAATAAAATAAGAAGTGAAAAAGTACACATTATAACCAATACTGCAGAAATTCAAAGATCATTAGTGGCTACTGTGAGCAACTATATACCAATAAATTAGAAAATCTAGAATAAAAAGACGAATCCCTAGATACTAGACCCTAGAAATCCAAAACCTGAAGAGAACAATAACAAGTAATAAGATTGAAGCCATAATAAAAAGTCTCCCAGCTGGGCATGGTGGCTTATGCCTATAATCCTAGCACTTTGGGAGGTCGAGACAGGCAGATCACTTGAAGTCAGGAGTTCAAAACCAGGCTGGCCAACATGACGAAACCCCATCTCTACTAAAAACACAAAAAAAATAGCTGGGCATGGTAGGGAGTGCCTGTAATCCCAGCTACTCAGGAGGCTGAGGCAGGAGAATTGCTTGAACCTGGGAGGCAGAGGTTGCAGTGAGCCAAGATCACACCACTGCCCTCTAGCCTGGGCAAAAGAGCAAAATTCTGTCTCAAAAAAAAAAAAAGCCTGGGAACTGAATTCTACCAAACATTTAAAGAAGAATTAATACCAATCATCCACAAACTATTCCCTTTTTTTTTTTTAGGATTATTTTGTTTGTTTATTATTTTTTTCTTTTTTATTATACTTTAAGTTCTAGGGTACATGTGCACAATGTGCAGGTTTGTTACATATGTATACATGTGCCGTGTTGGTGTGCTGCACCCATTAACTCGTCATTTACATTAGGTATATCTCCTAATGCTATCCCTCCCCACTTCCCCCACCCCACAACAGGCCCCAGTGTGTGATATTCCCCTTCCTGTATCCATGTGTTCTCATTGTTCAGTTCCCATCTACGAGTGAGAACATGAGGTGTTTGGTTTTCTGCTCTTGCGATAGTTTGCTGAGAATGATGGTTTCCAGTTGCATCCATGTCCCTACAAAGGACACAAACTCATCCTTTTTTATGGCTGCATAGTATTCCATGGTGTATATGTGCCACATTTTCTTTATCCAGTCTGTCACTGATGGACATTTGGTTTGGTTCCAAGTCTTTGCTATTGTGAATAGTGCCGCAATAAACATACATGTGCATTGTCTTTATAGTAGCATGATTTATAATCCTTTGGGTATATACCCAGTAATGGGATTGCTGGGTCAAATGGTATTTCTAGTTCTAGATCCTGGAGGAATCGCCACACTGTTTTCCACAATGGTTGAACTAGTTTACAGTCCCACCAACAGTGTAAAAGTGTTTCTATTTCTCCACATCCTCTCCAGCACTTGTTGTTTCCTGACTTTTTAATGATCGCCATTTTAACTGGTGTGAGATGGTATCTCATTGTGGTTTTGATTTGCATTTCTCTGATGGCGAGTGATGATGAGTATTTTTTCATATGCCTGTTGGCTGCATAAATGTCTTCTTTTGAGAAGCGTCTGTTCATATACTTTGCCCACTTTTTGACGGGGTTGTTTTTTTCTTATAAATTTGATTGAGTTCTTTATAGGTTCTGGATATTAGCCCTTTGTCAGATAAGTAGATTGCAAAAATTTTCTCCCATTCTGTAGGTTGCCTGTTCACTCTGATGGTAGTTTCTTATGCTGTGCAGAAGCTCTTTAGTTTGATTAGATCCCATTTGTCAATTTTGGCTTTTGTTGCCATTGCTTTTGGTGTTTTAGACATGAAGTCCTTGCCCACGCCTATGTCCTGAATAGTATTGCCTAAGTTTTATTCTAGGGTTTTTATGGTTTTAGGTCTAACATTTAAATCTCAAATCCATCTTGAATTAATTTTTGTATAAGGTATAAGGAAGGGATCTAATTTCAGCTTTCTACTTATGGCTAGCCAGTTTTCCCAGCACCATTTATTAAATAGGGAATCCTTTCCCTATTTCTTGTTTTTGTCAGGTTTGTCAAACCACAAACTATTCTTAAAAATAGAGGAGAAAGGAATACTTCCAAACTCATTCGACACATTCAGTATTACCCTGATCCCAAAACCAGACAAAGACACATCAAAAAAAAGAAAACTATAGGCCAGTATCTCTGATAAATATTAATGTATAAATCCTCAACAAAATACTAGCAAATCAAATTCAACAATACATTAAGATTCATCATCATTACCAAGTGGGATTTATGCCTAGGATGCAAGGATAATTCAGCATTCACAAGTCAATCAATGTGATACATCATATCAACAGAATGAAGGATAAAAACCATATCAGATCATTCAATTGATGCTGAAAAAGAAGTTGATAAAATTCAACAACCCTTCATGATAAAAACTCTCAAAAACTGAGTATAGAAGGTACATACCTCAACGTAATAAAAGCCATATACAACAAACCCACAGCTAGTATCATACTGAATGCAGAGAAACTGAAAGCCTTTCCTCTAAGACTGGGAACATGGCAAGGATGCCTACTATCACCACTGTTATTCAACATAGTACTGGAAGTTCTTGCTAGAGCAATCAGACAAGAGAAAGATATAAAGAGCCTCCACACTGAAAATGAAGAAGTCAAATTATCTTTGTTTGCAAATGATATCATCTTATATTTGGAAAAACCTAAAGACTTCACAGGAAAACTATTAGAACTGATAAACAATTTAGTAAAGTCACAGGAAATAAAATAAACATACTCAAATCAGTAACATTTCTATATGCCAACAGTGAACAATGTGAAAAAGAAATTTTAAAAGAGTAATCCCATTTACAATAGCCACATGTAACATTAAATACCTAGGATTAACCAAAGAAGTGAAAGATCTCTGTAATGAGAACTATAAAACACTGATGAGAGAAATGGAAGAGAATGCCAAAAAAGGGAAACTTATTCCATGTTCATGGATTGGAAGAATCACTGTTGTTAAAATGTCCATACTACCCAAAGCAATCTATAGGTTCAATGCAATCCCTATCAAAATATCAGCGACATTCTTCACAAAAATAGAAAATCCTATCCTAAAATGTATATGGAAACTCAAAAGACCCAGAATAGCCAAAGCTATACTAAGCAAAAAGAACAAAACTGGAGGGATCACATTACCTGACTTCAAATTATATTACAGAGTTATAGTAACCACACATATCAGTTCTAACTAAACTGGAGATAATTATTGAGTACTTAAGACTCAACAAGCGTTGTGCAAAATGCTTTACAAGTTGTGTTAGTTTGCTCAAGCTGCCATAACAACTGGATGGTTTAGACAACAGAAATTTATTTTCTCACAGTTCTGGAAGCTAGAATTCCAAGATCAAGGTGTTGACAAGGTTGATTTTATTCCCAGGCCTCTCTCCTTGGTTTGCAGGTGGCTGCCTTCTCACTGTGCCCTCATATGGTCTTTCCTCTGTGCACACACATCCCTGGTGTCTCTTTGTGCAAATGTTCTCTTCTGATAAGAACGCCAGTCAGATTGAATTAAGGCCCACCCTTACAGCCTCATATTAACTTGATTACTTCTTTAAAGGCCCTATCTCCATATACAGTCACATTCTGAGATACTGGGGGTTACAGCTTCATCATATGAATTTTGAAGAGATATAATTCAGCCCATAATACATGTATTATCTAGTTATTCAACAATATTACGAGGTACATGCATTCCTCATTTTACCTCTGAAATTCTCCCTTTCCCATCAATGCTTCCTAACCTTCTACCATCTCCCTTTATTATCTCTTCACATTCCCATCCAGACATAGGCCCACAGCAGTCTGCTTATATAAAAATGTTAATATCACAATTATTTATTTCACATATTTGTTCTTGTTTAATATCAGGAAGTGCATGGTTAACTCATTCACTTTTGCTTATTCTGATACATTTCCTTGCCTGAGTGCAAAACCTGTGGATATCAAAGGAAGACTGTCTGTTGAATTGCACAGGACACTGCACACCACAGCTGACAGGAGATGCCTGTCAAGGGCACTGGATATGGGCCTCGAATCTGCAGCTTCACAGAGCTTGAAGAGAGGGTCAACTCTGCCACTTAGGAACTTCTCCACGATTTTCTTCATTTGTGATAATTTACCTTTTTTAAAAAAATTAATAGACTTCATTTTTAGAACAATTTTAGCTTTATAGAAAAATTGAGCAGTAAGTACGGAAAGTTCCCATAGACATCCCCCTTTACCCACTCCCTCACATACATAGATTCCCCTACTATTAACATCTTGCATTAGTGTGGTACATTTATTACAAGTGATGAATCTATATTGGACACATTATTATTATTAACTAAGTATATAGTTTACATTAGGGTTCACTCTTTGTGTTGTATGTTCTGTGGGTTTGACAGATGTACAATGACATATCCACCATTACAGAATCATAAATAATATTTTCACTGCCCTGAAAATCTCCGTGCTCCACTTGCTCATCTCTCCCTCCCTGTTCCCTAACCCCTGGCAAAAACTGATCCTTTTACTGTCACCATAGATTTGCTTTATTACCAGAATGTCATACACTTGGAATCATACAGTGTTTTAGTTTGTTTTCTGTTACTATAGCTGAATGCCTGAGACTGGGTAATTTATAAAGAAAAGGAATCTATTTCTTAAAGTTCTGGAGGCTGGGAAGTCTAAGGTCAAGGGGCCACATCTCATGAGGGTCTTCTTACTACTGCATCATAACACAGCAGAAAGTATCACTTGGCAAGAGGGCAAGAGCATGCTAGCTCAGGTCTTTCTTCTTTTTCTTATAAAGCCACCAGTCCCACACTAATGACTTTATCTAATCCTAATTACCTCCCAAGGCTCCACCACCAAATACCATCAAAATATGAATTTGGGGATTAAGTTTTCAACGTGTGAAATTTTAACACACATTCAAACCATAGCATACAGTATGTATCATTTTAAGATTAGCTTATTTCACTTAGCAATACATGTTTAAGATTCCTTCACATCTCTTTGTGGCTTGAGAGCGCATTTCTTTTTATCATTGAATAAATAAATATTATATTATCTGGATGTATCACAGTTCATCCATTCGTCTATTGAAGGACATTATGGTTGCTCCCAAATTTTGGCAATTATGGGTGAAGCAGCTATAAACAAACATTTGTGTGTAAGTTTTTATGTGGTTGATTTATCTTTTATTTAAAAATAGGAGTTTTTCTGAAATACTTTTCTTTTTGAGATGGAGTCTCACTCTGTCACCCAGTCTGGAATGCAATGGCACAATCTTGGCTCACTGCAACCTCCGCCTCCAAGGTTCAAGTGATTCTCCTGCCTCACCCTCCTGAGCAGCTGAGATTACAGGCGAGCCACCACGCCCAGCTAATTTTTGTGTTTTTAGTAGAGACGGGTTTTCACTATATTGGCCAGGCTGGTCTCAAACTCCTGACCTCATAACCCGCCCGCCTCGGCCTCCCAAAGTGCTAGGATTACAGACTTGAGCCACCGTGCCCGGCCTGAAATACATTTTTAATGTTAGTTTTTCATTACAAAATAATACATGCTTGCTGCCACAAATTCAAATGACATGGAAGTAAACAAAGTAAAAAGTGAAAACTGGTCCCTGATTCTGCTGAGAGATCATTAAAGAAAAAATAATTTGCCGGGCGCCCTGGCTCAGGCTTGTAATCCTAGCACTTTGGGAGGCTGAGGCGGGCGGATCACGAGGTCAGGAGACCGAGACCATCCTGGCCAACATGGTGAAACCCCGTTTCTACTAAAAATAGAAAAATTAGCCAGGCGTGGTGGCGGGTGCCTGTAATCCCAGCTGCTCAGGGGGCTGAGGCAGGAGAATTGCTTGAACCTGGGAGGCAGAGGTTGCAGTGACCCGACATCGTGCCACTGCACTGTAGCCTGGCTACAGAGTAAGACACAGTCTCAAAAAGGAAGGAAAGAAGGAAGGAAGGAAGGAAGGAAGGAAGGAAGGAAGGAAGGAAGGAA